>NC_133715.1:2730000-3252500 GCF_048934315.1 Petromyzon marinus | reverse complement strand
TTGGGGGTTAGACAGGTTTTTATTTTTTAAAACTGTAAAGAAAACGCAATGTTACGTAACGAAACGGCATTTGCTTTTGAACGACAGTAACTTGAGTTAAAAGAACATAGAATTCCGTTTTCTGGGATATGTTTATTATACACGCGACAACTTTCTTGCGAAGAGGAACCACTACGGGGCTGGAGTGGCTGCGATATTGCGACGACGAAGCGGCCCCTACATCATTAAATGTCCGAGACCGTGCGAGCTAAACGATGTGCTTGCCGCTTTAGGCAAGAGGATTGGCGGTATAGATAGATAGCCTGGGTGCGACCGTGCGAGACGAAGCAAATATTGGGGCCACACCTGACCGATTGCCGCACGCCCTGAGCTGACGATGTAGTTTACTAGGCCACTGTAGAGTTGTGAAAGTAATCCAGCACTGTGGAGGCAGAAGCGAGGGTTGGTAGATGTCACAAGTGCTGTAAAACTCCCTACCCGTGGGCGTCTAGGAGGAGCCACCCCGGCTCAAAGATTTAATGTTGTAGAGGGCGCCCCGTTATTCGCAGTGTAGCAGCCACGACAGCTTCGTAGTTGTTCCTCTTTGCAATACGGTTGTCGTGTATCTAATGAAATCAATATCCCAGAAACGGAATTCTACGTCCAAATGTTCTTTCACCCAAGTTACTGCCATTCAAAAGAAAATGCCCGTTTCGTTACGTAACATTACCCTGGCTCGCAGTATCTGTATGGGAAAGAGTTTCCCCCTTTGCGTGCGTGGGTTTTCTCTGAGCGCCGCGGATTCCTCCCGCATGTAAACACTCATTACTTGACAGATATTCATATTCTTAGCTCTTTCGGTAAAGTCACGTTGAAGGAAAACAATAAAATAATACAATATATATAAAACAATACAAATTCTCAACGTGACTTTACCGAAAGAGCTAAGAATATGAATTACTGCAGTCACGAAAGCTTTAAATCAAAATTTACTTGACAGATAAAATTTACTTGACAGATATCGCCTTAAATTTTGATTTAAAGCTTTCGTGACTGCAGTAATTCATATTCTTAGCTCTTTCGGTAAAGTCACGTTGAAGGGAAAACAATAAAATAATAAAATATATATAAAACAATAAAAATTCTCACGACGTTTCGACCATAACACAAACGGTCGTCATCAGGTGTGTCGGTTTGCATTAATTTCTTTATTTTAAACGGTGTATTTATTTATAAAAAAAACGTCAGCACCACGCGCAGCGATTTGTCAGTTTATTTAGAAGGACTAGTCCATCTCTGTTCTGAAAAGAGGAGGGGGGAGACGAAAAATTAATGTATGCTGTCTGAAAGCCACTGTAAGCATGAACAATCAATTAAGACCTGAAATGGTTAATCAAATCTTTCCAATGATTGCTAAGCCAGAATCCATCTTCTCGGTTGAAATTGTCTCTATGCTTGTATATGTGGATAGCCTCATGAACGAATCTCTCATGGTAGCCAGATGGCTTACAAAGAACCTCTGTCTTGGAAAAGTCAATGTCATGTGAGCCTACTGAATTATAACAATGATCTTAAACATGGTAGGACCAACACCTCGGCCGTGGCAGATCATTGTTATAATTCAGTAGGCTCACATGACATTGACTTCTCCAAGACAGAGGTTCTTTGTAAGCCATCTGGCTACCATGAGAGATTCGTTCATGAGGCTATCCACATATACAAGCACAGAGACAATTTCAACCGAGAAGATGGATTCTGGCTTAGCAATCATTGGAAAGATTTGATTAACCATTTCAGGTCTTAATTGATTGTTCATGCTTACAGTGGCTTTCAGACAGCATACATTAATTTTTCGTCTCCCCCCTCCTCTTTTCAGAACATAAATAGACTAGTCCTTCTAAATAAACTGACAAATCGCTGCGCGTGGCGCTGACGTTTTTATAAATAAATAAGCACGCCGTTTAAAAATAAATAAATTAATGCGAACCGACACACCTGATGACGACCGTTTGTGTTATGGTCGAAACGTCGTGAGAATTTTTATTGTTTTATATATATTTTATTATTTTATTGTTTTCCCTTCAACGTGACTTTACCGAAAGAGCTAAGAATATGAATAAGATATCGCCTTCTTACATATTGTGGGCCGCAGAGCGTGGGCAACGGTTCGTAGCGCCAGCCCAGCGCGTCGCCGATAACACCGCACCTCTGATGAGCACAATCGGCTACATTTCGGTGCGGAAAAAGTTCAACATCCACGCATAGAGTGTACGTATTCAATATGTAGAGGAACGCAGAGCTTGGACGAACGCTGGCGCCGACTGGCCGGCTGGCTTCCCGCGTGTCTGCGATTTCTCCTCGCGCCTCTGAGTAATTCTCTCTCCACGAAAGTTGAGCAAATACTGTGCGGCGGATTGCAAGTTGTAGTGAATATTATTATTATTATGGATGCACGTAAGTATACATTTTCAGTGTGTGTAAATGCCTGAATGTCTCCGCATCTATGTTTTGTTGTTCCTCAGATGGAGTCACAGGTTCAAGTCCCAGTCATCAAACAGGAGAATGAAGACGTGCCGGGCCCTGCCGTGTGCTGGGAATCGAGGGTGAAACGTGAGGATAATGATGCTGGTGAGATGACGAGAAACCTTAAATTCTGATGATATCGCCTGACGAATCATTGTGCAGCACCATTTAACAGGCAGCATTAACCAGTCTTTACAAAGCTATTTTTTATTTAAAGCTTTCGTGACTGCAGGGATTCATATTCTTGGTTCTTTCGGTAAAGTCACGTAGAAGGGAAACATTAAAATTTTCTTGCTGTGGTTTTCACACCTGATGATGATTGCTTGTGTTGCAGTCGAAACGTCGTGAGAATTTTATTGTTTTATATATAGTTATTATTTTATCGTTTCCCTTCTACGTGGTGACTTTACCGAAAGAACCAAGAATATGAATCCCTGCAGTCACGAAAGCTTTCAATCAAAATAGATACGCAGTTAGAAACGTCCCCATCATCCATCTGTCTCCACACAAAAAGATAAAAGTACCCATCCTGTATTCTTTACACAACCCATTGTGTAAAGAATTGTTTTAAAAAGAGCAAACTCTGGACAAGTTTCGGCGGTGCCTCAGCAGTAGAGTCGGACTATGGAAGAGTTCTGTATTCCTCCAGGAATGTTCCACTGTGTGTTTGCACGAGGCTCTACTGAACGTGTGAGCTTCACTCATCTCCTGACAAGCATTTACATCGACCACCATATTTTATCTTCCCAAGTTAATGTAACTCATGAGCTTGTGGCTGCATGTGCGGCACTGAAGCTATGCTGCTGCTGCTGCCTGCTGCACGTGGTTGATTACTGCTTTTGTCTTTACTTTGTTGTACCTCCCCCCTGCGCGTCCGATTAGCACAGTTGGCTACACACCGTGTGAAACAAGTTCAACATACACACATATCTGTTTCTATTGCCTCAACTCAACAGCGAAGTCAACCTCTGTAGGTTGTGGTGGGTGGGGACAGGAGGTTTTTTTCAGTAGTCTCTTATCAACACTGAGGGCACACATTTTTTGTTTCTACACAGTACAAGGTGTTAGTTGCATAAAAATAAATCAAAATATTCAATTATCGAGGATGGAATTATGTATAATACAAAATCGAAATTGAATGTCACGTTTTTTTTCTGCCATTTTAAAAATATGTTTCTGTCTGTGTAAAGGTGAGATGTACGAACATCTGTAGACATCTTCTTTGGTTCTTTCGGTAAAGTCACGTAGAATGATAATAAAATAATAAATTGATAAAATAAAATAACACAATAATATTCTCACGACGTTTCGGCCACAACACAAGCGGCCTTCATCAGGTGAAGGGAGCGAGACTGTCTGGTAGGACAGCGCTGTAGACATCTGACAGTTACACCATATTCCACAAACACAGCCCTGTGCATGGTCAGTTAATTGGTCAGGACGGATGTGGCGTTCGGATCTGCGATGTACTGAATTTTGTTTAGTTACAAAAAACTACGTCAATCCAAGGCAGCCCAGCAGTTTAAATCTGCTGGCCGTGACTACAGTACACAGCGCTCAATTTCTTAGGATGGAAATCTCAAGATTAAATCAGCAACACGGAAAATGCTCACATTGATGTTGGGATAAATAGCCTTGCCCGCCCTGTGTGTCCATTAAACATGCAACGTTGGGCCAACGTTGGGCCAACGTTGGGCCAATGTTGGTCCAACGGTTCCAACCACATTGGTCCAACATTCCATGTGTACTGGGTGGCCGGATATGCTCTATATTTCACCTCACATTCCTCGATGTCTGTGGCACATTTTCTAAATTACAGATTCGTATTTGAAGATTGTTAAAGTTGAAGAAGCCAATGGGAGACGAGAGTATATGATGGATTCCCGTGGATGCCTGACCATCCCAGACCAGAACTCCATCAAGGAGGATTTATCGGAGGAGATTGGTAAAGGTGAGGCCCCCCCCACCCCCCCCCCCTCCGTTATCTTGCCTGGAGACGCGGCCTCATCTTTGTTTAGTTCTTACTTTCTCTCACTGAGCATTGCCAACAAAGCTGAAATCGTCCTCATCAGAAAAGAATGAAAAAAATCCTCATTAGTTCCTTGACTATCTTATCATTCTGGCAGAGTGTATAAACTATTTGGAGTTTTAATTAATTCTTGAGCTCTTGATTTCCTTTGTCATTAATCCTCTGGTTTTCCCTCACACATGCCTCAACTTGGGAAGCACCCTGTACCTCCTTCTTACACCCACTTTGGCAAAATCTCCGGCATCTGCCACTTATGCATCCACATGATTGGCAGCTTCGTTGGGCTATCATTTGTGGTCGGGTCGCTTCTAATAAAAGAAGCGAATATAGCTCAGTGGGCTTTATCTGATGAAAACAAATTGTTTAGTTTATTTGTATTTTTGTGCTATTTGCTTACCTTTCCTATACTTTGCACTCCTATCGTGTTTTTGTATTGTTGTAGCGTTCTGAGCCACCCCCACTGGACATCTGTGGAAAGAGCTTCATAGCTCATCGGATAAAAATTCTGAATATGGTCAGGAGCTAAATACCAATGTTGAGGTCTGCTCGCCACCAGAGGGCTTCGGGAGAGACTTTGCGTAGTTTTACCACTTCCCCTTTGAAGGAGCACAGATTCTAGCGGTTTACTATCCGGTCCGTAGTTTGGTTTACATGGTCACAGTCGCACTACTGTGGCTCGTCTTTAATTTTCCATTCATGAAGGAAATGTGCGCACCGGCCTGTTGATGGTCCCTTGCGGTTGATGGTTACAGCAGTGCCTTCAAGGAGGAGGAATGTCAAAGCCAGGAGGCGCGATGTTTCGGTCTCGAGTGACGCGTTTATTCTGGACGTCTGCGTTGTTCCACTCTGATCGCCAGCGTTCTTCCAGATCTGGATGAGACTTCTAGGATCTTTACCGAGACTCTTGCTCGTGCCCCCGTCCAACCTCGCCCCGACTACGGCCGCCACCCTCTCCTCGCTATGGCCTCTGAACGTCTTCCATTTACAAACTCTGGAAGCGTGCTCGATCCTGAGCCAATTAGAAGATCACCCTCATCTCACCAGGTTAAAAGTCTTCCATAAACGTAGCACCTGCCTATCTCTCCCCTTCTCATCTCACTCCACTACCCCCCCCCCCCTCAATCCCACCACCACGTGCTGTTTACTCCAGTTATCCCTTGCATTCTCCCACCCTACAGTTCACCTCCTCTCAGTGGGCAGTCGCTCCTTCGTCTGCTGCCACCCCTGTGGCCTGGAATGCTCTTATCGATGTGATAAGCAACCTACAAAAAGGTTGGCGCAGTCTTGGCTTATTAAAGGAAGATGCAACCCAAAACACTTATATTGTAGGTACATACGTACTTGGATTGCTGGCTCGCGTGACTGTCCCGGTAAGAATGTTAGGCTTTTCCTTACGAGACAAAAATGGTTTTTGGAGACATTTTTTTAACGAGGGCTGTAAATGCTCCCTCGTTTAATTACTGCGGTGACATCGTTTCGGAGAATTCTCGGCGTCGTCCCGCAAAAACGCCTCGTGTCGTTTTTTGTTATTGCTCTACCTCAGCCGATATGCGTTTTTACATTTCCCCTTTTTCGAAAAACACACATGGCAGACCAAGCCAAAGGGACGGCACTCGCGTGCGAAAAATGCCGGAAACGCTTTGGCCGGTGCCTCGAAGCGACGGCGGAGGAGGCGAAGCTCACCGGCCAGACGCCGCCAGCCTGCACGGAGTGCGGGGAGACGCCGGAAGGCACCGCGTGGTGCGCTTTTCAAGACTCCACGTCGTTTGATCAGTCGGGAGTGCATAAGGTGACACGCGCCTCTGGCGTGAGGAACGCACGTTCGTAAAAAAAAGGAGTGTAGGGAAGGCGCTTGCATATCGTTACCTGTTACAGAGACGCGTAGAGGAAAGCGCACACTGCACAGAAGCTCCACGTGCGTACGGTGTGCGGAAAGGGTTTTTGCGACGTCCCGTTTTGGAGAAGCGTTGTCGAATGCACACCCGTGAGGTGCGAAGGAGGCTCTCGGACAAAGTTCCGATTTGAAAATCAGTTCTGTAAATGCACACTGGCGAGAAGCCGCATCTGTGCGAGGAGCCACATTCTAGAGCTCGCCGCTTTCTGTTTGTACTTAAAGTCACGATGACATTTTCCAAGTTTTACCTGTCTCTCAGGTTACCTGTGTTAATTTCTTAACACGTGCCCTTGGGAGGATGTAACGCTTGACATCCTTCACGATTCAATTTACATTGGAGTTAACCCAAATCCAGAATTTGCGGGTGCAGAATCAGAATATTTATTCATACTGGAGAAATCCAATGAGCTATTACACTCTATATTCAGATGTCCAGTAGAGGCGGGTAAGAACGTGACAGCAACAAACAGTGCAACAACACGATAGAAGTGCAAGAAAGGTAAACAAATAACCCAAACTATTACAAATAAAACTAAACCATCCCCATGCTACCAGGCAAAGCCCACTGAGGTATGAACTTATTTTTGAGAAGCCACCTGGCCACAAATAATAGCCCAACAAAGCGGCACCATCATTTGGACGTTTAAAGAACCAAATTAATAAACATTATCTCAGTGCATGTTTCTAAATGTGGATGGCAAAAACCGGTGGACTCAAACAAAACATTAACGCGACCACAGGGAGAGCACGCAGACTCCAAATATGCAGCAGGCGTCAGGGTCGGGATTGAAACCCCGATCTCCTGCGTACCAGCCGAGGAAGATAACATCTCACCACCGTGGCTCTCGGACAAAATTATCTGCTAAGAAAATTCTAAGAGCAGCCACAACGGAAGGATGCGATGGCGTTCACGCGGTCATTCCGCACACGCGGACGCCCGAGGACACAAATTCAGTGGTTGCATCGGTCAGCCACGTGACAAGTCGAGAAGTGACCTTGCACGGATTTAGTTTATGCACGTGAATAAATTGCGTGCTGAAATGTGTATTCTATTCTTGCGTGTGGCAGCAATATGTTCGGGAGCTAAATGGGAGCGTCGAGATTTGCTGCTCGTCAGGAAAGGCCTTCAGGAGAGAGTTGGTGTGGCGTTGCTTTGTTTCCGTTGATGAAGTGTAGACTAAAGTGGTTTACTATATAGCCCATAGTTATATAAGGTATATATGTAAATATGTATTTTTTTAATACAAATTTAATACATGTTTTGACATTTATTTATTTAGGAAATCAGTGTCTATAAACGAGATGGCTCCGAGGCCACCACAAGCAGACCACGTGGTAGACTGATGCCATTGATGAGCCCATGCCCTTCGACACATCAGGTCCACCACATGGCCTGCTCATGGCAATATTGCCCGCTCTAATTTTTAAACGTTCGTTATCCGAACACCAGACAAAAATTAACGAGAACTCTCTTCTTTCCCCGAACCCAAGGAACAGAAGAAAGCAATCGGTGGCTCCTCACACCGGGGAATTCCTAAAACATCCATAAATTTGGCCACCAAATTAGAAATTCTGAAGAAACTCGAAGAAGGGGTGAGCGTGCCATCGATCGTGGCCGAATATAACGTTGGGAGATCGACGGTGTACGACGTGAAATACGCCAAGCATAAACTGCTCAAATTTCAACTCGAGACATCGGAGGAGGTAACAGAAAAGAGGACAAGAATGGATCATTCCATTAAGTACAGAGACATTGAGGAGGCCACCATGGAGTGGTACAAGCAGCAGCGTGCCGCGGGTTTTCCGATCCGCAGCTTCGACATCCAGGGTGCCGCCAAGCGGTTTGCGAGCGTTTTCAACATCGAAGACTTCAGCGCGTCCACGGGATGGCTATACCGCTTCAGGAGACGCCATGGCGTGGAGCGCATGAAGGTGTCCGGTGAAAGCCTCGGCACGCATGTGAAGCCGGTGGGGCCGTTCGGCAGGAGCCTGAAGGACACCATCCCCGGGGAGAACCTGTCGGACTTCCAGGTGTGCAGTGGTGACGGAACCGGCTTCTGTCAGCGCGGGCTTCCTTCCGCAACGCAGGCCGGCAGACATGAAGCGCAACTACCCGGCAGGAATATTCCCAAGGGGCGCTTGGGCGTTTTATTCTGCGCCAACGCGGACGGTTCCCACCGCGTCCCTGTCGCTGTGGTGGGGAAGTCAAAACGGCCCCGAGTCTTGAGAGAATGCGTGGATTCCCTTTCCGTCACCTACTATGCCTCGGCCTCGGCTTGGTTGACAGCTGCTGCTTTTGAACGCTGGTTCCATCGAGATTTTGTGCCGGCCGTCGTCAAGTTCCAGCAGGCAAACGGCGCCTGCAGCGGTGACGTCCGGGCGTTGCTCCTCCTTGACAACACTTCCGCCCGTCTTGTGGAGGAGCCTCCAAGCAGTCGCTGCGGTCGTGTCAAGGTTGTTATTCTCCCGCGGAACACGGCCCGCCGATTCCAGCCCGTGGATCAAGCGACCACCGAGGCCACTAAACGACAATGCAAAAGGAAAGGCATCGAGTCGTTCCCAGCGATTGAAGAGCATGAAGGAGGAGACACTCGAGCAGAGAGAACATTGGCTAATTTTGAGGAGTTCGAAATCAAGGGTGCAGTTGGCAATCCAGCCAACGGCTGCAATGAACTTCCATGTTCAAATTTAGCCAAGGCCTGGAAAAAACGTTTGACTGAGGACATGACGAAAGAAGACATCAGGCTTTCCTACCCTAACCTTGAGGCTGACGGCTTCGCGGGTGTTTTGAATCATGGGGCGGAAGGGGTAATTGCTCCGGAGGATGCGCAGGAGTGGCTCCATGTGGGTGGCGATGATCACGGCGGCCAGCATCATGCCGACGAGAAGAGCGCCGACCAAAACGCCAACCCAGTGCCCCAGGAAGAGGAGAAGGAAGAGACGGGAGAGGTGGGAGATGTTGAGCACAGGGTCCTGCTTTTGGATGTAAGGAAGGCTTTTGATGTGATCTGCAGTTGGATGGGGACGTCTGAAGGTGGCGAAATTATTGACCGCGATATCTTTGCTCGTGTAAAGCAACTCAGGCGCCGGGTGATTAAAATGCAACGTTCGAAAAACACCCAGTGCAAGGTCGATGACTTACTGAAGCGAGACAGTAAACCCAGTGAGCCTTCCACAACCACCCAATCCCGGCCCTCAACCTCGACGTCATAGCCTTCCACACACGAAGAGGGTTGCAACGAATGGTAAGTGACTGCTACGATTAAAACGTAGCGGATGTGTACGTACGCATGTTGAACCTTTTTCACACCGTACGTAGCCCACCGTGCTAATCGGAGGTGCGTGGGGAAGGACAACTAAACTAAAATCCCCAAAAACAGTTCCACGGAAATGGGTTTTCAATCTGGATGTGTGAAGTGTTATTAAGTTGTTGTTACATTTAATTGAAATGTGTAGAGCGTTAATTTACTGTTGACAAATTGCCCGTTTAAATGAAAAATGCCCATCACAGAAGAAATACTTCCGTGGAAAAATTGTATATATGAAGGATACATATTCCCTGCTTATCTGTTTTATTACTGGAAAGCCTCTCTTCAAATTAGTCCAACCGGCTTTGAGAGGGTTACAATTCCACTAATGCTCGACATCATGTTTGGCTCTAGTAGGATGGTTGTTATGAATCTGCAAGTCTATGGTGGTTTTAAAGACCCTTAATGTTGAAGAATTGAAAGTAATTGTGCATTTCACAATTTGGTGTGTGTTTTGTGACCATAATACATTTAATTGTTCTGAATTTTTTAAATGTTTTTTTTGTAAATGCACAAAAAAAGCATGGGACGAAATGCACAGAGTAGGCATTCACAGGTCAGTACTGAGGGCATTCCTCGCCGCAGATTGTACTTCAGGTACGTGTGGTCTAAAGCGTAGTCACGAATTAGATTTGTGTCGGCGTGACATTTAGGTAGGAAAATATTGTTTTAGAATCATTAATTTGGCATAACTGCAGTATTATGTTGTCTCAAATATACCCTGGTAGATTCATCTCCCTAACAAATCTTGTTGGTCAGTCTCTCGCTGTTGACAATTATTGTCTTCCATCAATGCCTTCAGGGCATGCAGAGCAGAATTACTGCACTGTACGTGCTGGAGTAGCGGGGGGGGGGGGTTCAAAAGGCTATGCGGTTACGTGGCCTGTCCTCCACTCCGTATAACATTGTCATACATATGTGGTAATTTAATGAATGCATTTTCTTGTGTATCTGATTATTTAACTGTGTAAAAGTCACGCTTTAAAGCATTTGCTGAATAAACAAATCTCGGTGCCTTATCTGTGGGTCCAAAGGTGGCCGACGGGGCGGATGCTCCGGTATTGACCGGCTCTGTGAGTCGCGTCTCGTGCTCCGCGTGTTTCCCGGCGGGGCGCGTGGCCCTGGGTCGCCGGTTCAGTCGGCGACGACGCTGCTGCCGTCCTCCGCCGCTGACCCTTTGCCTTCCCCGTGTCGTCGTCGTTGTAGGATTTCCGAAGTGCCGAGATCCTCGCAAGGGGAACCCCTTCCTCCATCTGGGACGATCCCGGGCAATACGAGTCACCCCAGGCGTTGGCGTCCATCTTGGACTCCTTCATGTTGGCCTTGAGGGACGTCCTTGAAAGAGTCTTTTTCTGCCATCCTCTTGAGCGTATGCCATGACTGAGCTGGGGAGAATAAGACTTGCGTCGAGAGTACGACAAATAAGTGCCGTAAGCTGCACACCATGCCTGCGTCCCCGGGAGAATCCAGGCCTTGTTTCCCGCAGCGTAGCAGCGTGGGAACTCTGCAGGGCCTTGCTGCTGCTTCTCTCGGACCTAATTATCATTACTTCATGGTGTGGGGAATCTCCTCGCAGGGACCTTACAACCATAACATTGCATTTAGCGGCCTTTTGATCTTACCGCCATAACATTGTGGCACTGGGGCTTGCCTGAGACATTACAACCATATCACCATCTACGAGGGCTCTTGTAGGACAATATAATAATAACATAATAGGGATTATCTGGGACCTTACAATAAAATCACGTATGGGGTCATGCTGCTCTGTGATGGTTTGGGAGATCTTTTGCTGGGCCTCACGATTGGTGCACTGGCGTGGGTTGTGATTGTGGTGATTGGGTGGGTTGTGGTGGTTGGGTGGGTTGTGGTTGGTGGTGGTGGTGGGTAGTGATGGTTGTTGTGTTGAGATGCGACCTAGACTGACAGTCGTTGGCTCATCGGATCACCTTGAGACTGCTGGTGCTGGGATTCATTGAAGGAGGCATTGTCTGCCAGTATATTTTATTAATATCTTCCACATCGAGATGTGTTATATGATGTCACATCTAACTAGGTCCCATGTCTTTGAGGGACCTTGCCTTCAACATTTGGCAGATTCAGCATTTATACAATTAGGCCTGCCTGCTGACGAGTGACTAAACATCGATCCTGTTTGCTCAATCAATGCTGCTGAAAATGATTCACTCCCAGAAGGCCGTGGGCCCAATGGGTTGTGTAAATATATATATTTTTTATATGGAAATACGAATATATAAAGGTGTATTGTCGACTCTCTATTTTGTTAGCTTGCTTGCATCGATGCTGTTGAACTGCCCGATATTGTAGGCAAGGCGATTTTGTTAAATATGGGCCCTGATTACATACGGCGCTACAAATCCGTTGGAGCAGATCGCACGATTCTAGATTTAAAGCTTTCGTGACTGCTAGGATCCATACTCTTTGGTTCTATTGGGTAAAGTCACGTAGGTGAAAATAAAATAACAAAAAATCACGACGTTTCGGCCACAACACAAGCGGCCTTCATCAGGTGAAGGGACGAGACTGTCTGGAGGACAGCGCTGGAGTGGGAGAAGCCACGCTTAGATCACGACCTTTAAGCTTTTGAAGGCCGCTTGTGTTGTGGCCAAAACGTCGTGATTTTTTGTTATTTTATTTTCACCTACGTGACTTTACCCAATAAAACCAAAGAGTATGGATCCTAGCAGTCACGAAAGCTTTAAATCTAGAATTGATAACCTCTATGGGGAGGGCTTTCACCTATCTGTTAGAGCTTTTAACAGACAACGGGACAAGAAGTCGCAACTCATCGAGACGCTGACCTTCCTCAAAAGATGCCGCGATCACAAGCTTAAAGGTCGTGATCTAAGCGTGGCTTCTCCCACTCCAGCGCTGTCCTCCAGACAGTCTCGTCCCTTCACCTGATGAAGGCCGCTTGTGTTGTGGCGGAAACGTGATTTTTTATTTTATTTTCACCTACGTCACTACCCAATAGAACCAAAGAGTACAGATCGCACGAGTCAATCCTGCCCGCTGGAAGGAAAACCGGTTGCACAACTGCTCGCAACTTGCGACAGGGACGTCCACACACGAGCAATTCGGTTGCACGCAACCGAATTGCTCGTGAATGGAGGTCCCTTAACGCAGTTTGTGCGCGTTGGGTACGCGTGATCTCTGCAACCACCAGAGGCCGATACATTCACTACAATATTTAAAAACAATATGCCCCTCCCCCCCACCTCCAAGTGTTTACACTTTATAATATATCGCAAAATAAAAGTGCGACGAGACTTGCAGTGAAAATCATGTTGTCGATACAGGTCGTTACAGTCCAGTAATTACCTGGGCATTTAAACATATCTCCTAGAAAGTGGAATTAACTTAAATAAAACGTGTCTGGTGTTCAACATTACTGTCTGAGGTGATTCGTTTCAAATTCCCCCCTCTCGTCTCACTCTACTCACCTCTCTGCACTCTCCTTCCCCCAGCTAGCTCTATGAACCCCACATAAGCCATAGTCCAGCTCTGTGAGCCTCTCAACATTAAAGCCGAGTTATCCGAAATAATTATCAGTCTGGCTCATTGTACGTCAGTAAGTAACGGCTAAAAATCCCAAAGTTACCACCGTCTTGAACTATGAGCCTCTTGTCAAACGCTGAACCTTTTAAGATTCCAGTGGCACAAGAAAGTTACTGCAAGCCAGCACCTTTCGCTCACTTTCAGTACTGTTAACAGTTGCATAGCCTGGTGCTGACCATCTGTAAATTACTAAACTATGTTTTTTCTTTTTACCTGGTAATACTATATAGCTCTTGTCAGAAGATACCTGGCCACAAATGAAAGCCCAATTAAGTGGCTTACCTCGTGAAAATGTATAGCAGCGTGGGGGGAAAAACCAGAGGACCCGGAAAAAAATCCACGGTACCACTGGAAAAGCTATCCAAACTCCAAATATACAACGACCTGTATACCAGGGAGGTAGTTAACATCTCGCCACCGTGGCGCCCCGAGTCTTGGTGACCTATTACATTTTCACCATGTGCTATGAAGAGGGGCCCACACCTAAAAACCCTCATATTTTCCTCTAAATGCCACCGTTTTGGTGAACGTGTTGCATTGTAATCTCTGTCCATAGGCCGCTGCTGATAACCACCATAGAATTGATTGGAAGTTCGACATTGACAAACACACATCACCTGCACGTCTGAAACTAAATGTTATCTGAAGCAGCCCAATTGTGAATCCTTGCACAACCTTCACATTTTGCTGTGAATCTTGTACTAAATCTTCGTGAACATGAATCTACGTACAGATGTGTAATGTAACACTCAGAGAGGGTCTTGTCCAGGTATGTATATATTTATTGCCTATTCCGGTTGGCCCGACTCGATCGCATACCAGCGGGCGGACGCGAGTTGACTATGTACAGTGGATACCTTTCTGTACATGGTGTCACCTACACGGCTGGCTGACTATAGAGGAGCCGATGAAGTAACAGCTACAGCGACGATATATATGTAATCTATTTTAGTCTTCTAGACAACAAGTCGACCCGCTCCCAGACGGTGAGGACGATCCACTTCTGATGACGACATCGACGGCGGTCCAACTTCGGATCCCCACAGCAGCCCAGAGCCCTGCTCCTTGCCGCCTTTTATCCCCCCCTCGGACTCGGCCACGCCCCCTTTCCCGAACCCTTTCTCTCACCTCATTCGGCCCTGTCTATCCCTGCCACCCCAATTATTATTTACGACCACTTAGGTCCCGTACTGTCCTTATGCATCACACTGATGGGAATGTGCACTCTTTCTGTTGGCAACCGCATCACTGACAATTCTCAAAACCAACTGGTGTTTGAAGCTGACCAGTTATGAAATATTGCACAACCTTCACTTTTGTTGTTGTGGATTCTATTAAAACGTGAAATGGAACAGAAAAGCCCATTGCGAAGGACCATCTATAGTCAATACGGGGGGGGGGGGGGAGGGGGGGTGCAGGTCTTGGGGAAAAGCTCACTTTGTGGATCACCGTGACGTCGAAGCGCCCCCCCACCACCAAAGGCCAATCAGTTTCTCGTTCAAACCCTTAGTCCTCAAATTCCTTTAATATATAGTCTCCCTCCCGACCAATCACCGTAGAGGCCTCTTTCTTACAATCGGAGACCTTTGTTTATTTTCAAATAGACGTTAGGCTGCATATTGGCTTGTGGGGTCATTTTTCGGTCATTGCAGTAGCACAGTGTGGTGCCACGACCACGGAGCCACTCCGCAAGCGCCGCGACTCCCCCCCTACTCCCGCCCTGAACGCACACACGCCGCGCACACTCACACACACGCCGCACACACACACACACGCACACGCCACACACACGCACACACACATGCAGTGCCCCGGCAGGGGATCGCCTGGCATCACGAGTTTTCATCCGAAGGGCCCCTAGAGGGGAAGTCTCACGGAGATTGGCCGACCCCCCCCCAGGACAAATTACATTGCAGCCCCCCTAAATTGGCTTAAAATTGTATGGGCGCACAGAAGCTCACCGGGCTAACCGCAATGCGACGCTCACAACACCGGGGAGGGGCCAGGGTGAAATATTTCACGAGCAGCGCGGACGAGGAGGTGGGAGAGAAATCCCTGTGCACACCGCGGGTGTGTATTCGGCAGCCAGCGGTCTCCCCGATTAAACCGGCTGAGTCAGGGGTAAGGAATGCGGACACGGAGACAATTGGCCAGGAGATAGCGTAACATAATGCCCTAGGTAACGGCAGTGAAACGTTTGAAAATCAAAATGCAGGCGCATTATTGGCTGCGCAGGATGACGTAATGTAACCCTGGATTTTCGAAATCCCAGGGCATGAAAAGGGGAACCCGAAAGGGTTCAAGGGTCCTCTGACCTCCAGCCGCTCGTTGACTCAGACCGACTCCCTGCCTCTTCGAGCCGCTCGCAGCGTCCGTGAGACGCCAGCGAGTGCCGCCACGAGGCAAGCGTGAGGCGAGGTTCTCTCGCATCTCCGTCCCTCCGCCTCTCCACGTGTCCGTGCGACGCCGTGAGAACGGCTGCGAGGTACGTGACAGGGCACGTAAGTGTTTGGGGGAATTGGGTAGTGATAGGATAGGCTCTGCTCGCAGAATATTTCCTCCGGGCAGTGCAAGGTTTTGCGCCGTGAATAAACGTTAGCACAGAGTATCGGTGCAGTGTGATTGGTGTGTGTCTGTGTGGAGCAGCTGTGTGGGCGGACGAGCGGCGAGGGCAGAGCCACGAGCGCTCGTTAACTTAATCGCCCGCATGTGCGCGCGTGTTTGTGTCGCCGCTGTCATGTTAACTGCGGGGCGTGCGCGTGTTAAAATAGAAGCGCCAGCAAGGGGGCGCGCGCGTTCGCGCAGCTGCCTTCGCACGAGTGCTGGTGGTGTCTGTGGGTGTGCTGGGAGTAACCCCGTGCGGCGGTGAGCCAGCGCTTGAGCGATGTCCCTCAGAGGGGGCGCTAACGCGGAGGGGCCGCGATCACCCGGTCGGCTGGGGCCTGGCGGGGGCCGATCGACACGGTGGAGGAGGCGGGCGTGGCGAGTGGACGCCGGCCCCCACAACAGCTGTCGACCCCCCGTTTGACCGCTATTGTTTACCAGTTTACTCCGTATTCTCGTACATGCTGGCGTACAAGCCGTTTCAATATCGTGATCACGATATAATTTTCTCCGATACCAAGGTCCTCTGCAAACCCACGGGTTTTTATCAGAGATTTATCCACGAGGCAATTCAGATTAACAAACACAGACACAATTTCAACCGAGATGGCTTCAAATTAAGCAATTATTGGAAAGATGTTCTAAACCATACCAAACATTAAACTAATTTTCAATGGTACAGTATATTTATTCAAGCAGTGTATCCCAAACTTTCACAGCAGCTTATTTCCCTTCACACCAACATTTGTAAACTCCCCCCCCCCCCCCCCCGTGCCGGTCCTCTACATCATGTTATGCTAATTCCTTTGTCAAGGCGTTTTTTTGTTTCCTCCCACACAGCTTAAAGGACGCGACCTGGGCTTGGCTGTCTTCACTCCAACGCTGTCCTCTGGACAGTACGGTCCCTTCACCTGATGAAGGCCACTTGTGTTGTGGCCGAAACGTCGTGATTTTTATTTTTTACCTACGTGACTTTACCGAATAGAACTAAAGAGTACGGGCATTTTTTTGTGTTTTTCCCTTGTGATGGGACTTTGTAGGATGAACGTTGAGATTTATAAAGGGCACGGGGTGACCAATAAGGTCTGAATTGGCCTGTAATGAGGTAGGGCGCTGATAAGGGGTGGACAGGTCGGCTTGTGCATCTTGTTTGAAAGTGCAGCGTTCATAAATCGAATCGTGCTCGTAGCTTCCCCGACCACTGCTGGCGGTGGGCAACCTTCGTCTTGTTACTCATCTTGTCGCTCGTCTTGTGTCTCATCTTGTCGCTCGTCTTGTGTTTCATCTTGTCGCTCGCCTTGTGTCTCATCTTGTCGCTCGTCTTGTGTCTCATCTTGTCGCTCATCTTGTGTCTCATCTTGTCGCTCGGCGGGGACGGGCGTCGGGGGAAGAGGGGACTCGGACACGGAGCGGAGAGGAACAAAGAGACACGGGGACTCGGACACGGGGGGAGGGAGACACCCGGGGAGACACGGGGGAGACACGGGAGGAGACACGGGGACTCGGAGACACCCGGGGAGACACGGGGGGAGACACGGGGGGAGACACGGGGGGAGACACGCGGGGGGGGGGGGGGGGGAGACACGCGGGGGGGCGGGGGGGGGGAGACACGCGGGGGGGGGGGGGAGACACGAGATCAGACACGGGGACTCGGACACGGGGGGAGACACGGGAGGGACAAGTACTCGGACACGGAGAGACACGGGGACTCGGATACAGGGGAGACACGGGGGGAGACACGGGGGGAGACACGGGGACTCGGGGACTCAGACACGGGGGGTGACACGGGAGGGACAAGTACTCGGACACTGAGAGACACGGGGACTCGGACATAGGGAGACACGTGGGGGGAGACACGCGTGGAGACACGGGGTGGGGGGGGGGGGGTGGACAAGGGCTGACTCGGACGCAGTGAGACAAGCGGAGAGACACGACGGGGATATTCGAGAGGGACGCAGTGAGACACGCGGGGAGGGAGTGACACTGGGACAAGTGGACAGCCGTGAGCCGCTGGAGTGTGATAGAGGCCACAGGCCACAAGCCATTGCTCACATTGGCTGCCCCTCCCCATGCTGCCGTCTGCGTGAGTAGTAATAGGTGCTCGCAAACACCACGGTGAGGTGGGGGGGGGGCGCTCTTTGCCTGTGTGTGTGTGTGTTACATCATCATAAGCCATGGTCAGTCCACTGCTGGATGACGATTCGACTCCCCCAGTTCTCTCACGAACCCGTGACATTCACCAATTTGTGTGTTTGGAGGAACGTCAACGCCAAGGAGATTAAGCGGCGTCTTTTATTGCCTCTTCTCTGGTGACACACAGCACGAACCTCGCCTGGTGTGCATGAGGTCTGTCTCATCATCATCACGGTGGCTATGAGATGTTAACTACCTCGCCTGGTGTACAGGAGGTCTGTCTCTATCATCATCACGGTGGCTATGAGATGTTAACTATCTCGCCTGGTGTACAGGAGGTCTGTGTCTCTCTCATCATCATCATCACGATGGCTATGAGATGTTAACTACCTCGCCTGATGTACAGGAGGTCTGTCTCATCATCACGGTGGCTATGATATGTTAACTACCTCGCCTGGTGTACAGGAGGTCTGTCTCTATCATCATCACGGTGGCTATGAGATGTTAACTATCTCGCCTGGTGTGCAGGAGGTCTGTGTCTCATCATCACGGTGGCTATGAGATGTTAACTATCTCGCCCGGTGTACAGGACATCTGTGTCTCTATCATCATCACGGTGGCTATGAGATGTTAACTACCTCGCCTGGTCGACAGGAGGTCTGTGTCTCTCATCACGGTGGCTATGAGATGTTAACTACCTCGCCTGATGTACAGGAGGTCTGTGTCATCATCACGGTGGCTATGAGATGTTAACTACCTCGCCTGGTGTACAGGAGGTCTGTGTCTCATCATCACGGTGGCTATGAGATGTTAACTACCTCGCCAGATGTGCAGGAGGTCTGTGTCTCTCATCATCATCACGATGGCTATGAGATGTTAACTACCTCGCCTGGTGTACAGGAGGTATGTGTCTCATCATCACGGTGGCTATGAGATGTTAACTACCTCGCCTGGTATACAGGAGGTCTGTGTCTCATCACGGTGGCTATGAAATGTTAACTACCTCGCCTGGTGTACAGGAGGTCTGTGTCTCTCTCATCATCATCACGATGGCTATGAGATGTTAACTACCTTGCCTGGTGTACAGGAGGTCTGTGTCTCATCACGGTGGCTATGAGATGTTAACTACCTCGCCTGGTTACAGGAGGTCTGTCTCTATCATCGTCACGGTGGCTATGAGATGTTAACTATCTCGCCTGGTGTGCAGGAGGTCTGTGTCATCACGGTGGCTATGAGATGTTAACTATCTCGCCTGGTGTACAGGAGGTCTGTGTCTCTCTCATCATCATCATCACGGTGGCTATGAAATGTTAACTACCTCGCCTGGTGTGCAGGAGGTCTGTCTTATCATCATCACGGTGGCTATGAGATGTTAACTACCTCGCCTGGTCTACAGGAGGTCTGTGTCTCTCTCATCATCATCACGATGGCTATGAGATGTTAACTCGCCTGGTGTACAGGAGGTCTGTGTCTCATCATCACGGTGGCTATGAGATGTTAACTACCTCGCCTGGTATACAGGAGGTCTGTCTCTCATCATCATCACGGTGGCTATGAGATGTTAACTACCTCGCGTGGTGTACAGGAGGTCTGTGTCTCTCTCATCATCATCACGATGGCTATGAGATGTTAACTACCTCGCCTGGTGTACAGGAGGTCTATCTCATCATCATCACGGTGGATATGAGATGTTAACTACCTCGCCTGGTGTACAGGAGGTCTGTCTCTCATCATCATCACGGTGGATATGAGATGTTAACTACCTCGCCTGGTGTACAGGAGGTCTGTCTCTCATCATCATCACGGTGGATATGAGATGTTAACTACCTCGCGTGGTGTACAGGAGGTCGTGGGTATCGATCCCGACCCTGACGTCTGCTGTGTTTTCGGAGTTTGCGTGTCTCTCTCTCCCTGTGGTGGTCGCGTGGATTTTTTTGACCCGATTCTCCCGGGGTGATTCCCCTCAACATGAATTTAGGTTCCAGTAAATATTTGGCTGCTTGCATTTCCACACGATAAGCCACTTCGTTGGGCTATCATTTGTGGCCAGGTCGCTTCTGAAAAATATCTCTATAGCTCAGTGGGTCTTACCTGGTACAATAAAAACAATAGTTTCGTTTATAGTTTAGTTTTCTTCATCTCTGGACCGTGTCTGAATGAACATCCGTGTGTGTGTGTTGCCCAGATGGCTTCACACATGAAGTTGCCGTTCATCAAACAAGAAATTGAAGAATATTCAAGCCCTGGAATGCCTCGTGATGTGGCGAAGTTTGAAGATGTTACTGCAGGTATGGATTTGTAAGAAAGAAAAAATATAATTTTCAGAAATGTTTTTACACGCGCTGCCACCATCCTAGAATCTCACCCAGATCCAGAAGGACGCTTGCAAACGGCGGTAACAATGTGGACGTTAAGTACAAGCACCTCATTCGAGACCCACACATCGAACCTCGTGGCTTCGGCAATCCCACCTCTTCGAAGACACGGGCGCTAACCATCAACCGCATCAGAACATCGACAGGCCGATGTACACATCTCCTTTAGAAATAAAAAATTAAGGACACGAGCCACGAGTTGTGCAACTGTGACCGTGCAACCTAAACAACGGAGGAGGAATTAGGCCTCGGCAAGGTAAAAGGTCAAAAGCAACGAGCCTACCTTTACCCTACCTTTTACCCTTATCCCATACAAATTACCCGATTACAGGGTAATTACTGGGGTACTACTACACATGAACAAGGTTTATAACATGATTGGTTGCTTTCGTGACTGCAGGAATTACTCTTTGTTTTTTTCGGTAAAATCACGTAGAAATAGCGTAATATACCGAACCATGCGTTAATTGTGTTTTAACCGACCATCTGTGTTGCTTTATATAGTTTCCACATTTTGCTAAACCCTGTTTGATTTAGTGTTGCTCCGTCTCTCTCTGTGTCCCCTGGTGTGTCTGTGTTAATTCCCTCTACTTAAGGTTTGTATATATATCTGCGGTTATGTGTTTCCTCTCTCTCTTAAATTGAGCTCTTCTGTACCTGATGATGATTGCTTGTGTTGCAATCGAAACGTCGTATGCTATTATATAATTTTATTTTTATTATTTCTACGTGACTTTACCGAAAAGACCAAAGAGTAAGGTTTATGACAGGTCAATGCTAGGCAGAGCGCTTTATTCATATAGAATACTCTCGATGATTCCAATTTTAAATGGAGGCCACGGACTGCGCCACAGAGCTTTTAGCGAGCGGTACACAAGGTGTTTATGGTAAACAAGGTGTTTATGGTAAACAAGGTGTTTATGGTACACAAGGTGTTTACGGTACACAAGGTGTTTATGGTTAACAAGGTGTTTATGGTACACAAGGTGTTTACGGTAAACAAGGTGTGTACGGTAAACAAGGTGTTTATGGTACACAAGGTGTTTATGGTAAACAAGGTGTTTATGGTAAACAAGGTGTTTATGGTAAACAAGGTGTGTATGGTAAACAAGGTGTTTATGGTAAACAAGGTGTTTATGGTAAACAAGGTGTGTACGGTAAACAAGGTGTTTATGGTAAACAAGGTGTTTATGGTAAACAAGGTGTTTATGGTAAACAAGGTGTTTACGGTAAACAAGGTGTGTACGGTAAACAAGGTGTTTATGGTAAACAAGGTGTTTACGGTAAACAAGGTGTTTACGGTAAACAAGGTGTTTACGGTAAACAAGGTGTTTAGGGTAAACAAGGTGTTTATGGTAAACAAGGTGTTTATGGTAAACAAGGTGTTTACGGTAAACAAGGTGTTTAGGGTAAACAAGGTGTTTACGGTAAACAAGGTGTTTACGGTAAACAAGGTGTTTACGGTAAACAAGGTGTTTATGGTAAACTAGGTGTTTACGGTACACAAGGTGTTTATGGTAAACAAGGTGTTTACGGTAAACAAGGTGTGTATGGTAAACAGGTGTTTATGGTAAACAAGGTGTTTATGGTAAACAAGGTGTGTACGGTAAACAAGGTGTTTACGGTAAACAAGGTGTTTACGGTAAACAAGGTGTTTATGGTAAACAAGGTGTGTATGGTAAACAGGTGTTTAAGGTAAACAAGGTGTTTATGGTACACAAGGTGTTTATGGTAAACAAGGTGTTTATGGTAAACAAAGTGTTTACGGTAAACAAGGTGTTTATGGTAAACAAGGTGTTTATGGTAAACAAAGTGTGTACGGTAAACAAGGTGTTTATGGTAAACAAGGTGTTTACGGTAAACAAGGTGTTTATGGTAAACAAGGTGTTTATGGTAAACAAAGTGTGTACGGTAAACAAGGTGTTTACGGTAAACAAGGTGTTTACGGTAAACAAGGTGTTTATGGTACACAAGGTGTGTACGGTAAACAAGGCGTTTATGGTAAACAAGGTATTTATGGTAAACAAGGTGTTTATGGTAAACAAGGTGTTTATGGTAAACAGGTGTTTACGGTAAACAAGGTGTTTATGGTAAACAAGGTGTTTACGGTAAACAAGGTGTTTACGGTAAACAAGGTGTTTACGGTAAACAAGGTGTTTATGGTAAACAAGGTGTTTATGGTAGACAAGGTGTTTACGGTAAACAAGGTGTTTATGGTAAACAAGGTGTGTACGGTAAACAAGGTGTTTACGGTAAACAAGGTGTTTACGGTAAACAAGGTGTTTATGGTAAACAAGGTGTGTACGGTAAACAAGGTGTTTATGGTAAACAAGGTGTTTATGGTAAACAAGGTGTGTACGGTAAACAAGGTGTTTACGGTACACAAGGTGTTTACGGTAAACAAGGTGTTTATGGTAAACAAGGTGTTTATGGTAAACAAGGTGTTTACTGTAAACAAGGTGTTTATGGTAAACAAGGTGTTTATGGTAAACAAGGTGTGTACGGTAAACAAGGTGTTTATGGTAAACAAGGTGTTTACGGTAAACAAGGTGTGTACGGTAAACAAGGTGTTTATGGTAAACAAGGTGTGTACGGTAAACAAGGTGTTTATGGTAAACAAGGTGTTTATGGTAAACAAGGTGTTTATGGTACACAAGGTGTTTATGGTAAACAAGGTGTTTACGGTAAACAAGGTGTTTACGGTAAACAAGGTATTTACGGTAAACAGGTGTTTACAGTAAACAAGGTGTTTATGGTAAACAAGGTGTTTATGGTAAACAAGGTGTTAATGGTAAACAAGGTGTTTATGGTAAACAAGGTGTTTATGGTAAACAGGTGTTTATGGTAAACAAGGTGTTCATGGTAAACAAGGTGTTTATGGTAAACAAGGTGTGTACGGTAAACAAGGTGTGTACGGTAAACAAGGTGTTTATGGTAAACAAGGTGTTTATGGTACACAAGGTGTTTATGGTACACAAGGTGTTTATGGTACACAAGGTGTTTATGGTAAACAAGGCGTGTATGGTAAACAAGGTGTTTATGGTAAACAAGGCGTGTACGGTAAACAAGGTGTTTATGGTAAACAAGGTGTGTACGGTAAACAAAGTGTTTATGGTAAACAAGGTGTTTATGGTAAACAAGGTGTGTACGGTAAACAAGGTGTTTATGGTAAACAAGGTGTTTATGGTACACAAGGTGTTTATGGTAAACAAGGTGTTTATGGTACACAAGGTGTTTATGGTACACAAGGTGTTTATGGTAAACAAGGTGTTTATGGTAAACAAGGTGTGTACGGTAAACAAGGTGTTTATGGTAAACAAGGTGTGTACGGTAAACAAGGTGTTTATGGTAAACAAGGTGTTTATGGTAAACAAGGTGTGTATGGTAAACAAGGTGTGTACGGTAAACAAGGTGTTTATGGTAAACAAGGTGTTTATGGTAAACAAGGTGTTTATGATAAACAAGGTGTGTACGGTAAACAAGGTGTTTACGGTAAACAAGGTGTTTATGGTACACAAGGTGTTTATGGTAAACAAGGTGTGTACGGTAAACAAGGTGTGTACGGTAAACAAGGTGTTTATGGTAAACAAGGTGTTTATGGTAAACAAGGTGTTTATGGTAAACAAGGTGTGTACGGTAAACAAGGTGTGTACGGTAAACAAGGTGTTTATGGTAAACAAGGTGTTTATGGTAAACAAGGTGTTTATGTATATTCTTAGTTTTTTCGGTAAAGTCACGTTGAAGAGAAACAACAAAATAACAAAATATATATAAAACAATAAAAATTCTCACGACGTTTCGACCATAACTCAAACGGTCATCATCAGGTGTGTCGGTTTGCATAAATTTATTTTGAAAACGGCATATTTATTTATTTATAAAAAAAATAACGTTTGCGTCACGCGCAACGATTGGCAGTTTGCCCAGGACTAGTCCATCTATTTTTTGAAAAGAGGAGGGGGGAGACGAAATTTGTTTTTATGTATGCTGTCTGAAAGCCACTGTAAGCGTGAACAATCAATCAAGAACTGAAATGATTTATCAAATCTTTCCAATGATTGCTAAGATAGAATCCATCTTCTCGGTTGAAATTGTCTCTGTGCTTGTATATGTGGATAGCCTCATGAACGAATCTCTCATGGAAGCCAGATGGCTTACAAAGAACCTCCGTCTTGGAAAAGTCAATGGCATGTGAGCCTACTGAATTAGAACAATGATCTGCTACGGCCGAGGTGTTGGTCCTACCGTGTTTAAGGTCTGCTTTATGTTTACGAATGCGGTCCGAGATATGGCGTTTGGTTTCTCCAATGTAACTACTACCACAGAGGCAACTTAGTTTGTAGACACCAGGGTATTGTATGTCCGGAATCACATCTTTTACAGACGGAACCAGATCACGGATTTTATGTAATGTGTTGAAACGGACCTGGATCTTGTGTTTATTCAAGATTTTGGAGATCTTTTTTGTGATCCCAGCAATGTAGGGTAAAGTGATGGTTTTGAAAGGCTCCTCAAGAGGGTTCTTCTTCATGGTTTGAGTGATAGCTTTGCGGATTGTATAGTCGGAGTAACCATTAGCCCTAAGAGCTTGGTGTACGTGCTTGAGTTCACTGCTTATGTGTTCCTGGTCGGATATGCATTGGGCTCTATGATACAGAGTCTTGATGAGAGAATTCTTCTGTGATGGATGGTGGTGGGAATCCGGTTTCAGATAAGCATCCGTATGGGTAGCTTTCCTGTAGACAGAGTGGCTCATTGAACCATCAGGTCTCTTTTTAATTAGGACATCCAAAAAAGGTATCTTGCCATCTATTTCGACTTCCATGGTAAATCTGATGGCTGGGTGTATGGAATTGATGTGGTCGAAGAATTGGTCTAGAGCAGGCCGGCCATGTGGCCAGATGACAAAAGTGTCATCCACGTACCTCTTCCATAAGGTTGGGCGCAGAGTGGCAGTCTGGATGGCGTCAGTCTCAAATTTCTCCATGAAAATGTTAGCTATAACTGGAGAAAGGGGGGAGCCCATTGGGGTGCCCTCAGTTTGTTTGTAGAAAGTTCCATTCCAAGTGAAGTATGTATTGGTTAAACAGTGTCTCACCAGGGGGGGTACCTCAGTGTTTAGTCCTTGATGAACCAAGTCTTCAATGATTGCAATGGTGTCAGCTACAGGAACCTTGGTGAATAAGGAAACTACATCAAAACTGACAAGCAGGTCGTCTGGGGACAGGGAAATACCCTTGATTGTTGATACCAGGTGAGTAGAATTTTGTACCGCAGAGGTGGTCTTTCCAGTGAAAGGACGCAGGATTTCAGACAAAAAACGAGCTAGTTTGTAGGTGGGGGAGCTGATAGTATCATAGAGCCCAATGCATATCCGACCAGGAACACATAAGCAGTGAACTCAAGCACGTACACCAAGCTCTTAGGGCTAATGGTTACTCCGACTATACAATCCGCAAAGCTATCACTCAAACCATGAAGAAGAACCCTCTTGAGGAGCCTTTCAAAACCATCACTTTACCCTACATTGCTGGGATCACAAAAAAGATCTCCAAAATCTTGAATAAACACAAGATCCAGGTCCGTTTCAACACATTACATAAAATCCGTGATCTGGTTCCGTCTGTAAAAGATGTGATTCCGGACATACAATACCCTGGTGTCTACAAACTAAGTTGCCTCTGTGGTAGTAGTTACATTGGAGAAACCAAACGCCATATCTCGGACCGCATTCGTGAACATAAAGCAGACCTTAAACACGGTAGGACCAACACCTCGGCCGTAGCAGATCATTGTTCTAATTCAATAGGCTCACATGCCATTGACTTTTCCAAGACGGAGGTTCTTTGTAAGCCATCTGGCTTCCATGAGAGATTCGTTCATGAGGCTATCCACATATACAAGCACAGAGACAATTTCAACCGAGAAGATGGATTCTATCTTAGCAATCATTGGAAAGATTTGATAAATCATTTCAGTTCTTGATTGATTGTTCACGCTTACAGTGGCTTTCAGACAGCATACATAAAAACAAATTTCGTCTCCCCCCTCCTCTTTTCAAAAAATAGATGGACTAGTCCTGGGCAAACTGCCAATCGTTGCGCGTGACGCAAACGTTATTTTTTTATATATATAAAAATAAATAAATATGCCGTTTTCAAAATAAATTTATGCAAACCGACACACCTGATGATGACCGTTTGAGTTATGGTCGAAACGTGATAATTTTTATTGTTTTATATATATTTTGTTATTTTGTTGTTTCTCTTCAACGTGACTTTACCGAAAAAACTAAGAATATGAATTACTGCAGTCACGAAAGCTTTAAATCAAAAAGGTGTTTATGGTAAACAAGGTGTGTACGGTAAACAAGGTGTTTACGGTAAACAAGGTGTTTATGGTACACAAGGTGTTTACGGTAAACAAGGTGTTTACCGGGTAATACTTCGCGCTACCTTTACCCTACCCTTTACCTTAGCCTTTACCTTACCCCTTGGCATGTCGACACCTTTACCATTTACCCGGTAAAAATGGTAAATTACTTTACCTTGCCGAGGCCTAGGAGGAATAGCAAAACCACGTGAAATCTCTCCTGAAGTCCTTTCGCGGCTGGCAAACCTCGACGTTGGCATTTCGCTCCTCAGCGTTTATTGCGTACGCAAGAAAATAATAGGACGTACTATGCTACGTATAATATTCTCATGACGTTTCGGCCACAACACAAGCGGCCTTCATCGAAACGTCGTGAGAATATTATTGTGTTATTTTATTTTATCAATTTATTATTTTATTCTCATTCTACGTGACTTTACCGAAAGAACCAAAGAAGATGAATCCTTGCAGTCACGAAAGCTTTAAATCGAACTCCAGGACGGTCATTATTATTTTGATCACTCTAAGCATCGCCAATAATCAAGTTCGAGTCACTGTTCCAGCGTAAATTGGCACACTGAATGAATGCAGTGCAAAGGAGTGCTGCCTCGTGTCGGTTAAGAGAGCCAGTTTAGCAGACTACAGTTGAAATAGTTGCGTAGAGTTGTGCACCCAACACAGTACTCATGTTTAGTTTTAAATAGCGCAAATTGCATCTCACAATCGCCGAGGAAACCACAAAGCTGCGTTCGGCAGCCAGGCGGTGAACTTGTGCTACTAGCTGTTGCCCAAGCTCTGCAGTCCTCTATACAGGAGTCCCTCGGTTAACATTTTGAATCCTTTCCACGAACACTACTGTAAACCAAAATAACGGTTAATCGAATATAGGAATTACATGTGAAAAGCACAAATCCATTCCAAGACGATCGTAAGTTGACCTTTTGCACCTTAAAAACAAGTTTATAACATTTAAACACTCAATATTAAAAATAAACCTGAGAAGATGGCTGGCTTCATGAGGTTGAGGTAGGAGAAAACTTTTTTTGGAAAACAACAATGTAAACAAAGCCAGTCGAGGTCTAAACGCTCAAATGGGCGACGCGGATTTGCTGAGGGCATGGCTCAGCCCCACTGACAAGCGCTCGGATTGGCTGAAATTGGCGCCCCGCGTGCATTACGTTAACATACCGCTCATAGAAATTTGAACGTTAGTCGAAACCATGGGGTCCTATGGGAGGCGAAACGTCAATTGAAAAACCGTTAACCGATGTCACTGCTAACCAAGGGACGACAGCATGTTAAGATGTTTTCAGCCACTTAATGAGCATGTATACATGTGGGAGGAAAACTGCAGCGCCCAAAAGAAAACCTTTGTGTGCCAGGGGTGCGACACGTTCCCGTACAGAAGGGACAGATTGATACTAGTTTGCACTTTACCTGCTTTCTGGCAAGCCAAGGGTGTAGTGCCTCGACGCTTATGGGAAAAGGCGTTCCAAAACATTTGTGTGAGCCACCGTGAGTGAGGCTCAGCTGAGAAAGAGCTCCAAAAATGATGTTTTCTTAGTCGAGTGGCAAAACAAGATGCCACCACTGTTGATTTTTTCCTCGATGGGGTTTTGCCAATAGCATTACCTCATTCGGGGCTCTGTAAATACAGCAGCCAATTATCACGGTTGGCCTACGTACGGTGCGAAATAAGTTCAATGTACATACATTGCTAATAACGTCAAGTTGTGCTTCCCAGAATATCTAATTGCGCTTTTAACTCAAGGAAAGGGCATTTATACAACCACGCCTATAAGCACTTGACACAAAAAGCATGAAACAACCTGAAATCCAAAAGCAAATTGGTGCCATTTTTGTTTGGTTACCAACACAACATTGTTTCCTAGGTAGGTCAGCGGTTTACATCTGCTGCTGTAAGCGTATAGCTTCCTCCAATCGTTGGACTCAAAAGACCAAGCTTCAAAGGTGCCTTATTATCGTATGGAATTTTAACCTCCATCTGAAAAAAAAAACACCAGACACGTGGTATGTTTTATAAATTTCAGGTCTGATTATTGTCAAAGTTGAAGAAGGCACTGAGAGGTCAGAAGAGACGGGGGATTACCAAGGATGTAAGGCCACTGCGGACGAGAATCAATTCAAGGTGAAGTTGTCAGAGCAGGACATTGGTCAAGGTGAGTCTTTTATTATCAATGAAAGCGAGCAACAGGCTGGCATTTAAAATGAGATCAAACCGGTACAGGATAGCAATAGGTTTTTACCCTTTTATCTGGCACCAAAACTGACACCTTTATACAATGGATCATGTTTGCAATAACCACAACACAAGCAGTCAAAATGCAAACAAAAAGAGACAACTGATAATATGCACTGTCCTTGATAGTGTAAAAACCTATTACTATATCTTGCTACTGGCAAAGGAGGTCTCATAATGTAAATGTTTACCCTGAGCTCTCAATACTCTGATAGTGCGCTGTTTTTGAGTTGTACGCCTTTTAGCGTCACTGGTCCAACACCACTGGAGACTAGGCTCTAAGAAAAGCCGTCTCGGGTGTGGACCAATCAAGTTCAAGGACAGTGCATATTATCAGAGTTGTCTCTTTTTGTTTGCATTTTGACTGCTTGTGTTGTGGTTATTGCAAACATGATCCCTTGTATAAAGGTGTCAGTTTTGGTGCCAGATAAAAGGGTAAAAACCTATTACTATATCTTGCTACTGGCAAAGGAGGTCTCATAATGTAAACAGTACAGGATAGGTAATATTTCGTGGAGGTGAGTCAGTTGAACCAATGTTATCCATGAGAGGTTTTTTTTCGGTTAGATCACGTAAATATAAATGTGTCATTAAACCCGCCACCACACGACACAGCCAATTAGTAAGGTTTGTCACATAAACAAAACATGCCAATTGGTTACTTGTTCAGCACACCGCTTGTGTGTTGGCAGAGTAAAGCCACAACATTTACAATTCAGAACTCTGGCTGTCCCCTGATGACGCTGGTTGTAATTACCGGCAAAACGTTGGCGGGAAGCCCCCCCGAGAAGCCAGGCCCAGCGTGATGATACAGATGGCATCACCAAGCGCCATCTCTATCGCCTCCCATCCAGTGGCACACATGGATGGGGACGAGAAAGTCAAACATTTTTGTTTTCAACTAATTTTCGTGTCACCCCATTAGTCAAGTAAACCAATAAGTGGCAGAGTAAATAATCGAATAGCCTCGCGATAATTTTTCATGACAAAAAACATCAATAACAAGCGGCACATCCGTTAAAATTTTACTGCGGTAAATCAATTTCGGCCGATTCTTGGAATTTGAAGCCGAAAACTAAATGAACCAAACCGAGGAAACTTGCTGGGAGAAATATCCCTGTCTGGCCTGTGTGACTTGCCATGTCATGTATTTTGTATTAAAGCTTTCGTGACTGCAGGGATTCATATTCTTGGTTCTTTCGGTAAAGTCACGTAGAAGGGAAACAATAAAATAATAAAAATATAAAACAATAAAATTCTCACGACGTTTCGACTGCAACACAAGCAATCGTCATCAGGTGTGAAAACCACAGCAATATTTTTTTCTTGCTGTGGTTTTCACACCTGATGATGATTGCTTGTGTTGCAGTCGAAACGTCGTGAGAATTGTATTTTACTTTTTTATTATTTTATTGTTTCCCTTCTACGTGACTTTACCGAAAGAACCAAGAATGTCATGTATTTGTCTCAGCATTTGACCTCACATCAAAGAGTACTTTTAACTCCAAATCTGAATATATTTTTTTATTTGAAGGATCTAAAGGGAGACCAGAGGGAACGAGGGATTCCCATGATGCATTGGCCACTACAGACCAGAACTTCATTGAGGTGGAGTTGTCGGAGGATGACATTGGTCACGGTGAGTCCTTTTATCTTGACAGAAAAATAAAGTTTTTTTGTTTTGTCACCAATAATAACTCAAAAAGCGGTACAACGAATATTAAGGATGTTTGTTGAGGTGGAAGGATGTGCTGAGTCCTTGACGGCTGTGTTGAGACTAGCGGTACAGTTCTGTTGAAACGAAATTGAAGGAGTAACTGATCAACTCAAAAATAAGTTGTTTGCATTTGAGTACAGGTGTCAAAGACAGGAGAAGCAATGCATAAGTCTGGCAGGGAACGTGGCAGGTGGGTCTTGTGGATAGCAGCAGGCAAAAACAGCTGTGCCGAGTTGGACACGTGTGTGCAGGATGGGTGAGGGCCGATTACAGAGATAGGCATTGGATAGGTCTCCATGAGACTGGCGACCAATGGTCAGATGGTGGGATAGAGTCAGAGAAGATATTAGAGGTTGCGTGTTGACTGGAGAAGCTGTGGGATCTGGCGGAGTGTAGACAGCTTTGGCGATCTGTCGTAGCATCAACAACTTTTGCCATTCACTGCTTTTTGTGTTGTGGCTACGTATGGTGCGAAAGAAGTTCCACATGCATCCATGATGACATCTTGATCTTGAAGAAGTAATGGTTCTCTTCCACAACAATATCACTTCCCTAATATCCATCAGGCATCATTTGTAAAATGTTTAGTCCGATGGCAGGTCTTTCGCTCAAACAGCCTACGTCGTTACGATATGGGACCTTTCTTGCCAGGATCAAAATATAACAATAAGTTTGACCCTTTCTGGCAATACAACAGGAGGTGTTAAGATGTTAAAACACCAAACAGAATCCTTTTTCCAGGTATCCTGTCTGCATGCTCTGATAATATATGACATCGTCTTTGAAGCTGATTGGTCTACACCAGAGACAGCCTTCTTTAGGGCCTAGTCTCACCAGTGTCAGACCAGAGAACGCCAAAAGGTGAACAGCACAAAGACAATGCCACTATCAGGGCATTTATACATTGCTGCAGTTAATTACTAAATTAACTGCAGCAATGTATTATAAAGTGTGGGAGTCATGAAACGCATTAATCATCATCAGTCACAGTCAATCTCCCAACCAAAACCATCTCTCACGATCCTGCGCTGGGATAATCCACCTAGTACCAGTATATGAGCCGACTTCATCGCTCCATCGCCTGAGTGGATGTGTTCCATCGTTTGGCTGCCACTCCGTCATTACTCTTGACCATCAGCTACCGTCCCTTCTGGAAATGTGTAACAACCGTCACACTCGTGATTACTACGGCTATCTTTAGCCCCGATGGTTTACACTTAGTTGATCTAGAACAGTCAACCCCGATGGTTTACACTAAGTTGATCTAGAACAGTCAACCCTGATGGTTTACACTAAGTTGATCTCGAACAGTCAACCCTGATGGTTTACACTTAGTTGATCTAGAACAGTCAACCCTGATGGTTTACACTAAGTTGATCTAGAACAGTCAGCCCTGATGGTTTACACTTAGTTGATCTCGAACAGTCAACCCTGATGGTTTACACCTAGTTGATCTAGAACAGTCAGCCCTGATGGTTTACACTTAGTTGATCTAGAACAGTCAGCCCTGATGGTTTACACTAAGTTGATCTCGAAGAGTCAACCCTGATGGTTTACACGTAGTTGATCTAGAACAGTCAACCCTGATGGTTTACACTTAGTTGATCTCGAACAGTGAACCCCGATGGTTTACACTTAGTTGATCTCGAACAGTCAACCCTGATGGTTTACACTTAGTTGATCTCGAACAGTCAACCCTGATGGTTTACACTTAGTTGATCTAAAACAGTCAACCCTGATGGTTTACACTAAGTTGATCTAGAACAGTCAACCCTGATGGTTTACACTAAGTTGATCTCGAACAGTCAACCCTGATGGTTTACACCTAGTTGATCTAGAACAGTCAACCCTGATGGTTTACACTAAGTTGATCTAGAACAGTCAACCCTGATGGTTTACACTAAGTTGATCTCGAACAGTCAACCCTGATGGTTTACACTAAGTTGATCTAGAACAGTCAGCCCTGATGGTTTACACTTAGTTGATCTCGAAGAGTCAACCCTGATGGTTTACACTAAGTTGATCTCGAACAGTCAACCCTGATGGTTTACACCTAGTTGATCTAAAACAGTCAGCCCTGATGGTTTACACTTAGTTGATCTCGAAGAGTCAACCCTGATGGTTTACACTTAGTTGATCTCGAACAGTCAGCCCCGATGGTTTACACTTAGTTGATCTCGAACAGTCAACCCTGATGGTTTACACTTAGTTGATCTAGAACAGTCAACCCTGATGGTTTACACTAAGTTGATCTAGAACAGTCAACCCTGATGGTTTACACTAAGTTGATCTCGAACAGTCAACCCTGATGGTTTACACCTAGTTGATCTAAAACAGTCAGCCCTGATGGTTTACACTTAGTTGATCTCGAAGAGTCAACCCTGATGGTTTACACTTAGTTGATCTCGAACAGTCAGCCCCGATGGTTTACACTTAGTTGATCTCGAACAGTCAACCCTGATGGTTTACACTTAGTTGATCTCGAACAGTCAGCCCTGATGGTTTACACTAAGTTGATCTCGAACAGTCAACCCTGATGGTTTACACTAAGTTGATCTCGAACAGTCAACCCTGATGGTTTACACCTAGTTGATCTAAAACAGTCAGCCCTGATGGTTTACACTTAGTTGATCTCGAAGAGTCAACCCTGATGGTTTACACTTAGTTGATCTCGAACAGTCAGCCCTGATGGTTTACACTTAGTTGATCTAGAACAGTCAGCCCTGATGGTTTACACTTAGTTGATCTAGAACAGTCAGCCCTGATGGTTTACACTTAGTTGATCTAGAACAGTCAGCCCCGATGGTTTACACTTAGTTGATCTCGAACAGTCAGCCCTGATGGTTTACACTAAGTTGATCTAGAACAGTCAGCCCTGATGGTTTACACTTAGTTGATCTAGAACAGTCAGCCCTGATGGTTTACACTTAGTTGATCTAGAACAGTCAGCCCTGATGGTTTACACTTAGTTGATCTAGAACAGTCAGCCCTGATGGTTTACACTTAGTTGATCTCGAACAGTCAGCCCCGATGTCGTCCACCTCTTGTCGTCGACGAGTCCCCGACAAAGCGCCCCCACCGTCGGTGATGCTCCCTATTTTATCGCTCTCCCCGCCCCTAGTAATGAGCTACCACACGTCGGCTCTTGCTACAGTGCCTTTCTCTCCGGATGTTAGACATCCGACTTCCTGTGTTTACAACGTGTTGTACGTTTTATCAATTCCCCGTGTTGTTCCCTACAATTTAAAAGTATGCATCGAATCTGCATATCTTCTCTTATCCACGTGTTCCTCAATGTTCTCTTGCAAAGGCAATGCAGCAACCATCTCGCCACCGTGGCGAGATGTTTACTGCCTCTCCTGGTGGGTTTTATCCCGACCCTGACGCCTGTAGTTTGTATGTCTCTCTCTCCCTCTGTGGTGACGTGGAATTTTCTTCGGGTCCTCTGGTTTTCCGCTCCACATTTAGAAACACGCGTTTCCAGTATTTGGCTGCTATAAATTTCCACATGACAAGCCACTTCGTTGAGATGTAATTTGTGGCCAGGTCGCTTCTGAAAAAAAGCTATGAAGCTCAGTGGGCCTTACCTGGTAAAATTAAATAAATGACAACTCGTTGTCTTATTGTACCTTCAACTAACACTGTGTTTTGAAAATGTGTGGCAGATGACGTGAAAGAAGTGGGACTCGTGTGTGAGGAGTGTGAGAAGGATTGCGGGAGAGATTTCAGCATAACGGCGGACGATAAGCCAACCTTCTCCAGCCACATCTTACAAGCCTGCACACGGTGCGGGAAGAATTTTGAAGACGCCACATCGTGTTTCAACGCCAAGCAGGAGAGATGGGATGCTGTAGGCTACCCACATTTGTGTAATATTTGTGGGAAAGGCTTTTCACACCTTTCCTATTTAAAGGTGCATTACAGAACACACACTGGTGAGAAGCCACTCATATGCAAGGTATGTGGGAAGGGATTTTCCCAGCATTGTTCATTAAGGAGACACTCTAGAATACACACTGGCGAGAAGCCGTACAAGTGTAAGGACTGCGGAAAGGAGTTCAGAGAACTTTACAATTTAAAAATCCACTCCGTAATACACACCGGTGGGAATCCCCACGAATGTCGAGTTTGTGGGAGGGTGTTCACACACCGTGTCTATCTGAAGTCCCATTCGAGAACACACACTGGCGAGAAGCCACACGTGTGCAAGGTTTGTGAAAGGAGGTTTTCACAGCAGTTCTCACTAAAGAGACATTATAGAACACACACCGGTGAGAAGCCGCACGTGTGTAAGGACTGCGGGAAGGGGTTTTCACAAAGTTCATCTTTAAAGAGGCATTCGGTGATGCACACTGCTGATGATCTGCGCATATGGAACGAGTACGAGAAGGGCATCGGACAACAATCCAGTTGAAAATTGTATTCTCGAGCACGTACTTAAAAAGAGCGTAAGTTCTAAAAGATAAATAGCTCTATTGTACATTTGCTAGGAAAGCAGTTGTGTAACAGGTAAACCATACGATGCATTTCTGTTGCTTTGGGAGAAACGATAATACCCCCCCCCCCCCCAAAAAAAATGCGTGCATACGCATGGATTCTGTAACGCTTCCCTGCACGCGTTTGTCCTCGGAAGAATGTAATTGTGATAACAAAGTTAGCGCGCCTGTGCCAAGCGACTTTAAAAAGTAAGTCGAGAGTCCGCGATGAGACAATGCAGCTCGGATAGCGGCCTGGCCAGGAAAAGGCGTTGGGGGCGGGGGGGCAAACCTTTAATCGATTTATCCGGTTGTGAACCCGATGTTGATGTGTCATTCATTCATACTCTTTGGTTCTTTCGGTAAAGTAACGCCGTTACTTGTTGCCTGATGACGACCGCTTGTGTTGCGATCGAAACGTCGTGATTTGTTTTTATTTTTCTATCAACGTGACTTTACCGAGAGACCCAAAGAGTGTGGATTCCTCCAGTCACGAAAGCTTCAAATCAAGATTGTTATTCGTTCAGTTAAATGTTTGATTTCCATGTTTGTTGTACATAAAGTTGTATTTAGCCAGTTACCCAGCTACTTTGCAAGGGAGATCCGTTGTGCAACAGAATAAGATCAAAGTGATCCGTACCGAGGCACCATCGGAACAGAACGCTTTGGGGGGGTATAAGAAAAAAAATATGCCTAAAGAACAAATCACAATACTGTGCGGTGTACGAGAGGTTATATCGCGTAAATATAAATGTGTCGTTAAACCCGCCACCACCCGACACGGGGATCTAACGCAAAAAAAACCGCATGGATAATATTGGTCGCGAAAGCCAACGTTTTGTGTTAACAATAAAGCAAACGGACACGTTGCGACTAAAAACAAGGACGTGCCCCGATGAACGGTGAACGCAAGTTGATGTGAACACGATCGAGCGAATAGAAACACGACCCGTCACGTAAGAGCGAACGCCGCAAATTATTTTGGTACAGCATCCGAACTGTGCGCATTGAGCACGGGAGTGATTTCAATTGTATGTAGAGTACGTTGAACTTCTTTCGCACCGTACGCAGTGCACCGAGTGTGGCCACACAGTGGACCACATCCGATTGACTGAACAGTGTTGAGTCGCGCTCCTCCCAAGCCCCTCAGCACCGTGATTTCAGTCTTCAACCTGGACCAGTGCTCCCCCACGGCCCTTTCTGCACACGCCCGTGGGATGGGCTCGTCGTGCAATTGCGTTTGCGTTCATCTTCTGCTGCATCTTGTCGCTTCGTTCTCGCTGGGAGGAGCGAAAGTCAGAACACGTGTGTGTGTGTGTTACGAAGTTGGCACAGTAGGGGGGGACAGCTGGTGGTGCATCTATCGGTCATCTCAGCCCATGGCACCTGCTGGGTCTGTCCCGTGACCTGCACCTAGCCTGGCACAGTAGGGTACAGCTGGTGGTGCCTCTACTGGTCATCTCAGTCAGCCCATGGCACCTGCTGGGTCTGTCCCGTGACCTCCTGCACCTTGCCTGGCACAGTAGGGTACAGCTGGTGGTGCATCTACCGGTCATCTCAGTCAGCCATGGCACCTGCTGGGTCTGTCCCGTGACCTCCTGCACCTAGCCTGGCACAGTAGGGGGCAGCTGGTGGTGCATCTACCGGTCATCTCAGTCAGCCCATGGCACCTGCTGGGTCTGTCCCGTGACCTCCTGCACCTAGCCTGGCACAGTAGGGGGCAGCTGGTGGTGCATCTACCGGTCATCTCAGTCAGCCATGGCACCTGCTGGGTCTGTCCCGTGACCTCCTGCACCTAGCCTGGCACAATAGGGGACAGCTGGTGGTGCATCTACCGGTCATCTCAGCCCATGGCACCTGCTGGGTCTGTCCCGTGACCTCCTGCACCTAGCCTGGCACAGTAGGGTACAGCTGGTGGTGCATCTACCGGTCATCTCAGCCCATGGCACCTGCAGGGTCTGTCCCGTGACCTGCACCTAGCCTGGCACAGTAGGGGGCAGCTGGTGGTGCATCTACCGGTCATCTCAGTCAGCCATGGCACCTGCTGGGTCTGTCCCGTGACCTCCTGCACCTAGCCTGGCACAGTAGGGGACAGCTGGTGGTGCATCTACCGGTTATCTCAGCCATGGCACCTGCTGGGTCTGTCCCGTGACCTGTCAGCGAGCCTTCGCTACTTCCCGTGGCAGCCTCAAAGTGCACCTAGCCTGGCACAGGCGTCGTGGGGACGTCACCGTCACTTAGTGGCGAATCGCGGTTGTTATTGGCATTGGCTACGAACCCCAGGGGACCCGAGTTCACGGTTTCCAACACCGGTGACGATTATCTGAACCGGTCCTGGGCTCCCCTAGGTCGACTCAGCCCCAAACGAGTACCTGGTGCGGTGCGTAGTAAACATCGCCACTGGGGAGACAAAGGCGGCCGGGCGTGGTGCTGGCCACCCACCCCCTCGTGAGCCACAGTGCCGGCCTTCACAGGTGCTGCTCGCTAACAGCACTTGCCCCAGCAGTCTGTGAAGGCTACACGGGGGTTATTTGTGTAAGTCGAATATTTGGTGAAGAGCTCAATTATATTTGAATAATTATTGTGAAATCCCTCGTAATGACACGTGTACACCAGCACACGTTAGATTTTTATGCAGTATGCATTTTGACAAGGAATCTCATCCAAACAATGGGGGCCGTCCATAAATGACGTCACGCGATTTTGGACGATTTGTACCCCTTCGTCATACGGCGTCACAAAAAGTCAGACCCACCCCTCAAATATGACGTCACAAAGCTCTGCCCCCCCCCCCAAAAATATAAAACATGCTTCAAATCGCGTTAAACTATTGTTATTGTAGTGCGTATTTAATGTGGCGCTGCACTCTGATGTTGTAGGAGAAATCATTTATTAAAAAAAGTCTTTAATTAAGTAGACCTTGTTGTCTATATTTATTTAAAGTTGCGCATTTTGATGTGACGTCACATTTCTCAACCCCCCCCCCCTCGTCACACATCGTCACAAATGTCTGACCCCCCCCCCAGGTGCGTGACGTCATTTATGGACGGCCCCATAGATACATTTTTTTGAATCTGAGATCCTGTCCTGTAATGTATTTGGAGCAGTGTGAGGCTACTTGAACATTCCACCTCAATTAGAATGTGAGGCGCAGATCAGCACGCTTCACTCTCAAATCCTGGCTCTGATGCAGCCAATCATCTAATGGAGGTCGATAAATCGAGTTCCGCTTTGCGCGCAGTCAACAGTGGTTGTCATGAAAAGTCCGGTCCCAGTCATGGGAATGTGGAATACTGGAGGAATCCAATGAGCTATAAAGCTCTTTTTTCTTTTATAGCAACAAACAATACAAAAACACTATAGGAGTGCAAAGTATAAGAAGAATGGTAAACAAATCATTAAAATGAATATAGGCAACGTTTTAGGCAATAGCCCTTCGTCACGGGCACGCGTCTCGGCAATGTAACGTGACGTCACAGCGTACGAGAAGTCAAAATACCAGTGACGTCATCACCACCGTTTGCTCATTTGCATGCACGTGACGTCACTCGCATTGCCACTTCAGAGGGCGGGAACGTCACGTTACCGCCTCAGCAGCTCATTTAAATGCACGTGACGTCACTCGCGACCAGCGCGCGGTCTCCATGGTAACCGGCACCCGCACGCCATCCGCCATCACTCGCGGGGTTCCCAGCCCCAGCGTCTCCTCGTCGGTGACCGCGCTGCAGATCTTGGCTCGGCCACCTCAAAAATGTGAACCTGCAAGTTGGTTGCGCTGCATCCACAGCGGCAGTACACGACAGCGGCGGCAGAAGAAGGAAGGAGGAGAAGATGTTCTCGGACGCGTCGAACGAGGCGGCCGCGAGCTGCACCTCCTCGTCCTGGCAGCGGCAGCGGCAGGGCCCTCGGGCCCGGGCTGACGCGGCCGCCCAGAGCGAGCCGCCGCAGAGCCGCGACGCCGCGAGCCAGGCGAGGCGCTGCGTTACGCGCGGCTCGCAGACGGCCGCGAGCCCCGAGGCGGGCTCGCGGCGTCACGGGCGCGGAGCCACGGGTGCCGACGACGACGAGGGCGGCCTCCTGGCGTTCCTGCTCGCCGTCGAGCCCGTGCTGAGCGAGCAGCTGCGCATGAACGCCACGAGCCAGGCGTTTGACGGCCACGAGGTGGCCTGGACGGAGCGCGGAGAGGAGGTGAAGGCCTGGCGGGGTTGGTTGGGGGGGGGGCACCGCGGCTTTGCGTGATCGCGACGCTGGACGTCTGTGAACACACGAAGAGCTTCGTGGCTCGTCAGATTCCGCCAGTATAAATAAAAAAAAACACAAATTATTCTGACGCGATGCCCTCACGACTCTTGCAAAACAGCGACATGTGTCAGTCAGTACGAGGGGGCCACTGTAAAATCTCGTGTATAGACATTCCCGCTAATATTATATATGCATTATACAGAAAACACCATTTAAAAACATGCAGTACATGTCCCCTTAACAATCTCAATACACATTGCAAAGTGTCGTACTCCTCCAATGGATTGCCATTCACAGGCCCTTATCCAGCAGTGGATTGACCATGACCCATGGATGGTGATGACATCACCATATCTGTCAACCCGTACAGGTTCCTCCGTGTTCTTGTGCAGGGAAATTTGAGTTTACGGGCAAAAAACCAACATGTTTTGGTCTTTTTGTTTCTCCCTTGTGATGGGACTTTGTGGGATGAACGTTGAGATTTATAAGGAGCACGGGGTGACCAATAAGGTCTGAATTTGTCTTTAATAAGGTAGGGGCACTGATAATGGGTTGACAGGTATGTATCATCCACTAATCTCAGGACGTGTACTGTACTGTATTTGATATTTTAACAATCCCCAACCACCAACTGTAAGGAATTGAGCCACCACTTTCACCACTAATCTCAAATATGTCCTCGCCTGTATATCCGGAGAGACCATCACTTGGGTGGCCTCATCCTAAAGGTCCTCTTAAACAAATCCGCCAATTACCTAAAGAACCACTTCAGTTGCTCGAAACTCCCTTCCCCGTAGCCTCAGAAGTGCCTTTTTTTATTTACGACTAAAATTCCACTTAAACTGGCTTGGGTAAAGGGACCGTCCATAAATGACGTCACGCACCTAAGGTGGGGGGGGGTCAGACATTTGTGACGATGTGTGACTAGGGGGGGGGGGGTTGAGAAATGTGACGTCACATCAAAATGCGCAACTTTAAATAAATATAGACAACACGTTCTACTTAATTAGATAGACTTTATAATAAATGTTTTCTCCTACAACAACAGAGTGCAGCGCCACATTAAATACGCACTACAATGACAATAGTTTAAAGCGATTTGAAGCATGTTTTATTTTGGGGGGGGGGGGCAGAGCTTTGTGACGTCATATTTGAGGGGGGGGGGGTCTGACTTTTTTTGACGCCGTGGAACGAAGGGGGGGGGGTGTAAAAAAATCGTCCAAAACCGCGTGACGTCATTTATGGACAGCCCCAAAGTCTTTCCGCGTTTCTGCATGCCCCACGTTTATGGAACACGCCTACCGCCTATCTGTACACCCCTGTTCCACTCCCTTCACTCTAAATCCCTCATTGTGGCCCAATTCGACAAAACTACAGCGCTTGCTTACGCCCGTGCCTACCTTTATTCTTGTGACTCTTTGCTCTCACGCTACGTTTGCACTGTTTTTAGATTCGTCTCCTGTCTTGTTTGCGACTGTTAAAGCACCTCGTTTGTTGGGCAATATTCCTGCGGAGCCTGTAATCGTTCTCGGCAATATTGATGTGTGTTTTTGTTGTTGTTTATGGTTGCCTTTCTCACGCGCCACGGAATCTTCCCTTGTAAAATATCCGCGCAGCTGGATAAATTGGATCATCCGCGTAACAAATCAATTAAACTCGAGCTCAAACCTGTTGAGAAATAGGGTCACAAATCCGTGCGGTACCTAGAAATGGATCAACCTGTCACGCCTCATGCACCAAGGCGAGCAGGATGGGATTGGGCAAATCGGAAGCTTAAAATAAATAAGACGTGATGGGTATAAGAGTCGTGGATGTAATCAGAAAGAGGAGGTTGTGACGGGTGGGGCACACGCGGGACTGGGGACAGATTAGATTATGGATAGAGGTTCTGGAGACATGCTTTGGAGTGGCACCCGGAGGTTAGCGGTAAGGGGATGATGAGGCTCGTGCTGGTGACGAGGTGGTGATGATGATGATGATGAGACTGCAAAGGAAACTGGGGTTTAGTTGCTTTGGGCAGTGGTAGGGATTGTAGAAGATGGTGGGGATTGTAGAAGGTGGTGGGTGGAGACACAACACTACGGGACTATACAACACGAAACAAATGCCTGTAACATAAAACACACTCGTACACAAGATGAAGCAAATGCCTTACGAACACAAAATATACTACTACACAACATGAAACAAATGCCTTCCACCTCATTGATTAGAGGCGTGTGTATCTGCTTTTCTGTAGCTGTGTGTTGTGGCATTAGTGACCTAGCAGGTTGATATTGTGGCCTTGGTAACCTTGGAGGGGTCGTACACCATGGGTCGTGATTGTTGGGCCGCTATAGACCGCATCGCGCGCGTTCAGACGCACTTCTGCGGCCAGTCTGGAACGCTCTCCCTTTCGGCTTTAGGAAGCCACTGGAGCTATGCACTTTTAAGTCATCTCGATTGAAAACTCATTCTTTTAGAAGTGCTTTTTGTATTTACTTTCTTGTCCTTCCCCCCCGCCACACCTCCGATTAGCGTGGTTGGCTACGTACGGTGCGAAAGAAGTTAAACATACAACATACGTACATACCGCAGAGGGAAAAACCACTGCTGTCGATGTTCCTGATGTTATACTCTTCCCAGATCTCCTGCTTGCATGAGCTGAGCTGCGCAGAGGCGAAGACTCGAGGGCTGGCTGCGACTGCCGTCGGTTGGAGCTGCACAGGAGCCATGATTGGTGTGGCCTTTGGACGGTACGGATGCGTCAATCTCTTAACATTTCCATTTCCGCGTATTTATTCAGCAACGATGTATTATTAACGGGGTGTGTGCCGTTTAATTGATGAGCACCTTTCGTCACCTGAGTTTATTTCTGCGACAAGAGATGCCAATGAGCAGTATATATTTTTTTAGTGGGGAGTGGGTAGGACGGTCTAAATTAAACTTTTCTTATCCGTACATTAAAATTAAATTATGCTAATAATTACAGCTTGTATAACGCCTTTCATAAAATCTCAGTGCTTTAAATCAATGACAATGGGGGGGGGGAGTTGAGTAAGAAGTGGCTGAGTTAATATAGAAAAAAATAGTACAAGAGTCACCTATATATGTTTAATGTTTCTGAAACTTAATTGTAATCGTACTAAATATAATGTGTCCAAGCCGACTTACGCAACGGGGTATTTAACACTGATTTATGTTTGAGTAATATTTAGATTTTCACGTGACGCAGTTTTTTACACAATAATTTCTATTTGCATCATTGTTGTACTTTTATTTAGTTTTTGCCTTTGTCATTTTGGTGCCCTGTTAAGTCGCTCTTGCAAATGAAACTATCCTGGTCTCTTTGAATTATCGCCTGGTTAAACAAAAACATCTTGAACTTGAACATATACGAGTAGAGTATTCCCACGTTATTCACATACTTGCTATCCGCGATTTTGCCTATCCGCGAATCGCATCTGGAACTCTGCACAACTGGATCGAAAGAGAAAGTGGTGAGATAAAGTGATGAGAAAGAATGTGATGATATAAAGTGACGAGAGAAATAGAGAGAGAGACCTTTTTGAAACTATAGAAGCATCTGCAGACATTACCCGTACGATATTCGTAGAGCCAATATCGTTATCTGCAAAATTTGCTATTCATGGACATCTCTGGAACATATCCCTTACGAATAACGAAGGAATACTGTACCATTCGACAGGAGGGTAATTTGCTGAATTTGTCCCCAACAACTCTTACATTGCAGACTGAATGACGGAGATTGGACTGTGGAGAACTCGATGATCTGCTTGTGGAATGTGTGCCGGAGAGGGCTGATCCCAGACATGCCTGATCGCACATTGGATGTTCCAGGCTGCCTGCTGTGCCTCTCCTTCCACCCCACATGGCCAGCGGTCATTGCAGGTAAAAATAACACTGTTGTTAATTCTCCTTTAATATTTGTGACGTGAGAGATGCTTCCGCGGTAGAATGGTTGGCATAAGTGGCTTGCAACCGACAGGTCGCCAATCTCATTGCGTGGAATGAGATCGGCGACATTTAAACGTTCGGTTACTGGATCATATTTTCATTTTGTGAACCTGTTTTTACATTGTTTGTTCTTTCCCCAAATGTTCTTCCTGGTGGAATATCGGCATCACGTCATGAGAAAAATAATCCATAAAGAAATTTCACAGAGAACTGCAGCCCTCTGTGTCTAAGAACAAGCTGCTCGAGAGATTTTTCACAGAGATTCTTCTGAAAATCCCTTGCAGTGGCCTATTTATCTTTACACAATAGGGGGCGCACATTCCAACTTCGCTGTAAAATTGCTGTTCCTTGCATGGACGTGAAACAGTATTTTTGGAAATTATCCAAATGATGTGAAACATCAAATTTCAGGTATTTTTTTGGCATTCCTCGGTGACTGGGATGAGACCAATAACATGCTTCACTTGAGAACTTTGGTGTTTAATTCTGGGTGGCTGACATCCAGCTAATTGCTTTGACCTCTGATCCACCTAGCCACCTCGTCAATATCAATATTTTTTTGCCATATTTTTCCATGGTAAATGTTTTTGATAAGTGAATAGCAACTCCCAGATAGAGGTACAGCTGATTACGGTTAACAGAATGCTGTATGTATGCATGTTGAACTTCTGTTGCACTGTGCTTAGTCAACCGTGCTAATCGGAGGTGTTAGGTTTTATTAGTGTTTATTTTGCATGTACACGTGTTGCTTTGATAACAAGAAACATTTTCACGATTATATTTTTCTCGATCACGTATACGTTTCTACGTGGACACGTATTTGCACTACGCATTCTTTGTTGGAGCCTTAGTCCTATCTCGCAAAACAGACTTTGTTTTACATGGGCTCTCATGTAGTTATACGTATGGTTTATGCATGTGCTGTATGCATGTTTGTCCCTTGATACGTGAATGCAGGTGGTGCAAGCAGCGGAGAGGTGTTTGTATGGGACACATCGCAGGAGGAAGATCCACTCCTGGCTCATAGTGGCGTAAATGCCACTACACACCAGCAGCCCGTGACCCAGGTACAACATGGGGCAAACATCCTTTGCCCTTTCCCGTTCCGAGACGACTTAAAATTTCAGGGTGGGTGCCGTTCACGGCTGAATCTCGGCACGCGCTCGCCGTTCAACGGTAATTTCATTTAGGCAGGTATTGCGCCGTTGTTTTTAAAGACATCGCGTACTCACCATAGAGAACCGCAGCGACACTCTCCGATAGCTGGCGCCAAACTATGCCTCGCTCTCTCGCATGGCCTTGTGGGAGCCTCGGTACCGATAAAGTTATTTAAAAAAAAAATGTTTGTTTCTTTTCCGGCTCGAGGTGGGAATGGTTTAATGTCAGGCAGGGTTAATCCATATCTCCAAATATAATAACCTAAAATAAGTACCTGTATGTAATAATTTGAACTCCTTTGTCATTCCACTGCTGGATGAAGGCCTCCGCACACTGTGGGAGTTGTTTGACCATACTTCTCCAGGTTAGTCTGGGCGAGTTGGTTAAGTGGTGAGCAGGCCTGGTTCATATATCACTTGCCATTGATGTTAGTAGTGGCCAAGAATCAAACTTGGGTGGAAGGGGTTAATAGCGCAGTGCACTAATCAGTGCATCACTTCTCCACCCCAATCATAGCCTGACACCGCTAATAAGGATTATTCTACAGTGGAGTGAATTTTAATTATGTATAACAAATACAGCCTGGAGGTGCTGTGTTTTCATTTTTTGTATTTGATTTATTTCAGCAGGAAGGGCAAATTGAGCTGTTAGGCTCTATTTCACAGGCTTCTTACGATGGTACAGATTTAAATTTTGATTTAAAGCTTTCGTGACTGCAGTAATTCATATTCTTAGCTCTTTCGGTAAAGTCACGTTGAAGGGATGAGAGAATTCTTCTGTGATGGATGGTGGTGGGAATCCGGTTTCAGATAAGCATCCGTATGGGTAGCGTTCCTGTAGACAGAGTGGCTCATTGAACCATCAGGTCTCTTTTTAATTAGGACATCCAAAAAAGCTAGCTTGCCATCTTTTTCGACTTCCATGGTAAATCTGATGGCTGGATGTATGGAATTGATGTGGTCGAAGAATTGGTCTAGAGCAGGCCGGCCATGTGGCCAGATGACAAAAGTGTCATCCACGTACCTCTTCCATAAGGTTGGGCGCAGAGTGGCAGTCTGGATGGCGTCAGTCTCCAATTTCTCCATGAAAATGTTAGCTATAACCGGAGATGGGAGGGAGCCTATTGGGGTGCCCTCAGTTTGTTTGTAGAAAGTTCCATTCCAAGTGAAGTATGTATTGGTTAAACAGTGTCTCACCAGGGGGGGTACTTCAGTGTTTAGTCCTTGATGAACCAAGTCTTCAATGATTGCGATGGTGTCAGGTACAGGAACCTTGGTGAATAAGGAAACTACGTCAAAACTGACAAGCAGGTCGTCTGGGGACAGGGAAATACCCTTGATTGTCGATACCAGGTGAGTAGAATTTTGTACCGCAGAGGTGTTTTTTCCAGTGAAAGGACGCAGGATTTCAGACAAAAAACGAGCCAGTTTGTGGGTGGGGGAGTTGATAGTAGAGACGATGGGACGAAGGGGTGTATCTACTTTATGTATTTTTGGTAAGCCGTATAATATTGGTGGCCTGGCAGCAGAAGGTTTCAACGAAAACAGTTTAGATTGATCAATTAATGCGGTTGAATCAGAAATTATTTTGTTGGTTTGTGTGACGAGGCTGTTGGTGGGATCTCTTTTTATTTTTGTATAACTACCATCGTCGAGTAATTCTTTAATTTTGTTGTTGTATTCTATTTTATCCATGATGACAGTAGCATTGCCCTTGTCAGCTGAGAGGACTACAATATCATCCCTATTTTTTAATTTATATAATTCAAACGCTCATCTTTGCTGAGGTTGCTAGCTGGCATCTTAGCGTTTTTGAGGGTTGCAGCGATTTCAGATCTTGCTACGTCTGCAGCGATGTGACCCAGGCCCCTGAGAGCAACGTCTACTTGGGCAATTATATCACTAACTGGTATGTGTTTAGGTGTGACTGCAAAGTTTAGACCTTTAGCTAAAACGGATTTCAGACCATCGGAAATAGAACTGTTACTGCGATTAATTACGACTTTGTTAATATATAACTTTTTGGTGTGTGGGTCCAGTCTTTTGTTGAAGAGGACGTTAAATTTGGAAATCAGGTTGTCCTTACATTTGGTCGACATAGTAGCAGCTGAAGAGGCAGTCATATTGTCTACATGTTCCCAATCCGATGTGGACATTGTTGCCGTCAATGATAAGTGTGATTTGTAGAGTGTCTTGTCTAACTGATCTAGTTCGGTGCGTATAAGTCCGATTTTTTCTGAGATAAGAGCTAAGCTAGTTTTGAAAACAATTCGTTTCGCATTAGAAGAAGTTACAGCAGCAGAGGTCAGTGTAAATGCGATTGGTATTACCCCAGAGTCGCGGCATCTCTTCAGAAAGGTGAGAGACTCGATCAGCTGAGCCTTCTTATCCCGGAGTTTGTTGAAGGATCTTAAAGTTATGTGGAAACCCTCCCCGTAGAGGCGGTTAAATTTTGATTTAAAGCTTTCATGACCGCAGTAATTCATATTCTTAGCTCTTTCGGTAAAGTCACGTTGAAGGGAAACAATAAAATAATAAAATATATATAACAATAAAAATTCTCATGACGTTTCGACCATAACACAAACGGTCGTCATCAGGTGTGGCGGTTTGCATTAAGGTATTTTTAAACGGTGTATTTATTTATTTATTTAAAACACGTCAGCGCCACGCGCAGCGATTTGGCAGTTTATTTAGAAGGACTAGTCCATCTATATTCTGAAAAGAGGAGGGGGGAGACGAAAAATTAATGTATGCTGTCTGAAAGCCACTGTAAGCGTGAACAATCAATTAAGACCTGAAATGGTTTATCAAATCTTTCCAATGATTGCTAAGCCAGAATCCATCTTCTCGGTTGAAATTGTCTCTGTGCTTGTATATGTGGATAGCCTCATGAACGAATCTCTCATGGTAGCCAGATGGCTTACAAAGAACCTCTGTCTTGGAAAAGTCAATGTCATGTGAGCCTACTGAATTATAACAATGATCTGCCACGGCCGAGGTGTTGGTCCTACCGTGTTTAAGGTCTGCTTTGTGTTCACGAATGCGGTCCGAGACATAGCGTTTGGTTTCTCCAATGTAACTACTACCACAGAGGCAACTTAGTTTGTAGACACCAGGGTACTGTATGTCCGGAATCACATCTTTTACAGACGGAACCAGATCACGGATTTTATGTAATGTGTTGAAACGGACCTGGATCTTGTGTTTATTCAAGATTTTGGAGATCTTTTTTGTGATCCCCGCAATGTAGGGTAAAGTGATGGTTTTGAAAGGCTCCTCAAGAGGGTCCTTCTTCATGATTTGAGTGATAGCTTTGCGGATTGTATAGTCGGAGTAACCATTAGCCTTAAGAGCTTGGTGTACGTGCTTGAGTTCACTGCCTATGTGTTCCTGGTCGGATATGCATTGGGCTCTATGATACAGAGTCTTGATGAGTCAACTCGGAGCGTCATCTATGCATGCATACGTATATATGTCTGTTGAACTTTCGCAGCGTACGTAGTCAACCGTGCTAACCCTCCCTTTGGGGTCCATAACATGCACGTAGTAAGTTGATGGCCCGAGTCTGGTCATCACGAGCCTGGTCATCAATGCTACAACAGTGCTATCACGTGAAATGTTGGTATCTGCTTAATTTGGCAAAATTCCAGCTCTGAGCATTAAAATCTGGATTTCACTGTCATGTGATGAACATTGCTCTTATATGTGTTAACCAGGTCCCTTGGGTCATTCGCAAAACACGAATGTTTGCACTATCATACAAAGGAGGGAGATCCCAGCTTGATATTGCGTCTCATGACATGACTCTGACCGACAGTACATTTGGGATGAATTTTTTTTTGGGTGGGGGGGGGGGGGCATATTTTTAATAGACAAAAAAATGTGTACAATTGTGGGAAGTTATCATTTGGAGTGACACAAGAATGTGGAATTTCCAGACTCTAAACATAAGGTGACTTTTGGCCAAACATTAGAAATTGAATTACGATCTATAATTAAGTTTGTTCTGACCGAGGTCATATGTTGTGTCTTCCCCAGGTGCAGTGGGTCCATTCTCCAGGTCAGAGTCGGGTGCTGTTGCTCATGTCGGCTGGGTTGGATGGGTGCGTGATGACCTGGAGAGTGGAGCTGAGCACAAGGAAGATCACACCAAACAACAGGGTTGTGCTCCTAGCAAAGCATCTTCCCAGCACCTCCACCCTTAGCAAAGTAAGTCATACATCGAGTGGAGGAACTCAACTTTCCTACATAGAAACAAAAGTCGAAAAATCTGGCAAGCACCCAAACTTGGAAAACAAGGAATGCAAGTGACGTGGGGACTGTGCAAACCCCTGAAGACATATATTCAAGTTGTTTAATTAGCATTCGAGTCAAATGCTTCACAGTGAAATAGTCAAATCTAGGTAATATAACAAAAGACAGTACATGCAGCAAATAACATGCTGTAAAAGAGGCAATTTAACCCTCAAAGCACATCCTTCTGGCATTAAAACACATGAGCACTCAGTTAATATTTATTGTAAACACCAAATCTGAAGAAGAGTGTCACATGCTGATGGATAGGACATCTGAATGGAGAACCACGATCAGTAGATGAACATGCATTTATTTTTCGCGGTTGATAGAAAGAGGAGCACGCTTATTGTAGAAAGTATGCAGGTTAAATAAATCTTGCATACCGTGGACACGTCGCTAGACGGAATGATGGCCGATTTTCAAGAATAGTGATGAAGTGGCAGCCAAGGATTGGAGTTCGTCCTAAGAGGATAGGATCTAGACTGAAGAGATGGAGTGATGAAATCAGGTGCTCGGCTGAATTGTTGCATTTTGGAGCCGCGAGAGATAGGAGTCGCTTGTGGGTGGAGGAAGCCTTCACCCAGCAGTGGACTGACCATTGCTGTTTATGATGATGGTTCGCCACGGTCTATAAATGTGACCCCGTCTGCACGTTCTCACTTCGTGGCTATGCACCTTGAGTAACGCCTTAAAAATCTCTCGCAGTTAAAACCTGGGCTTGCTTGCGTGTTTGTACACATTGACCGCGCAGGTACAAAGTGAGCTGCCTCTGGGCATCACGGCATTCTCACTCTCGGAGGACTCATCCATGTGCGTGGCTGGGCTGGAGGGCGGGCAGGTGGTAAGGTGTCTCCTGGAGCCTCTCGAGCAACCAACTCGAAAAGACCAGCCGCCTTTAAACAGGAAGAGCCCAGCCTTGTTCCCCTTCGTGAAGCACCAAGGACCGGTGTACGCTGTTAACTTCTCTCCTTTCAACAGGTGCGGCATCCCACAGCTTTACTGTCACTGCTCCGTAGCCGAGCAGTAGCGCTCTCGTCGCTTGTTGTCAGAGGTATGCGGTTCGGAGCCCATCGGCCGCACTGTTTAAATACTGCAGGCTGTGTATTCACCTTGAATCCTTGTCTCTTCGTCTTTTACAGTGGATGTTAAGAGATCCCCTTGACATTATTTGAAAAATAGCCGGCCATGTGTGCCGGCGTCGTGGGTCCAAATTCGATAAACGATTCGCAAATGACTTAATTGGGAAAACGAAAACTGTATATTGGCAGACTAATGGTCATTTTCATGCTGGTGTTCCGTACACTTTGTTATGCAGTGAGAGCTACCACTGGGGGTGCCGCTGGTTAGACTGCAGCAGGTCAGTCTCGCGCTCTATAAACGCCAATCTTTAAAACCTTATGTATAATTTCCGAATTAGAACATTTATTTCTACTGGAGAAATACGATGAGCTATGAAGCTCTTTTTTTTACAGACGTCCAGGAGTTTTACAGATGTCCAGTTCACACGCGGTGTGTCAGTGCAAGCTGGTACTGTTACAGAATGACTCAGCAATGGTAACTATGCTCTCAGTAAAAACAGCAAAAAAATCAGTTGTCTCGGTAGATTGCGGTTATTGAAAAACAAGCTAAGGCATGTTTTTAATTGTCAAAGTAAACGTGCGTTTAGTCTGTCGACCGACGAAGCCTTGGAGTTCAATGTCGTTGAGCCTCCTTGGCTCAACGGCGACCTTTCAACAAAGGTGACCTTTCAACAAAGGTGACCTTGCAAAGGTTGAAACCCCAAATAGGTGAATTAACCAAAAACACAAAGACGATGAGATTCACGCGTAGATCCTTTCACACACGCTGCGGCTGTGTTTGCGTCCGTGTTTTTAGGAACGCGTTTCTGAGCGGCGGCATAGACGGGCAGGTGCGCGTGTTCTCAGCGCTGCTTCATGACCCCGTTCTCGTGGTGCGCGCCGCAACCTCCTACGTCCTGGCTGCTGCATGGTCGCCCGCACGGCCCCTGGTGCTCGCCGCATCAACTGCAGAAGGTAGTAGACGCTCTGACCTTGCTCCTACTGTGAAGGTCGTTAACGCTCTGACCTTGCCCCTACTGTGAAGGTCGTTGACGCTCTGACCTTGCCCCTACTGTGAAGGTAGTAGACGCTCTGACCTTGCCCCTACTGTGAAGGTCGTTGACGCTCTGACCTTGCTCCTACTGTGAAGGTAGTCGACGCTGTGACCTTGCTCCTACTGTGAAGGTAGTAGACGCTCTGACCTTGCTCCTACTGTGAAGGTCGTCAACGCTCTGACCTTGCTCCTACTGTGAAGGTCGTCAACCCTCTGACCTTGCTCCTACTGCAAAGGTCGTCAACGCTCTGACCTTGCTCCTACTGTGAAGGTCGTCGACCCTCTGACCTTGCTCCTACTGCGAAGGTAGTAGACGCTCTGACCTTGCTCCTACTGCAAAGGTCGTCGACGCTCTGACCTTGCTGCTACTTTGAAGGTAAACGACGCTCTGACCTTGCTGCTACTGTGAAGGTCGTCAATGCTCTGACCTTGCTCCTACTGTGAAGGTAATCGACGCTCTGACCTTGCTCCTACTGTGAAGGTCGTCGACCCTCTGACCTTGCTCCTACTGTGAAGGTAATCGACGCTCTGACCTTGCTCCTACTGTGAAGGTCGTCGACCCTCTGACCTTGCTCCTACTGTGAAGGTAAACGACGCTCTGACCTTGCTCCTACTGTGAAGGTCGTCAATGCTCTGACCTTGCTCCTACTGCGAAGATCGTCGACGCTCTGACCTTGCCCCTACTGCGAAGGTAGCGGAAGCAAGGTTTGAGGAAATGGGCGGAAATCAACGGAAAGCAGTGAGATTTTATTCTAGGAAACAAGGTGGGCTGTAGGTAACACTTCTATGCCTGCTGGACATCTGTGAAAAAGAGCTTTACGGCTCATCGGATTCCTCCAGCATAAATACATATTCTGATTCTAATGTGATCGTCAAAGATAAACAAAAAATAAATCACGCGATTTTTCATTGGCCTTGTTCGATATGGGAAGTATACCAGGCCGTATGAAAATCATTGATAACATTTGAAGTTGGTATTTAAAAAAATATTTTTATTTGTGTGTGTATATATAACTCTGCATTCTTAAATATGTATAATTGTTCGAGTGATAAGTGAATAAATATCTAAAACTGTTCTCTCCACACAATTCCACACAACGCTCCGTGCTTGTTTGTTTAGATGTCCAGTGTCCAGCTCGTCCGTCCGCCATGGGCAGGAATTCCACACAACTCCCCCTCTGCCCCCCCTCTCTCTATTTAAGGCCTCGATACAGAGACGTTGTCTTCTGTGTGTCTCTGTGTGAGTCTCTCTCTGTGTGTCTCTGTGTGAGTCTCTCTCTGCTTGTGTGTCTGTCTGTGTGTCTCCGTGTCTATGTTTTGTCTCTCTCTCAAATTTAGCAATCTTTGGAAGAATGCAATCAACCAGGTGGGGATGTTGACTGTTGTGTTGGCCCGACTCTGTGTTGTATTGCATTATATTTCCAAGTTTACTATCTTTGTTTTCTCATTTATTTGTACCTGATGATGGTTGCTTGTGTTGCAATCGAAACGTCGTATTGTTATTAGTTAATTTATTTTCTACGTGACTTTATCGAAAGAACCAAAGAGTAATTCCCGCAGTCACGAAAGCCTCGAATCTTGTTTGTTCTCTCCAGTTTGCCCGGGTGAAAAGTGGTGGTGCTTGTGTCCTTACTGGCTCAAACTCGGCGAACATAAACACGCTGATGTTGCCTTTTTACCGGTAGCTAGTCAGTTGCCTCCTTATAGCACTTTTGCTGCAACCATGCTCACCGTTCCTACTTCACTCGCCGTTTCCTCCACCCATGTTGAGGAACTCAGTCTCCCGTACCGTTTCGTCTCATCCACACTGTGCTCCACCACCACACTGGAGGTCACAACAATTATTTTTCCGCTTCTTCCCTCACACTTTGGAATCTCCTCCCTTTTTGTCTATGGTTACCCAAATTCTCATTACTTTTCTAAATTAAAGAAACGTATTCACACTTGATTTTTTACACATTCATTCGTGCCGTTTGCTGCTGCGTGACCAGACTTTAACATTTTAATTGGCACCAGGTAGTTAGCTACTTAATGTGCACAGCAGCTCCTTAAAATAACGCGAGTTGAATAAATGAATTCACACCGAGTGCAGTCAAACTTAATTGCCGACTTGGCGACTTTTTTCCCCAGTTTCCACTTTTATATTTTGTAAATTTGTATTTTACACCCTTCTGTCCTACAATTTTGTTCTTTTCAAAATGACCCAAAAGGCTTTGGGTGCGTCTCACTTTCCGGAGCAGGTTATAATCTGGAGCATGGATTTTATTCCTCAAACTCCAGAAACCTTGCCAACTCTACATCTCTGCAGATCGGGACTTCTGTTGCAATCCCCAAAAATCCCATAGAAAGAAGAAGGGACTTCTCCATCGCTTTCGCCATCGTCTGTGCAAAACGAAATACAAGCTACTGCCTCGGACTGTTCAATGCTGACACGCCGTGTAATGTCGACGTGTCTTTGCAGGTGAACTACTCTTATTTGACTTGGCCATTAAGGACAGTGGTCCGGTACACTGCATACAAGCAAGTCCAAGTTTGAGTCCAGTCTCCTGCCTTGCCTTCAACCCAAAGCAACCGGGACTTTTGGCAGTGGGTTTACAGTCTGGAGCAGCGCGTGTCTGGACCCTGCCTTCGGAGTTAATTGTCCCCGGAGTTCACGAGACGGATCGTCTTAAGCAGTTGGTCAGTGCAACGAGCGACTGAAGTGTTCAGACTAAAGCCTAACTAGATTCCACGTGCACGATGCACTTGATCAACGTCTCTTATTGTCGACTTTGAACATGGACCGATATTTTGGTGTTGAAAATGTTAAAATAAACGTCGCACGAATTGAAAATTCTTGAGACACACTTGGGGAGGTTTAGCACTCACGAATTGCCAACACATGACCATCAACATCACAAGATAGAAAACAGAAGCACGCAAACATAACCAGTCAAGTAAACAGATTTTATTTGTATACAGAAAACCAGGCTTCAACTTCAGTAGCAACATAGGAGCATATGCGATTTCATCCGTGCGTTTTGAGGTATCGCGATGTTGTCGTATTCACCATGACCGTTTCGATAGCCAGTCGTCACCCCTACGGCACGAATCACTTCCTGACGCTGAAAATTTCGCTGGAGAGCTTCCTCACAAATTACAGTGCCTCCCCTGAAAAACACCCAATTACAAATCACGCGAGCGACAGCACAACGCGTTGATATGCGTGCAACTCGACCCATTGGTGGAACACTGTTTAAACAAAAACAAAAGGGAACATTGCTTGACCAGCAGATATTTGTGTACATTCACGATTGTAATTGCCAGCTCAAGGAATAAGTAGTAGTAAGCATGTTGTAACCAACTTTTCTGAAATATGCAAAGGTTTGTTAAAGGGCACATTCAATGCAGCTGTGGTAAATTAAAATAGATGCAGATACAAGCATCACAACTAAATTAAAACTAAACCTTTTATTGTTTTGCCAGGTAAGATCCACTGAGATAAATAGGTCTTTTTCAGAAGCGACCTGGCCACAAATTATATCTCAACGAAGTGGCTTAGCATCGTGTGGAATTTTATAGCTGCCAAATATTCTAAATGCACGTCGATTCTAAATGTGTGGGGAATAAACTGGAGGACATGGAGAACAATCCACGCGACCACGAGGAGTGACATGCAAACTCCAAATATACAACAGGTGTCAGTGTCGGGATCGAAACCACGACCTCCTGTATACCAGGCGAGGAAGTTAATATCTCCTAGCCACCGTGATATTTTATGTAACAGATGCACGGCAAAGTGGGCTTCTTCTGGGCACGATAGCAAGTAGTCCATGGGCCAGAGCAGAAGTCAGTACCACCTAATGTAGCAAAACCTTAGCTGTAACCATGTATTTATGGCAAATAATAGTGGATTATTTTATAATAGGAGACAATTACTTTATTAGTAAATATGTTGCTTGATAACCCACTCATTTGAAATGGTCGTAATTCACCGGTATTGGTCACGTAGAGAAATTGGAGCCGATTAAGTTATGCCACCTCAGGTGGTAGTGACAAGTGAAATATCTGGCCTAGGCTCATGGACAAAAAAGCAGTTAAATGTCGGCCTCAGACTCGCTCAGTATGAATAGTTTGGGCAGCAGGTTGTAACAGCTTGCTTCGTTCCACACAAAAGTAACTAACTTAACGGCTCAGCCCAAACTATTTTAATGCTTTGGTGTTTGCATTGCCCTTGTACTGCTCGCATTTTGGCAGCCACTGGTGAGATGATGCCACAAAGGAGGCCGTCTCTGGTGCAGGCCAATCAATTTCAAGCACTGTTTGCGTTTTATACCACTAGGATGTGTGGTCGCGCATATTACCATGCCTGGCAATAGGTGTCTACTTGGGTGTCTCAACTTCTTAACACCTGTAGTTACACTTCTCCAGAGGTGTTGTCTCAATACTCATATTCTCTGCTTCTGTAGAACCCAGAAGCACAATTGTCAGCTTCAGTAAACGTTAATAGAGTATAAATTAAGGAGTTTGCTTGATCAGTAAACAATTATTAATGCCTGTACAAATGACTTTACATTCCAAAAGTCAAACACTGCAACATTACGGTATATTTTTGTTTCTGATAAAGTATGACAATTTTTTTTTTTATAAAGCTGTGCTCTTGTGGAATACTTTCATGTTGACAGCAGCGCATGACTTATTCAACTTTGCCCAATGTGCCATTGCCCATCATCATGAGTCGCGCGACGTGGTTGGTCGTGAGAAAGGAGGCGACGGCCGCGATTGGGGTTCATCTTTACGTCCGTGCTTTCGTCACCCTCCATACGGAAATGGCGCAAAAAATAACACGGGGAGGGGAATTTGTCCAGATGATTGCCGATGGAATCGCGGACTCGACAACGCAAGTTGTGCACGCACGAGACGCTCTCGAGGATCGGCACTCTAATTGGATTTAAGGTTGGCAGCATTTTTATCGCTCACCCTGTTCATCATTGAAGACAAATGCTCGGAAACACCGTGGGAAGGAACTTTCTGGGTTTTTTGTTGTTGTTGAATACTGCGAGTACAAAATACTGGTCTCATATTTTAGCTTTGAAGCCGGCAGAAAAAGCCAAGAAACTCGGACACATTCAAGTAACTTCAGAGATTCTTATGCCATTACCAAAGTACAAAATAACCACAAGTGAAAACATTTCAAAACCAGCCACAGCAAGCCAGGATTCTTTGGTTCATTGTATCTGCCCTATAAAAATGACCTCAAACTGTACGTTCATTATGGTTCACAAAGACTATTTGGGGGCATTGTATATTTAAACAAAGGGTAGGTTTTTTTTTTACAATCTTTTTAAAACAAGGCTACAAATTTTTGTTCTACTTTATAACTTGATATGGATATTGGATATAAAATACTTTTACAAAGATGATTACAAGGAAATTAAAACAAATTATACAGTGGAATTCAACAGGGTGATTTTGGCTTTTATTTGTACTTTTTACACTTATCGTTTTATCTTGATCTAATAGTACGAAAACAAACGAAGCTAAGTGACAATCCTAAAGGTCAGCCACGGTGGCACGCAAGTGATCCTTCATAACCTCGTAGCCGATTGGATTCTTCCAAGATAAATAAAGATTCTGATGCCTATGAGAAGCGTCTGTTTCCGATGTATACAGAGCATACACACTGAGATGTCAGCACGTACAACAAATGCATTAAAGCTCAACGTTAAGTGGTTATCAAAGTTATCAAAACGCACTAATAAATATTTTACAAGATGCCACATTTGCCCAAAAAGGTTTCCCATTAAAAACAATTCTCGCCCTAAAACAAAAATAAATCCGCATTTTGTATCAGGCTTGCAAACTGACCTTGTGTTTGCCTGTGCTATAAAAACATGAAAATCGCAACTAGAATTCGTACGCACAGTCGCGGAGGTTCGAAAGCACATGAGCGCGTGGATGCTGTGATTTAAAATACGCACTCTCGTAAAGGAGCATCACAGTGCACATTCTTCCAGGCCACAGTAGCGCATTAAACAGAACCTTGGACTTACACAACTTCACGTCTAAAAACACAGCCGGCTGTATAAGGCACACAGGGGCTGCTTTGCTTTATTGCATCAAGCGATGAACCATTTCTTTCTCCGTGTATGGACCGTACGTTGAATTTCTTTCGCACCGTACGTACCCAACCGTGCGAAATGTAGGCGAGAATGATGGACTTGGGTTGCAGTGCATCACAGATAAGACTCCATCAGCTGTCATTTGTATTGTAATGAGTGTTGCAAGCTGAAATCTCATCTTGCTTATCTGTCCATATTTGCACCACCCCCACTAACTGAAGTCTCGTGTCCCACGTGTCTCATTCAGTGTACTCAAAACACCACTAGCATGGCAATAAAATATTGCCCCTTAATGTGGAACGGAATCTTGCACAGGAACCCAAAAAGGCAGCTCATGAACACATGAAGATGGAAACACATTTTAAGACAAATAGGGCAACTTATTTAAGCCTGTGCTGATGATACACTTTCGAAGGCAAGTCCACAGTTTCCTTGTATTGAATCAATACTGCTGAAATTATGCACTCCTCCAGAATGCCTTGTGGCCAATGGGATTTGTAAAAACACTTTTGACGTGAAGACGACATCATGTCTTATACGTAGGCTTTTCATGATCAGTGTTACGATTCATAATGAGTTACTTTTGGGTTTGATCACGTAGGTATAATGCCAATCTTTAATTATAACCCACCACCACAAGACGGAGCCAACCAAGTCAATCTGTCACGTGAACAAATGTGCTAATTGATTCAGAAAACCGGAATGTTGAAGATGAAGCAAACATTTTAGTTTTTTTAAATAAAATTGTCAAAACTTTGCTTTTCAACATTTCTCCGGTTGTGCCGATAAACCAAATTAATTGGTGTATTTGCCCGTGCGATGTGTCAAACTTGACTTGACCGGCTCCGTCGGGTACAGCTGAAAGTGGGAATTGGCCATCAATGTCCGCTCGTTTATTTTTTGCGGCGCACTGTGGGCAGCTCTTGCTCGCGAAACGTCCGAGCAGACTCGCTGGCTCGATCGGACGCTGCTCCCGTCACGCAAACGACTCGGCCAAAACAAACCGCCGACACGGTGGCCCAGCGGCTGCTTGACAAAAAAATAAATCCACCCCCCCCCCGCCCCCCACTTTGGCTTCCCTAATCACACGTGGAGACCAAAACAGGAGGGCTTCTTCGTCAATTCAGGCAAATCGCCCCCAGCGGAAATGTCGCGGTACTAAAATTGTAAACGTTGTGGGTTTACTCTCCAACACACCGGCGTGCTGAAGGTGTAACTGAGTGGCACGTTTTGTTTACGTGACCAACCTTACTAATTGGCTGTATCGGGTGGTGGTGGTGGGTTTAATGGCACATTCATACTTACGCGATCTAACCCAAAACACATTTATTATGGATAATATTGGTCGCGATAGCCCGTGTTAAGCAAAAAAAATCACCCCCGACATTTTCATAACAGCAATGAATAATATAGATTTGTTTAAATATAAACACTGGTCATATGTCTGGCATCAATTGAATCTGCATTTAGTCTGCATACAGCATTTTCAGCTACACAATACAGGCTAAGATTAATAACTACAACTACCAGCAGACTTGACTCGGTCTGTTTTAAGTACGCGGCCGTGTATGGCAAGCAAGAGACACGGAACGTTTCGGAGAGCGTTTAGGGCTCACAGATTTTGTCGCATGATGATTTGTAAACAGCTCCACCTGTATACGGCAAAACACATCAATGCACGCTTAGGGAAATGCAATAATTTTCTGTGGGGATGAGCAGCAGAAGACAATGGGAGGTCGCTTATGATAAAAACGAGTTGCATGGTTTAGTGTATCGCATTAAAAACAGATTGCACGGCTGTATAAATTTCACCCAATGTTCCGATATATAGGTCACGTTAGAATTTGGTGATATTGATTTTATTTAAATTAAATTACGTCCCGCCTTTTTAAGAAATCATTTTGCTTACAACACAGCTGCTGGTGATACACACAACACGAGTGTGTCAATCTTATTATTAATATTTTATGATTGTTAATGATGCTTGTTTGACCAGGAAAATTTCACCGAGTCCCAAGACTATTTTCAGGAGGGTCCTGCCGAATATTCGTAGCAGTGGGGGTGCGGGGCGATGTTACTGCTATGTTATAATCCCAATTAAGTAACTTTGAGGGTAATATTGCAGAATTTAGCAATATTTGAGCTGTATTGGAGAGAACACACCTTTAACAATACGACCTTGATAGTTTTACAACTACCGTGAGTAAGCAAACATTTTTAAACAAATGGCAACATGTTCACGATTAAAGTAGGTCCAAATTCATTGAAAATGCCGTACGTTATATTTAGATTACATTAAATACATTTTAAAACCAAAAACCTCTTTATTAATGGGAGATGCCAATGGAGATGTCATTTTAACATACGTGTTCAGAGCAAAATGATATTCAAAGCCTAATAAAAACGCTACACAGTAAACTCGATTATCCGCGTGCGGTTTATCAAACATCAATTAATAACTCGTGGATTTTCCCTCAAGCCCAAATTAATAATTTAAAAACAGTTGTACATTGGTATTCTTGGAAATGTTTATTACAAGTCACGTGCTTAAACCCAAACAAATATGTTGCTACGGTTAATCCGAAATGCACGTGATCGCTCTACAGTACAGTAGTTGCATATCTTTACAACAGTGGGAGGAGTTTGATTAATTTTGATTGGCGTGGCTTTGCTATCCACTTAGTGGGCAGAGTCTTCTGCACGGGAGCAAGAAAGTGTTATCACTGAGCACACGCATCGATCGTTCAATGTTTAGTATTCATTCTTAATTTATACATGTATTAGTGGTTTTTGGCATTGAGATCTGTGGAAAATAGATATTTTTGGATTATGCGCGATTTAGAATTATCTGCTTCCGTCCTCCCCATCATTAACGTGGCTAATCGAGTCTACTGTAATTTTAAATTGTAGACATTATTTAAAGCGGGAATTTAGGATACAGTACTGTATTACAGTAAGTCCTTTTTGCATGAAAATGAGACTATACCGGATAAAGGAACAAACATTAAAAAAAGTTTTACGGTGAATTGTATTTACGGATACTCACTCGGAGATATTACAGGGCAATTTTTTTTGCACAGCTTCTGAGTATAAAAAGAGACGATTATTTGAACGTTTCTATGGCTTATCGATTATTGTACCATTTGCCCATTCTCGTCGAGGCCCTCATCCAGCAGTGGTTTGACAAAGGGCTGTACGTGTACGTACCCATCGTCGTTCATTACGAACCTTTTTGATATAAAGCATTATGCAGCGTGATGTAATCAGCCAACGGCAACTGCAGAGCCAACTGGCATAACCTCATCATTGTGCTAGTTAAAAAATATATTTAAAAAATGTGTTATCAAAACCATTTGATTAAATTTCAGGACAATTTTTTTCGTGTGCGAAATGCACATGTGAATTGTTCGGATGAACCAGAGCAACACAACAATGAACCATTCTCAATGAGCCTTAAATTATATTAAGAATGGCATGTCTTATGGCCCGGCGGTCCCCACAAAGAGTAACGGTGGGATTCGAGCCTAGCGGGCTCCCTGATTAATACTGCGGTTGTGATAGCCATTATAACACTACACGCCATCCGCTTCACAGTGCACGTTAGAAGACCCCCCTGGAGTAATTATAAAACGTCTAGGTGGCTCTTGTGTGCCGGTGTCATGTTCTAAATTTGCCAAATTTGAAAAAAAATATCCACAAATTACACAGAGCAAGTATCCCCCCCCTCCACGTCCCCCTCACCTCCACCTAATGCCCATTTGCAGGCTGAGCCACCTTGTGCCCGTAGAGACATCTCCCACCAAGGGAAGCTCTTTCAAATGAGTTTAGATTATAAAATAAAATAAATCACGTTTCGGGCACAACACAAGCGTCCATTATCATGTGTTGCGCCCGAAACGTCGTGATTTATTTTATTTTCTACCTACGTGACTTTACCGAAAGAACCAAATGGATTTCTGCAGTCACGAAAGCTTCAAATCAAGATTGAGTTTAAATTAGACGTAAGGCGCATATCGCTGTCAGATGCTCCTGCGAAGAGGTCCGCTCTGTAAAAAAATCAAATCAGTGTTATGTAAATAAGGGGTGGCGATTCATTTTTTAGATACCCCACTGATTTCCAATGCCCCTCTCTTCATACTCAACAGCTGATTGAGTATTGTGAAAACGATGGCTCCGTGTCGCACGGCGGTAGAGCGTTACGAGATGAAACGCGTGCGGTGAGATTGTAAACAACAATAAAATGCTGTTTCCTCTCATTACCGCCCGATTATTTTAGCGCCTCATCTATAACTTGTTCGCCCCGTACATTATTTGAATTGCCTCAATGGTGTAATTGTGCGGTACCGACTTCGTTTTTAACGCCTATTCAAAACTGTTGCCAGAATGAGATGCGCATTGGCGCAATTTCCCTTGCGTTGATCTTGCACTCGGGGGAGATCGAACCCCGGAGAGAGAGACAGAGAGAGAGAGACGTGGGCCTCGCGATCCCGCCGCATCATTGCTACCGTCTCGCCAGCCGCCAAGGGGCGCATACGTCAAGCCACTCGCGACGCAGCGGCAGCTGTGCGCGTTGGTAAAAGATCCGTTTAAAACTACTTCAATTTCCAGCCCTGAATATTTTGCCAGCACAATCCCTGAGTAGTAGCGCGCGCGCGCACACACACACACACACACGGTCCTGAGATTACACTTGGAAAAAGATTCGGTTATATAACAAGAAAGGACAATAATACGAGAGAGAGAGAGAGAAGACGCACGCAAGGGAGCACGCACGCACGAGAACGCACGACCACACGAAACAACACACACACACACCGCCGTCTCTACACTTGCCGTGACGAGCAGCATCAGGTCACGCTTTGGTAGGAAATTCTTGCATTGGCGGTGCCGGCAACGGACGTCTACTCAACGATCCTAAACTTCTCATCAAGTCGAACGCGCCACAAGATTCAGCACGCCTACTCCCAGGACACAACGGTTAGCATTCGCAATGGAGCAACCAAACACACACCCGGCAATTTTGTGACAACCCTACATCTCCGTACTCTCACCCTCACGCGTCTCTCGCCAGAGGGCAATAATCATATCCATGGAGCCAATTACATTTAACTCATCTCAACCAGCTATGTGTCTTTTTTTGTACCATAACGTTGCATTTTTATATCTTGAGCTTTGTTTTTGAATTCCAAGAATAATTAATCACACGCATGCTTTAAACACAGATAATACTTTAAACAATATGGACACAGCATCAAATTCTAGATACAGCTCGCGCATACAATACTTGACTAAATAATTCTTGAGCTTTGGCTGAATTTGATCAATTTCCATAAAAATTTCCTTCAAAAAATGTTTTTGTGTCTTTTCTTCACTTAAACATTTACTTGGATGAGGAAGGAAAACACCATTAATAGATGTTACCACTTCCAATTCATGCCCCTACAACTGCAATTCTCATCCAAATTAGTAAAAAAAATGTCCATAACCTTAGACACTTTTTTTACTTTATGGAATTATATGGTAACCATGGACAATCATTTTTTGTTTTTAAATGTTTACCATTTAATTCCTCCCAAATTATTTTTTAAATGCTAAAGAACCATGCTCAAGACTCATCAGTCACTTAAATTTTGAAAGAAGTCCCCAAGTTAAACCCTCTGCCCTTGGTTTTTGCCTCTTCTCATCACTACCGCGTACACTTTTGTTGAGGATTTCCTAGCATCGGCAGGGTGCGTCAGTCACCAAACCAGCAAAGCAATTGGGCAGCAGAGCCATTTGCTCTCCATTCAAAGCTACTATCTCGCCTTGCGTAACGCAACACTTACTGCCACGTGTGGACAAGTGTCCAGTTCCCCTGCGTTTGGAATGGAAAGCGCAAGAGCGCATTGCTGTGTTATCGTCTCGGCAGCAACGTTTTAAACAACCGAATAATAACCAGCTAATGGCCAGCCAAGTCTCCTGGACTCCCTTCGAAAGGACTATCTCCGCTTTGAGACCTCATATATATATCTCTCTCTCTCTGAGATGAAGGAGGCTACAATGCCATCAACTAAGCGATTCGAACTTGCAAAGAAGAGCCCGACCAGGGATGATTCTTGTAACTGGCAGAAACTGTTGCTCTGCTAATAAGTTTGCAGCTTTCAAAACCAAACCATACACTTACATTGAGTTCGTGCACCAGAGCAGAATTCAATACCAGTTAAGGTTGCAAGACTTTAGCAGTACCGATTTACTTAAGACGGCTAATACGAGCAACTTATTTCATAACCCGAAGTGGTCATCACGTAATTCACCGTTTATTGGCCAGGCTAAGGAATTGGACACCGCTAAAGTGGTACCGACAAGTGAGGCATCTGGTCTGGGCTTGTAGACTGATCATGACATCAGAGGCGAAAGCCCTGTGCCTTGCTTTGGCAGCTCGATTAACAACGATCCCCCGTATAGCCTTACAGACTGTTGGGACAACTGCTGGTAGCAAGCACCTATGAAGGCCAGAAGGTAAACACGAAGGGGTGGGTGGCCAGCACCCCACGTCCAGCCGCCTTTGTCTCCCTGGTAACGATGTTTTTACGCACCGCACCAGGAACTCGTTTGAGGCTGTCGACTTCGGGGAGGCCCAGGACCGGTTCAGATAATCGTCGCTGATGTTGGCCGTGAGCGGGAATCGAGCCCAGGTCACCAGGTTCGTAGCGCAGCTAACCGCTACACTACCGCTCGATTAAACACTGCCACACGCGCACACAGATGTTGTATTGTTGCCGCCTGTTTAAACAGGAACAAGACGATTTTTTCCTCTTTTCTTTTTACATTCATATATCTTGACAAAAGCCTCTTTTAGCAACATACATTCACAAATTTGCCATCCAACCTTTGGAAAAAAACTGAATGTGTAATAAAACAATATACAAAACGTGAACCTTATCTAAAAAATATAATCTAACGTTGAAATGGGTAAAACCACGATAATTATATAAAAATGGCCTTTTGAAGAGAACGGCTCGTAATAAAAATGGCGTATTAAAAGTGAGTGCCTGACAATGCTTTGCTCACACCATGAATTCTTCCTAGAGTCCAAACAATGGCACCCAGGCTGCTTAATTGTGATATCATAACTCAGTGTTTAGTACATTTCAGTAGTTAACTCTAACAACCTTGCGGTCGTTAGCAAAACAAATTAACAACCAAATCTGCAAAAAATGAAGCATAACAAACTTTCTATGTCTACCATAATTGTATGATATATACACTTGTTTCAGATGCTAGTCAATGTTCATTGAATGGGTCTCAACCGTGAATAGACTTGGTCAAATTAACACGTAGGCTTTCGCGACCAATATTATCCATAAGAGGTTGTTGGGTGAGATCGCAAAAGTATAAATGTGTCGTTCAACCTACCAATCTTTGTATGGTTTGAGGAACAGTGTATCCTCCCCATACAGGTTAGTCAGTTTAATGTTGTGGGTTTACTCCAACACACCGATGTGCTGAACTAGTCACGAATTGACACGTTTTTTTTTCGCGACAAACCTTACTAATTGATTGTGGCGGGTTGTGGCGGGTGGTGGGCGGGTTTAACGACACATTTATATTTACACAATCTTCTCCAAAAACCTCTATTATGGAGACTGGGTCAAACTGAACTTTACCACTGAGAAGCCCCAATCATCACCCGACAGTGGCTGAAACACCACTCGGCAAGGAGAATGGTCCAATTGGGAGGAATAAGATTTCATGGTTTCCGTCAGGATTACGACGAGTGTTGTGATAAAAACAGTACAAAAATATAAAAGTAAAAAAAAAGGAATGTACATCAAAGTTAAGCTTTTTTTTACTGCAGTCAAACTCACTTAACTTGTGTAGTGTTTTATATTGGTGACTTTCAACCAATAGCACTACCCCAGTAAACGTGCAACGTTGTTCCAGGTGTCAGCCCAACGTTTCATGTTCACTGGGTTATGCTATGCAGTTTGGTCGAAGCGAAATAGGGAATGGCATGGGCCACCGTCTACACGAAAATAAAACCCCGCTGCAAATGTCACCCTTCTTCAGTATTGTGTTGTTTTGTTATTCACTCTACATTCTATTGGTACTTTTTGGAGATACTTAATACATCTAAGGTAAACGCGCTGCCGTATACTGTACAAGAAATAAGATTGACTTTAGAAGAGCAATGGAATCCGTAAACGCGCCGACTATTGTTCTTGCCGAATGTTAACATTCGCTCGTTTAAAGATTGCTATGGTACGTGAATGTAAATGACGAGTGAACGCAGCCATGCTACCAGAACCATTGTACCGTAACATGTCTGCCTTCTGACATATCGGACCGACACAAATGAGGAATACAATCGTATGTTTAAAAAAAACACGTGAAAACAGTAAAAAAAATATTAAAATAATGTGCTCCACCTCTGTTAAAGGCAGCAACACACAACACAGCGATAACGATTTCAAAACTTAACATTCAAGTTTTAAAATTCCAGATTTGATACATTTTTTTGGTAAAAGTTGACACTGAGGTAGGATTGTACAAAGCCACGAAAACAAACAAAAACAACATTCAGTAGAATCTTGGGTATTTTAGTTGCATGAGGCCTACAAAGCCTAGGCACTTTCCTGAAAAGGTAACCTACCGAGGGGCTCCACTGGTGAGCATTGAAAAACTCTCCTGCCCCTTGGCCCTGGGCCTAAAGCAGCTTTATTCTTGAGCCAAGAGTGACGCTCGATTAAGAGAAACCAAATCCAGGAAAAATGTACGGTACTCACGCGGACGACAAGTTGACAGAAGTGAGCACTTCAGCCCATCCCCAAAAACCACACAGTACTCAAGCAGAAATGATACCTTCATGCTGTTAGGCTTCAACTTCTCATTGAAATAAATGTACCCCCCTCTCGTCTCAGGTCTGTGAATAAGGGACTCGTTTGAAATGTTCAAGAACTTGCAATTGGCTTATGAAACCCACACCCGATCACACAAAATTTGCAGTCGGCTAAAACCAATGTTGTACGCCCCAAAGGCCTAAACAAAAAGTTATTTACGGGGGTTACGCAGATCATACTGGAAGAGCAATCAAAGCAAATTAACTTTTTTTCCCTCCTAGAGCCCAATACGTTGTTTGGTTGTCAGTCACACCATTTAGACCCCCACGCCCGTTTAGCCAATTGCAAGCAAGTTTTGGTTTGAATGTAATGCTGCAGATTTGTGCAACGTTTCACCACAAGCAGTCGATGGTAAATTCTAAATGACATCTCCACCGTCACCAGAAATTCCAGACGGCTATGGCAGACATCAAACATAACGCTAACACTGTAGCTATTAAAAATGTAAACAAGTTGAATGGCTACATCAAAAGTAACAATCGCCTAAAGATGATCAATATGTTCAAATAATAGTAACTTTGGTTAGTATTCTACGTCGTACACATTTCTATCTGAAATATAATATTCGTCACCTGTAAGTAAAGAGCCGCAGTGTAGTACCGTAATTGACATTTGTTTCGTAAACTGACAATAAGAATAACAATTTTCTTACAAAATCTGTACATTATTGTACATCATTATTGTGCATGGCAGCAGCCACGTTTTCAAGATAACACCATTCAAATGAGGTAAACTGTAGGTTGTGGTTATGCCACCGGCCGGACTACAAGTGGGCAGTGGTCAAACAGAGGATTGGCAAAACTGTGTGAGGAGGAGGGTGACCACTGCGGGACCCTCCATCGAGCTGCGACACCGCCAAGAGGTACCCGTTAAACATGCTACCACAGAGGACTTTTTTTTGTCTTAGCAAATAATAAGTGGCTGTTTCACGAAGATCACCTCCAGAAACAAAACAAAAAAACGATTTAACACGAAAATAAAAAGAACTAAAAGTCGAATGATATTCTGTGTTTTTAACTTCCCTCCAGAGAAAAGGACTTGGGGGGGGGGGTCTTACAAAATACTATGAAGGTATTCAATATAATGCCCTGTCTTGTAATATTATTTGCCCCACTTTGCAAAAGTCAATTTGATTGGAGGCAATGATCAATATTTGGAGATGAAGAAATAAACTTCGAGATTATATTAATAAATGTTTAAAAATGTAAGCCTGTTTAAAAAGTTTTGTAACACGTCCTTTACCCTCCATTAAAACACATCTGGTAAGAATATTTTCCTTGTTAATCCAAATGTACTATCTCTAATAAAATGATTGAAATCGTAATCTTATTTATATTTTTAATACTCGTCATTGATTAGGGTTTCTGATTGATTGTTACCAGGGACTGTTAGGTCAGGGTTAATTTAGGCGATTGAACTCTGAAGACAAAGTGTTAAATTTAAAATTAGTAAACGTATTACATCGAGGTTAATTATGAATAAAATGACAGGTATTTAACAATATTTTGCTCGTTAATTAAGGAAGCGCCAATTAAGAATTGTTAAATAAGCACAGACCCTGGTATTTACTGATACGTCAAGACTAATCCATACATTCCATGTCCTTCAAATAGCTACGAGGATAGTAGCATTAAAAAAATAATAAAGTAACCTGCAAATAAGCGAACTCTTGAAAAACATAAATACTTAACAAAAATGCAAAAAAAAAAACGATTTTCGAAATATAAAAAAAATTAAAACTTAAAAAAAAAATGTTGACTGAAAACACGCACACACAGACACGCACACACAGACACACCTAGAAAATGTTTCTAAAAAAACAAACGAACCACCATCCTTTTGGCAACATTGAGGATTTACCCCACTTCTGCCAGTGGGGGAGGAGGGGGGGGGGGGTTAGGGGGGGGGGGGTTAGGGGGGGGGGTGTCAGGGAGAGTGGGACGAGGATGACTCGGGGTGAGGGCCAAAGTGGCCCGGTCCAGAAGAGGGCCCGGCTGGGGGTCCTCCCGCACCTCTGAGCGGGCAGTTGGCCATCATGTGGCTGGTGCTCTGACAGAAGTGGCACTTCTTGGGCTGCGGTGGCAGGGTGCACTCCTTGGCGTGGTGATCCAGCCCCCCGCAGTTGTAACACCTGCCAAAGGCACACCAGCGGGAGGGGTTCATAATCATCATCATCATCATCGTCAGCCATGGTCTATGCACTGCTGGATGAAAGCCTCCCCCCACCCTCCTGCACAGTTTTCACCGTCTCTCTATTAACAAGTAGTATTATTGTTGATTGAATTGTGTTGATGCGCCGTCAGCTGATTGACAAGAACGGCCCTGCGGAGGACCTTTGTGACGTGAAAAGGAAACCGCGGTTAGAGCTGCTGCATAAAATCAGAACGTTGGAGAACACCGAGCAGCAAGCGCATTCGAGGGAACGTAACAGTCAACGTAACAGTCAACGCAACAGTCAACGTAACAGTCAACGTAACAGTCAACATAACAGTCAACGTAACAGTCAACATAACAGTCAACATAAAAGTCAACATAACAGTCAACATAACAGTCAACATAACAGTCAACGTAACAGTCAACATAACAGTCAACATAACAGTCAACATAAGTCAACATAACAGTCAATGTAACAGTCAACGTAACAGTCAATGTAACAGTCAACATAACAGTCAATGTAACAGTCAACATAACAGTCAATGTAACAGTCAACATAACAGTCAATGTAACAGTCAACATAACAGTCAATGTAACAGTCAAGTTGCGTGCCGCTCAAGTAACACTGGCGGCCAACAACGCGGATATATATACACTAGGCTTGACTACCCAGCTTCGCCCGGGACTTGGATTCATCACGCCCGGCCGCCTTTGTCTCCCCAGTGGCGATGTTCACACACCACACCAGTTAATTGTTTGAGGCTGAGTCGACCTAGGGGAGGCCCAGGAGCGGTTGATAATAATCATCACCGGTGGTGGCCGTGAGCGGGAATCGAACTCGGGTGGCCGGGTTCGTAGCGCGGCGCGCTAACCACTACACTACAAAGCGTTACGCTTCCACGTGCGCGGGTCACGTAACAGATGTGACGTCACAGCTCACTTGCCGTGCAAAAAAATATATTCATTATTGAGCTCCCCCCCCCCCCCCCCCAAAAAAAGTGTATTTTTATAATTTTTCCATGGTGTACAGTCTGGAAAGTACCCACATGGCAAATTTAAAGTTTGTTGCATGTCGGGAAGTACGCTAAACATTTTGAACAGACAACACATTCACAACTTTGTCCTTTTATATATGGAGATGACACCAACTTGCGTGCATGTTCGCTAACCACTTGTGCGGCAACAGAAAAAGGGATCTCTGGTTCGTTGTTTACGCTGCAAGGCCTCACCGAGTCTCACGTCTCGATTTCGGGCGGGCCCTGTGAAGTTTTGGCAGAAGGTTGGGTGAGGCAGCGGCGGGGGTGGGGGGGGATGATTTCTGTAGGTACATGATTCCAAACGCGTAATTTGCGAGACACCGTGCCGACTACGTGCGCGGTGCAGCGCGTGGTGGGCACGGGCCAGACAGCATCGGAGAGTCGTGCAGCAGCAGCAGCAGCAGCGGCGGCGGCGACAGCACGAAAACCAACGCAGGAAGGGTGATGCTTCTTTTCCTCAATGAAATAAGAACACTTTTTTCATAATGGAGCTTTTTTTTTGGGGGGTTACATCGCGTTAATATGAATGTGTCATCAAACCCGCCACCACCCGACACGTGAGTTAGGTTTGTCACGTGCACAATAGCGTGCCCATTCGTTACTAGTACAGCACACCTGGAGAGTAAACTCGCAACATTTACAATTGTAAGCCCACAACCTCCATTTAAAACCCACAACATTTACAATTGAAAATGTGGGTTTATTATCCAATACACCGGTGTGCTGAACTAGTAACTCATTGGCATGTTTTATTTACATGACAAACATTATTAATTGGCTGTGCTGGGTGGTGGTGGGTTGAACGACACATTTCTATTTACGCGATCTAACCCAAAGAAACGTCTATTGTGGATAATGCCTTAGTTTCTGGTAAGTACTGTACGGTATGTTGTTTATATTTCACAACTTATTTTCAGTGTTATTATTGCGAATATCTTATCTATATAGTGAGGGAAAAAAGTATTTGATCCCCTGCTGATTTTGTACGTTTGCCCACTGACAAAGAAATGATCAGTCTATATTTTTAATGGTAGGTTAATTTGAACAGTGAGAGACAGAATAACAACAACAAATCCAGAAAAACGCATGTCAAAAATGTTATAAATTGATTTGCATTTTAATGAGGGAAATAAGTATTTGACCCCCTCTCAATCAGAAATATTTCTGGCTACCAGGTGTCTTTTATACAGGTAACGAGCTGAGATTAGGAGCACACTATTAAAGGGAGTGCTCCTAATCTCAGCTTGTTACCTGAATAAAATACACCTGTCCACAGAAGCAATCAATCAATCAATCAGATTCCAAACTCTCCACCATGGCTAAGACCAAAGAGCTCTCCAAGGATGTCAGGGACAAGAGTGTAGACCTACACAAGGCTGGAATGGGTTACAAGACCATTGCCAAGCAGCTTGGTGAGAAGGTAACAACAGTTGGTGTGATTATTCGCAAATGGAAGAAACACAAAAGAACTGTCAATCTCCCTTGGCTTGGGGCTCCATGCAAGATCTCACCTCGTGGAGTTGCAATGATCATGAGAACGGTGAGGAATCAGCCCAGAACTACACGGGAGGATCTTGTCAATGATCTCATGGCAGCTGGGACCATAGTCACCAAGAAAACAATTGGTAACACACTACGCCGTGAAGGACTGAAATCCTCCAGCGCCTGCAAGGTCCCCCTGCTCAAGAAAGCACATATACATGCCCGTCTGAAGTTTGCCAATGAACATCTGAATAATTCAGAGGACAACTGGGTGAAAGTGTTGTGGTCAGATGAAACCAAAATGGAGCCCTTTGGCATCAACTCAACTCGCCGTGTTTGGGGGAGGAGGAATGCTGCCTATGACCTCAAGAACACCATCCCCACCGTCAAACATGGAGGTGGAAACATGCTTTGGGGGTGTTTTTCTGCTAAGGGGACAGGACAACTTCACCGCATCAAAGGGACGATGGACGGGGCCATGCACCGTCAAATCTTGGGTGAGAACCTCCTTCCCTCAGCCAGGGCATTGAAAATGGGTCGTGAATGGGTATCCCAGCATGACAATGACCCAAAACACACGGCCGAGGTAACAAAGGAGTGGCTCAAGAAGAAGCACATTAAGGTCCTGGAGTGGCCTAGCCAGTCTCCAGACCTTAATCCCATAGAAAATCTTTGAAGGGAGCTGAAGGTTCGAGTTGCCAAACATCAGCCTCGAAACCTTAATGACTTGGAGAAGGTCTGCAAAGAGGAGTGGGACAAAATCCCTCCTGAGATGTGTGCAAACCTGGTGGCCAACTACAAGAAACGTCTGACCTCTGTGATTGCCAACAAGGGTTTTGCCACCAAGTACTAAGTCATGTTTTGCAGAGGGGTCAAATACTTGTTTCCCTCATTAAAATGCAAATCAATTCATAACATTTTTGACATGCGTTTTTCTGGATTTTGTTGTTGTTTTTCTGTCTCTCACTGTTCAAATAAACCTACCATTAAAATTATAGACTGATCATTTCTTTGTCAGTGGGCAAACGTACAAAATCAGCAGGGGATCAAATACTTTTTCCCCTAACTGTATACATAAAAGGGAAATTTGTGAATGTGTGTCTGTTCGAAATGTTTTACATACTTCCCGACATGCAACATGTATAAAAATAGACTGTATTTGGAGGGGGGGCGGGGGGGGGCGCAATAATGGGCATATTTTGCACTTCAAGTGAGTGGTGACGTCACATCTGTGATGTCACCTGCATGCGGCAGCGTCACACATCTGTGATGTCACCCGCATGCGGCAGCGTCACGCAGTGTGCCTGCTGACGTCACGCACCCCCCCCCCCCAACCCTCCGCGTAGGCCGTGATTTAATCCAAGACAAGAATCCAAGTCTCGAGCGAAGCCGGGTAGTAAAGCTAGTGTTATCATAAAATTTTAGATTTGCCATTAAATACGTGCTTAACAAAAGGGTTTTCTGCATTCTTCCGTGTGATTACGTATTGGGGGCCGACATTTTTTCCCATAGGCTCGCATCTTCCAAACTCTATATCGTGGAAGCCAACGGCAGAGTAGGATTGGATAAATACGGAGCTGCACTTTTCAGACACCTTTTCAGGAACGAGACGGTTCCGTAAATCGAGGGACGGCCGTGTTTGCCGTTCCGTCTCCGATTGCCACGGTTGGCAACGTACGGTGGGAAAGAAGTTCAACATGCGTGCATCACAACATCGCAGCGATAGCAGTCGCCCCCACCCCCCCCCGTGATCGAGTTGAAGCGGGCACTTATCGTGAACGCTCTTGTCCAGCAGAGGGCACACGATTTCCATGCAAAGGGCTTTTCGCTTTTATGGAACCGCCCAAGTACGCCGTGAGGATGGAGGCGGTGATAAAGACGACATAACGAGCAATACACCGGTGACTTCCGTTTCACTCCGCAAAGCCAACAGTTAACAATATTTATCAATGAACAATCCGTGTCGCAATGACTGTGCTCACCCAGTAAAGCGTGCAACAGGAGGTCGGGAGTTCGATCCCGACCCTGAAGTTTGCTTCATATTTGGAGTTTGCATGCTCTCCACCTGACCGCGTGGACCTCCGGGTTTTCTCCTCCACGTTTAGAAACATGCATTGAGATTATTTAGATTATCTTGTGGTGCTCTAAATGTCAAAACGATGGTGGCACTTTGTTGAACTATCATTTGTGGCCAGGTCACTTCTAAGAAATAAGTTAATATCTCAGTGGGCTTTGCCTGGTTGGATGGGAATGGTTTAGTTGTATTTGTTTGTGTTTGGCGGATTTGTTTACCGCGCTTGTACTTTGCAACACTGTCGTGTTGTTGTTTGTTGTAACGTTCTTACCCCGTGCCCCACTGGACATCTAGGAAAAAGAGCTTTATAGCTCATCGGATTCCTCCAGTATGAACACATTCGGATTCTGTTTCACTGGGTAGTGACAAACAACCTTGTCTGCACAACAGTGCCCGCTACACACTCGGTTCCTCTAATCGGCACAAACATATATAACTTAACATGTGGGGTCAACAACACTGCGGCCGTAAATGGACAAGTACATCACACAGGCAACGTTTCCGGCAATGGCCCTTCCTCGAAGCACACAAGTCCAAGCCGTTCCATGTCGTGAAGGTGTGACCATAAGACTGGTTATGTACGGTGTACAATTACACCGGTACAATAACAACAATAAAGTTATTTGTTTATCCAGGAAAGCCTCGCTGAGACTTTAATGCTTAGATTTTTACGAGGGTCCTTATTTGCGACGTTTGGCCAATGCCACGTGTTTGACGGAAGGAACCGGAGTCCCGAGAAATCCATGCATGTGGTGGGCGGGGGTGATAATCCTCAAAGCGACGCACGTGTGGATTCAAGAATCTCATACTGTACTACTATCACCAGGAAACCTCACAGCCCAGGCCTACAATACCGAGTATTCTGCGGCAGTCCACCATCCATGTACTAACTAGATTCAATTATTTTGATTTAATGCTTTCGTGACTGCAGTAATTCATATTCTTAGTTTTTTCGGTAAAGTCACGTTGAAGAGAAACAACAAAATAATAAAATATATATAAACAATAAAAAATCTCAGAATTTTTTTTTTTATAAAATTCTCACGACGTTTCGACCACGTCGTGAGAATTTTTTTATTGTTTTATATATATTTTATTATTTTGTTGTTTCTCTTCAACGTGACTTTACCGAAAAAACTAAGAATATAGATTCAATTATGTTTAGCTTCAGAAGCTCCGATGCGATCAGAGGCACTGCGGGGGTGGCTTTTCTCTCTCTTATTTTAGCATTGGGTCATTGGTATGGCAGGGTCAGGTATAACCGACAGAACAACGAATTTTGACGTCCCTATTTTAACCGACCACCGACGGGGTGGAGGGATATGAAGAACCCCAACCGGGATCTGAACTCAGGCCCTTCCAATTGAGAGCCACTTGCTATAACCACTGCACCAGCTCAAACTGAACACCATACTGCCACGTTACCAAATCGTAAAAAAATACGGCTCCAGGATAATTACAATTATTTAAACAATAAACAAAACAGTTTATTACAGATGGCGTGGATATATAAAAAAAACACTCTTAAGATACTCTTGTGTGGCTTCTCTTTACCACCTGAGGACGATCGCTTGTGTGGCGATCGAAACGTCGTGATCAATTATTATTATTTTTTCTACGTGACTTTACCGAAAGAACCAAAGAGTATGGATTCCTGTAGTCACGAAAGCTTCAAATCACAATTAAGAAAGTCTGTCAGTTCAGGATGGACAAAGTAATTTTCCCCAAGCGCAACTGTACAGAGGAATTTAGCAATAAGTTATCACTTGTGACCCACTATCAATCTATTTACTGTATATTTGGAGTTTGCGTGTCTCGCTCTTTCCTCTTGGTTACGTGGATAATTTCTCCGGATCTTCTGTTCTTTCCCCTCCACATTTAGCAACACGCGTTTAGAATATTTGGCTGCAATAAAAGTCCACATGGCAAGCCACTTCGTTGAGCTATCGTTTGTGGCCAGGTCACGTCTGAAAAAGATCCATAACAGCTCAGTGGGCCTTACCTGGTAAAAAACGTTTTTTAAACAGTTTAATTTCTACTATTGCGTATGGCAGCAATACGTCCAGACGCTAGATGTCAACGTCGAGGTCTGCTGGCCACGATGAGGGGGCTTCAGGAAAGAGTTTGTGTCGTGTTGCTACTCCTCCTCCTCCTCTGCATTGAAGGAGCGGAGACTTTAAGTGATTTACTCTGTGGTTCATAGTTAGAGTTGCATGGCCAAAGTCGCACACTACCTGTGGCTTGTCTTTCATGTGTATCCGAGTCCCTACGTATTTCTATAGATACTCTGTGTGTCTCTCTGTGTATCTGGATGGGGTTACTGTAGGGTCCATCGCTTGGGTTGCATGGCCACAACCGCAGCACCACTGTGGCGGTGTCTTCAATGTGTCTCTCTGAGCCTCTACGTATCTCTATTAACCAGTCCCTACGCATGTCGCTGTGTATCTCGATGGGTTTACTACACGGTTCGCGTCGCATGGCCTCAACCGCAGCACCACTGTGGCGTGTCTTTAAAAAAATGTTTGCTAATTGATCATTGTTTTTTTACCCTTTTATCTGGCAACAAAACTGACACCTTTTTTTACAAGGAGTCATGTTTACATTGACCACAATACCTGCGGTCGGAACGCAAACAAAAATCAACAACTCTGATAATGTATGCACTGTCCTTGAAATTGATTGGTCCACACCCGAGACAGCTTTCTTTAGAGCCTCGTCTCACATGGTGTTGGACCAGAAGACGCCAAAAGGCGCACAACTCAAAGACAATGCACCATCAGAGTATGAGAGCTCGGGGTAAGCATTTCAAGGACAGTGCCACATACATTATCAGAGTTGTTGATTTTTGTTTGCGTTCCGACCGCAGGTATTGTGGTCAATGTAAACATGACTCCTTGTAAAAAAAGGTGTCAGTTTTGTTGGCAGATAAAAGGGTAAAAAAACAATTATCATATTTTGTTACTGGCAAATGAGGTTTCCAATGGTGTAAAAAATGGTTGCGTTCACGAAGGAGATCTGCCCATCGGCCTGCTGTTGACGTTCCGATGCGACGAGGCTAAAATTATGAATTGATCATGAGCACAATTCCACGGAGGAAACAAGCAAGGGAGCGGCGATGTACTCGGGCGCACGCACGTTGAGAAACTGCCGCTCGGACCGAACGAGAGCGAAACGGCCCCCCCCCCCCCAAATCGGGTCTGAAACGCGACGCCTTCGCAGAAAACTCGTACCTAGTATGAAAAAAACAAGAATAGGTTTTACCCTTCATAATTGCTTGTGTTGCAGTCGAAACGTCGTGAGAATTTTATTGTGTTGTATTTCTATTATTTTATTGTTTCCCTTCTACGTGACTTTACCGAAAGAACCAAGAATATGAATAGGTGTTAAGATGTTCACAGCTGTCAACCCAAACGGTTTACTCCGTATTCTTGTGCAGGGAAATTGAGTTTTCAGGTCCATACGGCGTACGGCCGTTTCAATACGGGCAACGTTTTTTTTGTCAATTTGTTTGTGTTTCTCCCTTGTGATGGGACTTTGTTGGATGAACAATGAGATTTATAAAGGGCACGGAGTGACCAATAATGTCTTAATCTGTCTGTAATAAGGTCGGGCACAGTTAAAGGGGTTGACAGGTTTGACAAGGTATGACAACTGAAGGGATGATGACTTCAAGGCACACCGCCGTCGATCCGTCCGCTTCAAAGCGGCGTGAGCGCGGCGATTGCGGAAAATCGCCGGAAAAGTTTGGAACGCTTCACCGATGAATCGCTCCCCCCCCCACCACCACCATGCCAGCCCGCCGCGCGCCGCTCGGCAGATGAAGCCACTCCACGGCAATTACCTTTGGGGCAAAAAAAAAACAAACCACGGGACCAGAAGAGATTTGAGAACTTAAGGTTATTATGCGACTGACTCATATCCGTATATGCAACCTCACAAATGGAAAGCAATTTGTGAAGGCGGGGAAGCAGTGGTGGGGGGTGGGGGGGGGGGCACAGCGGTGGTGGTGGTGGTGCGCAATTGTGAGCGGTGATTCAGGCTGCCGCTATGCCGCGTGTTCAGGAGGCCACCGAAACACCCGAGGCCACCGCTCTCTCTTTTTTCTTGCTGAAAAGAACTTTCCCCAAGGGTCCAGAGTTCACGTCGGCGCTCGCGCACCGGCGACGCCGAGCCGCGGTGTTGACTTGTGCTCGGGGCATAAAAACGGACCTATTGTTTGACCTGTTTGGAACACCTTTATCATTGTCGTGGCGCGGAAGAGGCCTGCAAGCCGATTACGGTTGGTCGGAACACTACAGAGAGGTACTGGGGGGGGGGGGGGGGGACGGACACGTTTTTGTCAACATTTTAAAATATCCACGAGGATTAACGTGCACGCACTCCACCAAACGCGCGGCCAGCGTTGTTGACCAAGAAAATTAAAAAGACACCACAATAATGTGGAGTTCCAGCGCGCCGGGGCCGCACGGCGCTCGCTCGCTCGCATGCACACACGCAAGGAGAGCGACTGAAAACACACGCAGCGAGCCGGTGCCAACGATTGCTCAAGCTCTGCGGTCCTCTACGTACCAAGCTGTTCTCGGCCAATTCACCCCTCTCCCGTTCCCGAGATGACTGCAAGTTGCAGGGTGGGTGGGTGGGTTCCCCCCCCCCCAACCCCCGTTCACGCTGAATCTCGATTCCCGCTCATGGCCACCGACACCGGTGACGATTATCTGAACCGGTCCTGGGCCTCCCCTAGGTCGACTCGGCCTCAAACGAGTAACCGGTGGGGTGTGCAAAAACATCGCCGCTTAGGGAGACAAAGGCGGCCGGGTTTGGTGCTGGCCACCCACCCACCCTCGTGTGCCGTTGTCGGCCTTCATAGGTGCTGCTCGCTAACAGCACTTGCCCCAAAAGTCTCTTCAGGGTTACACGGGGGGAATCTTCGTCTTCGAATAAATCAGATTGGGCACAGTTAGTGAGTTACGCACCAACGCAAAAAAACACCGTCAGCAGTGGGTTGTGGGCGGTTGATAATCGGGCGGGGTGGATATGTGGAGTGCCGCTTCGACTTGGCGTTGCTACGATCACAAAGGGTTTGTGGCGTCAGTCGACCGGGCGGGTCGCACACCTGGCCAGCCGGTTGTCCGTGCGGTTGCGCTGCGGGGGCCATCGTTATGACGCTGTTACGATGCTGTTATTATGAAGCTGTTAGGGCGTTGTTGTTATGCTGTTATGACGTTTTTATGACGCTGTTATGACGCTGTTGTTATGACGCTGTTGTTACGACGCTGTTATGAAGTTGTAATGACGTTTTTTTTACGACGCTGTTATGCCGCTGCTGTTGTTATGATGCTGCTATGATGTTAGCAACTGTTTTACAACCTCCTCGTTCAACTCCCGGCTGCCAACGTAAATCACAATGTGCTCGTTCCAGCCACCGACCCCCCCCGCCCATGCGCCCCTCCCCAACTCTCCAGCTCCCAAACACTACGATGACGACGAGGAGGGGTGAGAAGAGGGGGGGGGGTGGAGGAGGAGTGATGAGGGGTGAAGAGGAGGAGGAAGAGGGGTGAAAATGTAATTAAAATAACCCCCCACTCGAACGTACCAAACCGCCCGGAACGCGTGCTCATGAGATCTCAAAGATGCTAAGCAGGGCCAAACCTGAGTAAGTGCTTGGATGTGTGACCACCACGCACAGTAAGGTTGCTCTAGGCTGCTGCTGCTGCTTCGGGGCTACGCAGTCAGCAGCAGAGGCCTGTGTGGCAAATTCCACTGAAAATCCATTCCCCTTCAACAACCCACGCACACTCACCGTCGCGGTGAAGTATGGTCAAACGGCCCTCACGACCCACGCGGGGGAGGGCCTCCATCCAGCAGCGGACAAAACGAGCTGGGGACGCGTACCCCCCCCCATAGCCCCCTCCCCCTCCACCTCGAGAGCGTCCCCACCCCCAAACCCCCCTCTCTCATCTGGCACGAGTTGAACCTTGAACGTCAAAGCTACAAATCCCGCTCTATTTGACTGCAGCATGGAAGAGTAGGCCAAACACCCCTCTAGAGCCATCTACAGCACCCCCCCCCACCAACCCAACCGCCCCCTGTAGAGCAGTGGCGTGAACAAGCAAGTGCCCGGCTGTGCCATCGCCTTTGATCATCCCGCCCCCCTTTGATTGCTCGCTCACTACGAGCCACCCATCGTTTCCTGCCGCCGCCGCCAGTTGTTATTGATGCTGCTGCCCCTTCTTCTGCTGCGGTGCGACAACACCCCCCCCCCCCCCCCCCGGGGGAGCTCTGCGCACCAGCGGCTCGCCCCGCGACACGAGGGAGTGGAGGAGCACAATGACCCCTGACCTCGCTCACTCGTCCTCCTCCGCACTCGCTCTCTCACTCCGGTTACCGAAATATCAAGAGGCGGGAGTTGTCCCATCAGGCGCGATGCAATTAGCCCAGGGTATCCGCTTACAGCGCCGGCTACGCTTTTTTGAAAGAGGCTGCCGAGAAGATTCGTCGGCAATTCCGTCGATGCACGGCGAAGGGTTTTTTTTCTCTCTCTTTTCTTCTGGGTTGGGCCGAGTAAATGTCAATGTGTCGTTGGCCCACCCACCACCCGACGCAACCAATTAGTTAGGTTTGCCACGTAAACAGAACGTGCCAATGAGTTACGACTTCAGCCCACCGGGGTGTGTTGGAGAGCAAACCCACAACATTTAGAATTCGAGTAGGACGTTTTCACTGCTGGTGATTACGACAACCAGCTTCATCAGGCGATTTGTTTTTGTTGTTGCCAGGATTGTGAAGAAGTCCTCCTGTTTCGGTCTTGAGAGTGAAGGGGATATGATCACTGTGAGTCTACCAGAGAGAGGGGTGGGTGGGCGGGCGGGGGGGGGGGTTAATGCAGTCATGTAATTTTTACAATGGATCAAGTTAACCTGAGAATATGCAAGCGCCTGTGATGTCGACTGCTGAAACACGCGAGCAACAAAAGTGACAGCCACTCTGCCTTTCCATTTTGGGCTGCTGCTGCTTGCTGCTTCTGCTCAGTTTAGCCGTATAAACGCTCGACAAAAAAAAAACAACACATCAACGCATCCGTCAATCACCCTGTGGCCTCAAGAGAAACTAATACACGAATGGCAATGATGGGCCTTTCTTGGAAGTACATCACGAGGGGTTGTTGCCCGCATGTCTGCAGAGAGCTCTCGTTGCTATTTGTGCTTGCGGACTTGCTGCTGAATGCAGCAGCGGCCGCAGCAGCAGCAGCAGCATCGTCAAATGAATTTACATGGACAATCCGAGTGGAGATGAGTTCACGTGAGTTTTATAAGAGTGGTCGGAAATTCCACGGTGCCGTGGCAAAAACCAGTGCGACCAAAGCACTTCCCCCGCCCCCCCCCCCCCCTAACATCATCACATTCTGCTGTAATCACCCGAGGGCTCAGTTCAGTTCAATTTTGAAGTACTCCGGTGAGCTAAGAAGCTCTTAAGTCGGGCTTCATCAATAAAAACACGCCGTTTCCGTGGCAGACATTAACACATCGGAGAAAAACAAACAAATAAATAATACAAATTAATAATAAAAAGGTGTACGTCATTAATTCACTCTTGTTGCCACGATGTTGACTTATTGCGTGGAGGCGACGGGATGCCGTCTGCGAGGGCGTCCGCCGAGGAGACGGAGCGATGAAATCGGCTCCTTGCGTGCAGGCACTTGGCAGATTATTTACATCACAAAATTGTGGGCGGTGGCGGCAACTTGAAGAGGCCTTAATATCGAGCAGTGGACTGATTATGTTGATGATGATGACATGGGCATGGCATGTAATGTTAAGGTCCAAATAACTAACATAGTCAAGTGTCTCTTGAATCATTCAGTGGCCTCTTAGTAATGTTCGTTTTGAGAGACCCCAACCAGCAGTGGAGAGTGCAGTGCTCAGCTTGAGAATACCTCTGGGGATTCCAGCACAGCATGTGTGCAGAAATCACATCAGAGACCTACAGACTCACACAGAGGCCCATCGACTCACGTATAAATACAGACTCGCGGAGACCCACGTACTCACGCAGAGATCCACAGTATCACACAGACACCCAGAGACTCACACAACAACAACCGCCATTCGCCACTAAGTGGCGGTGACGTCACCACGACGCTTGTGCCAGGCCATGTGCACCCTGAGGCCACGTGAAGTGTCGAATGCCTGCTGGCAGGAGGTCACGGGGCAGACACAGGTGCCACGGGTCGACTGACTGAGATGACTGGCTGATGCACACAAGAGACCCACTAACACACAGCCCCATAGACAGAGTCCCATAAAAATCACCAGACTCACACAAACACCCAGAGACTCGCAGAGACCCACGGACGCTCAAATTCACACAGATACCCACAGACTCACAGACAGACACACAGATTTACACAGTGGCCCATATATCACGCAAACACCCAGAGTCTAAGAGAGACCCACATAGATCCACGTGGAGACCTACATACTCACACCAATACCCTTAGACTCTGAGACCTACAAACACCACACAAAGACCTCTAGATTTACGTACACTGCTGACTGTAGGTGTTGCCACCTGTCCAGGTTTGACGCGGACAGCCGGGTGGGTGGGCAGGCATTGATTCGTACCGAGATCTGACGGTATTATTTTGTGTATCATCGTTCTGCTTCACGACACACCATAAAGCTTTTCACCGACCTCAAGCGAACTTGAGAGATGCGTCTGAGGTTTGCTCTGTGAAGTGAAGAAAGGGGAAAAAAAAGAGGAAATGTGGCAAACCCCGAGCCGACGGTCAGTTTCCCTGGCAGTGGCTGCCGCGAGCTCGCCACTGGGAGGCGTGACAGGAGGGCGAGAGAGCGAGACACGGACCGAGACGGAGAATGCCACAGCCCCTGCGGTACAAAGACTGGCGGCCACGGCTGTTGCTGCTGGCGGGTGTCCTCCTGACGCACTTGTGACTTAACCCTTTCCCCGTTCCGAGACGTCTGCAAGCCGCTGGGCGTGCGGTGTGTCCCTGTTCGCCTCTCAATCTCGAAGCGCCGGGCTAAGCGGCTCGACGTTCATTCTATTCGGAGAGAGGCGTGGTAGCGCGCGTTGTTCTCGCAAGATAATCGTTCTCACCGCTGAGACCCGCAGCGGCACGGCCGCACTCTACGATAGCCGGCGCCAAACTGTGACACACGCCCCCCCCCCCCCCCCGCATGGCCTTGAGGGAGCCTCTGTACCGATAGAGTTATGTTATTTTAGTTTTCTATTCCGGTTTCATTTTGATGACATACACGCACGTCATCGGAACGGGAAAGGGTTAACAATCGCAGCTCTGCCTGGCAGCGCCAGCAGCTGCGGCGGCATCAGCATCATCGCTCGCGCAATGGTGGCCTCGGTTGCTCCATACGAATGCCGCGATCGTAGAGTCTTAGATGCGGCGTGCTGAATCTCACAGACTTAACGAGAAACTTAGGATCGTTGAGTAGACGTCCGTTGCCGGCACCGCCAATGCAAGAATTTCCTACCAAAGTGTGACCTGATGCTGCTCGTCTCAGCAAGTGTAGAGACGGCGGTGTGTGTGTGTTTGTTTCGTGTGGTCGTCCGTTCTCGTGCGTGCACGCTCCCTTGCGTGCGTCTTCTCTCTCTCTCGTATTATTGTCCTTTCTTGTTATATAACCGAATCTTTTTCCAAGTGTAATCTCAGGACCGTGTGTGTGTGCTACTACTCAGGGATTGTGCTGGCAGATATTCAGGGCAAGAAATGAAGTAGTTTTAAACGGATCTTTTAACAACATGCACGATGACGGTTGTGTCCTGCACGCACGCGCATAGTTGTCGCTGATTGACAGAGCACGGATCACATGATCCAGCACTACGAGTGACACTGATTGGCAGAGCATGGATCACATGATCTAGCACTACGAGTGACACTGATTGGCAGAGCATGGCTCACATGATCCGCCACTACCATTGACACTGATTGACAGAGCACAAATCACATGATCTAGCACTACCAGTGACAGTGATTGGCAGAGCATGGATCACATGATCCGCCACTACCAGTGACACTGATTGACACTGCATGGCTCACATGATCCGCCACTACCAGCGACACTGATTGACAGAGCACAAATCACATGATCCAGCACTAAAAGTGACACTGATTGACAGAGCATGGATCACATGATCCGCCACTACCAGTGACACTGACGGAGCACGGATTACATGATCCAGCACTACCAGTGACACTGAATGACACTACATGGATCACATGATCCAGCACTACAAGTGACACTGATTGACAGAGCACGGATTACATGATCCAGCACTACCAGTGACACTGATTGACAGAGCACGGATTACATGATCCAGCACTGCCCGCACCGTGGGTTATACCACCGATATTAACCAAGCTTCTATAGAGGCTACCAAATGGCTTTATAACCTCTAAAGTCATACGCACACACACACACACGTGTAAAGTGGCAAATTTCACCTTCACGTATCAAATTAAGAAGACGGTCCTTGCAATGCCACGCATCTCACTTCATTGCAAAATAATCAACTTGATTTCACAGATTATTATTGGGCCGTAACAATTATGGAGACCACAGTGACAAGACGGAACAGCACTGATTGGGGATGTTTTCCCGATGTTGATTAATTAGCAGACTGTGCCTCCATGATGAAAAACGTTGTCACAGATTGATATAAAAAATGCCACGTCACAATTGACGTCACATCACAGCGCAGTGACGTCACATCACCGGAAGTGATGTCACTCCCACGATCGAACATCCTCGCTTGCCCGGCAGAAAGTGGGTCTCGCTGGATGTCAATTTGGCTTAAAATATTCCAATGTTTAAAATAAAATAAAATCGGTCACATTCATAATTGTGTTTGACTGTTTGCAATTTTACATTGGGGAAAAAATATATATTTACGGCGATTACAATTATTACACTAACAATGACAGTTTGTGAAATTGTGAAAATGCAACACATTGTAAACAAAGAAAATATAAAGTTAAATATCTGAAATCCAGTATCAACGTCCCAAAATTCAAGATCACAAAAACGTTAAAGATTAAACCAACCCCGAGTACTCATCATGCAAGTTTAAGTGTGAAGTTTAGCATTAAGCACACATTACTTTCCTTGACTTTTTAATGCAGTTTGTAAAAATGTGCAGTCACTGCAAAATAAAGTAATAACGATGATGATTACCATTTACCGACCTTCTGTCAATCCACAACCGGACGGATGTCTGTCCCACACCGCGTCGGTTTGTAGGGAGTGTTCGGACCATACTTCACCGTGCTGGTCAGTGCAGAGGAAGGGTTGCTCAGTGACGGGTCAGAGATCACTCAAACTCGCGCTTGTCCATGGCGATGCATCATACTGAAATCTCACGGGACCTTTTTTGCCAGTGTTAAAGTATAAAAAAAATAAGAATAGGTTTCATCCTTTCTGGAAATACCACAGATGTTAAGATGTTCAAACACCGAAATAGAAACCATTTGCAAGGAATCAAGTACTACTGCATCAACCACACGTGCCTGTGGTGAGCATGCGAACAAACACGCTCGGAGACTATACGCGCTGCCGTTGAAACTGATTGGCCTGCAGCAGAGACAAGCAGCCTTCTTTATGGCCAAAGTATCACCGGTGTCAGACCGGAGACAAGCACTGGTGAGGCGAGGCCTGCACATGTTCACGCACCGGCGAGGTTCGCAGTGGCGACGGCGACTGCTCTTGGTTTTCCCCTTACAGCTTCGCGGCAAAACCGTTGGCATTTTGCCAATTCCTAACGTGCCCCCCCCCCCCCCGTACGAGCACCATTGCCATTCGCACGCGTAATACCGCAGCATCCACACAGCGCCGCGTGTGCGAGCGTGTTTTTTAGTTGTTGTTGTTGTTACCACGGTTTTATAACGCTCAACGGCGCCAACTCCATTCTTAAAATCGGGATCCAGGTCCTTGACCGAATGATGGGTGCTGGGGCGGCGAGACGTTATCTGCCTCGCCCGGTATACACAGGAGGTCGTGGGTTCGATCCAGACCCTGACGCTGCCTGCCGTACATTTGGAGTTTGCGTGTCTCTCTCTTTCTCTCTCTCCCTCCCTGTGGTCGAGCGAGTTTTTCTCCGGTTATTCCCTCCAAATTTAGAATCAATATCATATCGTGATGTTAGGAGTTTTTAGCTTCTCTAAATTTCTGCATGATGATGATAATCCACTTTGTTGTGCTTTCATTTGTGGCCAGGTCGCTTCTGAAAAAGAGCTATACAGTAAAAGCTTGGATTGCGAGCATAATTCGTTCCGGAAACGTGTTTGTAATCCAAAGCACTCGTATATCAAAGCAATCGGCATATATCAGTTGTGATCACGTGATGCTCGGCAGACAAAGCGTATATACGTACTACTCGTATTGCAAGAACCTCGCTCGTTTATCAAATTTATTTGTATTTAAAAATTTTGCTCGTCTTGCAAAACACCTCGCAGACCAAGTTACTCGCAATCCAAGGTTTTACTGTAAAGCTCTTTTAATTTTAGTGTTTCTTCACCCGAATGGAAAAAGGGTTGACACTTCGAAAGTATAACATTGAAAATGAAGAAAACAACCACTCCGTTTTTCCTCGGAACTCAGCATATTCACATTACCGGTAAATCATCGATTTGGTGATGCTGCTGCTGTGTCGGCAGCGGTGCACATGCACAAACTAAATCTCAACACATCTGTCCGTAAACACTGCCTTGAAAATCACGTAAAAATATGCCCTAGGTAGAAGGTCCATTATTGCATAAAACGTCACCTGTTGTATGTTATTATTTCTTTGAAGGCCACACACACAAACACAACGTTATTGACGAATGTGTCGAGTTTGTTGTTGCTGTTGTTGTCAAGTACGCTCATCCACCATTGCCAATGCAGCAGCAGCATGGCCAGACAATTTGGTTTGTACAGTATTAGGGACAAGTTGTTTCAAGGCCAATTTCGGATATTGTATTTTCAGGTTTGTGGGCAAAATTACGCATTTTAGTTAAGACTTTTGGATTTTGCACTTCACGTTTCATTTTATACCATTCACCGTGGCATATTCATACACATATACAACATAAATGATCAAATATTTATTCATTCTCAAGCGTTGATAATTAATCAAGCGTTAATAACTATCAGCACTGATAAATTATCATCAGGGCATTGATAAATTATCATTGGCAATTACCAAGCATTGATAAATTATCATCGATAAATTAATTATCAACGTTTGATAATTTCTCATTGATAAATTATAGCACCGTCGTTTTTCAAGACACTGCCGGCGATTGATGCATTTGATCGTTTTGCCTAAGGCGGACGATCTTCTCTCTCCCGACTCGCTTCAAAATGTCCAACGCCTTCTAGTCAACTGGCACAGGGTGTGTTTCCTTTAAAAAGCCACGGGGTTATTCATGAATGTGTCGAGCACTTACGGATGTTGAAGTTCCTTCGAACCGTACGTAGCCAACCGGGCTAATCGGAGGTGCGGGGGGAATGACAACAAACTGTTTTAAAAGAATTCACCTTCTTTGGTTCTTTCGGTAAAGTCACGTAGAATGAGAATAAAATAATACATTGATAAAATAAAATAACACAATAATATTCTCACGACGTTTCGGCCACAACACAAGCGGCCTTCATCAGGTGAAGGGACGACACTGTCTGGTAGGACAGCGCTGGTGTGGCCGAAACGTCGTGAGAATATTATTGTGTTATTTTATTTTATCAATTTATTATTTTATTCTCATTCTACGTGACTTTACCGAAAGAACCAAAGAAGATGAATCCTTGCAGTCACGAAAGCTTTAAATCGAAATGTTTTAAAAGAAATTCGTTTGCCAATCTAGATGACGATTTTAAAAGTCCATAGCTCCGATGGCTTCCTAATATCGGAATGAAGAGGGTTCCAGACGGTCGCAGAAGCGTGTCTGAAAGCGCCGCGCGATGCAGTGAGCGTCTTTGTTCGATGGCTAGCCATAGGCCGCCGCCGCCGCCGCTGCTGCCGCGAGGATGACCGGAGATTGTGCGATGATGGTTTACGCTCCTTGTGTCGTGTGGGTCTCTCTGGGTGCTCTCACCCACAAGAGACTCAACCGGCCAGATGTATTTGCTGTACAATATTGAATATATGTATCAAATTCCCATTTTATTCAATTGCATCAAATAAATTAGCTGACATAATGCCTACCCTCCTTCTCGTGTTAAACTAAACTACATATTTATTTTTACCAGGTAAGGCCCACTGAGCTCTTGTTCACAAGCGACCTGGCCACAAAGGACGGCTCAACGAAGTGGCGTATCCTGTGAGAATTTATAGTCGCAGTCATATACATGTAGAAAAAAGAAACAAATCATGTTTTCACACATCCCATCCATCGTACAGGCGACTCATCAACCGGTACTGGTCTCGACACGTTCAGCGTCTCATCGGCAGAACCGGCGCTTGCTTGAACCAACTTGTCCCATTTTAGATATGGGTCTGAGTGCGATGCAAGAACTCTACACAATACATAACAGATAATAACTATAATAATTACTATTATTCAGCGTCATCGTGGAGAATATAAGCAACACATTATTAGAAACGAAATATGTTTGACAATGCAGTTGATTATTTTTCCAATATGATGCTTAATGATATTGACGTGTTGTTTTTAAAGATGTTTCCTCCACCGAGTTGTTGCTGCTGCTGCTGTTGTTGTTCATACCAAGTGTGCGATGTGCCAGACAGCAGTAGCAGCAATTGAGGTGCGGTGAGGGGTGAGTGGGGGTGGTGGTGGTGGCGGTGGAATGTGTCTTGAGCCCACTGCACTCTAAGCTGGGAAAAGCCAGTGGCCCCCACTACCTTTCAGCCCAAACTTCCCCTGGCTCTCGAGGGCAGAGCTTTGATCAGTCATTGTCTGCCCTTGGAAAGGCTTGTGTGGCATGCAACGCTTTGAAACGCTTTATGTGCTCCCATTGAAATGCATTTTAACAAACACTGCCGCTAACCCCTCCTACCCCCCCCCCAATCTCCCCCCCCCATTGCCCCCCCTTTCCTACAACTTCCACGAATAGCCAAAGCATCAAAACGTGGGATCGCACACAACGCATATACAAAATCAATTTGAAACCAAATTTTATCAACCACAGTTTATGTTTTTTTAACGTAAGTGTTGAAAAAATGCTGCATTGCATGGAAATTAAATATGTAATAAAGTCATTAATGTACCATAAAGAAGGCCCATTGCCCAAAACGTAGCCTACTGTATATATTTTTTGGATATTTGTTCGTTATTGATTCATGTTTTTTGTTGCTGTTAATTGTGCCTGTGTACCACTGACCACGCAACCACAGCAGCATCACCACCAGATTATATGTTTAGTAACAATATTAATACATTCATGATTGGGTTTAAACTGGTGCAGTGGTAAAACAAATGCGTAATGCGCGTTGCGTGTAAAACATTACGATTTATATTGAAATCAGTCTTTGGTTTAGGATTGGTCTGATGGTACAAGTTGGATTCATAAAGCATCTAGAATTCTAGATGCTGGAAGATTTCTAATACCCTATTCATATTCATGAATCCATGGAACCAGATGCCGTACAGCGATAGACACACCACTTCCGTGGAGGATGCATGCACAGACATTAGTCATCACGATTATTATTATTATTGTTATTACTAGATATTAATACATATTCCCAGTTTGTCGTTTTGTAAGCTGTGGCAAGCGCCTTGAGTGAATACGCTCTATATATACAAATTAAAACATTTTGACATGTATCTACCTCCGCTGTCTGTCAGTGTTATTTGTATCGTTATTGTTCATCATCACACGGTACGCTTTGGTTCTGTTCCAATGCGATCGTTTGGATGGAACGCGACGTGCAAGAGATTATGGATTTCGACTTGAAGTCCATCTGCGCTTCTTAACCACGCAAGCTCCAGCTGGGGCGTGGAGTGACCCTTAAAAATGGGGAAGAGGAGCTACTTCGCGACACTGTCCTCCTGCACACGTGCAACACGCGTGTGCCGAGCCACACACGGAGGGTCGGAGGGAGGGGCTGGGGACGAGGCCGGGAACGACGGAGAAGACGTTCGCTCCGGGAGACGGACGGACGGGCAAATGAACGAACGGCGCGCGCGAGCGAGCGAGCGAAACGCAGAGCCGCCACGACCTGGGTGCGAACCCAGTCCCCGCCACACGGCTGCCTTGTTCGTCCTCGCGGAGTGCTCCGAGCAGCCGCTCGCAAAAAAGAACCGCTCGCTCCGTCGAGCGGCTGTCTTGGGCAAACAAAAAAAAAATGTTATATTTCTTTTAAAATAATTATTACGTAACAAAGGCGAGGTCACGCATTTTTACTCATTCTTACGTTCGTTTTAGGTAACTGCATTTCATAGTGTTCTTTGTTTAACCGTGAGAAGAAATGCGGAGATCCGTGGCGGCTCGTGAAGCCTCTCTTGCAAGTCACTTTAAATACACAAAATATGTATTTAAATTTTTTAGCAAGCCTTCACAATATTTTACAAGATATTAACGTGCATAAGGCTAGGTAAAGCAGGAGAGACGTCGCGCAGTGGCTTGGAAAGGCCTTCATCCAGCAGTGGATTGACCAAAGCTCATGATGATGACGATGCTGCCGCCGCTGCTGCTGCTGATGATTTAGGAAGCCATGTGTAACTCGGAGACAAAATGTACTGCGGCGAGTGTGAGTGGAGGAGTAATTTCTCTCACAGCGTTAGCCGTGGTCACACTCTTTGAGTGCAGGGAAACTCAAGAAAAAAACGACATTTAAATTTTTCGGGTGTAAATAATTATTCGCTAAGGCCAATCGATGTCACAGCCAATAAACCTTGGCCTCGGCATAAATTCATTATTGACGGAGGTTTACATCAATATGTCAATACGTGCCCTCGCGTATTTATTCCACAGTAGTTAAACAGGAAAAACAAAAATGTCAACCAAAAAAACGTGGTCAAAGCTGGCGCGGACGATGATAAGATAACAGTTTTTTTTACATGTAAGACTTTGCAAACGTACACATTCATTTGCGTTCGTTGCACACTGTGTAGGTATCTCGTTTTGATCAGCGCTCAGGTTCTGTAAATGACAATGTTTATTTGTGGCTATCAGAAAGAAAAAAAAACCTACCTGGTTTTCGATCAAAATAAACCGCACGTATATAACTGCACCACGACATACAACGCTCATTCAAGCGTCTTTACGTCACGTGTTATATTTTATGGCAATATTTCCACCTTCTCAAAGCTAATCGCCGATATGTTGCAGCTCACAACATTTGCGTACGCAATTCAATCGACTTATCCGAGCTCATTATTTCGTACCAACGCAAATGAGCACAATTAACTTTAAAGTATATATATATTTTTTTTAAATACCGCTGCGATTGAATTTTCACGTAAACGAAATAATCTCGAGACTGCATGTGGCGACGGTGCGCGCAAAAGCGCAAAACGCCCTTGGAGGGGCATTATTTGGGAGAATTTGCCCTTCATCCATGGCAGGGCCATTGCCTGAAACGTCACCGATTACATTGCGTTGTCCCCTCTTTCGGGCAGTCTTAGTGATGAATGTGTTGAATTTTTTTCTTTCACTCTCCCCTCCTCCCCCCCCTCATCTCAACGACCGAGTTGTTTTTCGTTTCGGGGAGGGAGGGCCCGGTCCCCCCCCGAGAGAGGGAGGGCCGCCCCCCCCCCGGTTCAAGCTAAATCCCAGGCACCGTTTTCACAACAAAGGATCGGCAGTGGCAGCGGTGGCGGCGGTCCCCTTCGCCCGAGCGGCCATTTTGATATTAAAATGAGTCCGAGATGACGCCGGGCGCAGACGAAAACGTCATGGGGACATTTCTGGCCAGCAACAAAATATAAGAATGGGTTTTACCTCTTTCTGGCAATAAAAACAGTTGTGTTAAGACGTTAAAACGAAAAAAAAAACCAGAAAACCTTTTGCAAGGAATCATGTCTGCATTAACCACACGTACTTGTGGTGAACACGCGAACAAACATAAAACATGCCCTGGTAGTATATGATGGCATTGTCTTTGAAACGGATTGGTCCACACCAGAGACAGCGCCGTGAGGCAACCCCATCAACGAACGGTCGACTGCATTTCTATGTTTTTTAAATCCCCCGTTACCCGCCCCCCCCGTATTCATGTCAGCTATTGCAGGGCCCTGGTCACAGTCTCTCATCAGCTCTCATTCAAATCGTTGCTGAAAAAGTGTCAACAAAACCCAGAGGGAAACTTGCGCATCTTCGTTAGGCTGACACGCACCGAGGTCGATCTAAATCGATCGTACAAATGCTTTCGTTTGACTGAAGGTTATCAACACTGATGATGATAATGACGTTGATTGTATTTTTTTTTTACACCGTCGGATACATTTGTAGAAAAGTAAAAAAAAATTATCAATTGTGTCAAACACACAATCGCGCGGTTATAATCGACCTCTTTATTTTAATGGCTGACAAAATCTCCGTTTTAAGTAAATAAAAGCACGTGTAACTGTGGGTCGGCGTGTATTAGCCATGCTCCCCGGTTGACACGCGTTCTGTATTTGCTAGAAGCTGCTTTTCCCCTTACGATCCGTCTCCACACCGCCTCTCGCGTCCGCCGGCAGCGGGGTGGGGTGGAGGGGGGAAATAATGAAACAACAAAAAAACATAAAACGCCACGTTCCGTTCCCAACGCGCACTTTTTCAGAATTTTAAACCCCAAATTCGCTCAATCCGTTGCCGTGTGCCCACGTGCGAGGCGAGGCCAATGACCGTTACGTGACTCACAGACGCGCTCTATCAAATTTAAACATGAGCGCATGACTAATGCGAACCTACTTTGTAATTTCCGACTGTCCTTCTCTGGCCACATTTATTATAAATGCCGGGGCTGCACACACGCACACACGGCACCAACCCCCCCTTAACCGCATTCCAAAGTTACATTCCAGTTTTTTTTTTAAAGAATGAAAAAAATCCAACCAATCAGCACACAGAGGTGGTCCCCCTAACCCTTGACCTCTGAACTGTCCCCCCAACCCTTTTGCCCCCTGAGAGCTGAAGGGGTCGTGACCTTTCTAATGCACTCTCCATCTCATTTCAATGTGCTGCGCGGTTGCTTAAACCTAAACATTAAAACGTTTCTTTTGAGCCGCCAGCCTTCCACTGACGACTTAACGGTCAGCCGGCCCTTTCAAAACAAGCTAAATAACAGAAATGAAAAGAAGCAACGGCCTTCTCTTGGGTTTTGCCGATATCGTAGGCGAGACCAAACGATCCACAGCGCACGCTTGCTTGCGAAATAGAAATTCGTTCCAGCCGGGCGTGCACGTTACACATCGTCGCGTTTGGGACGCTGACCACGGTGGTGACGGTCAGCGTGGGCCCGGGCTCGCGATCCGGGAGATCGCCGGTTCGATCTCCTGGCGCGGTCCGGGGTTCTTAAATCCACGGCCTACCCCATCCCTCGGCCCCCACCCCCCCCATCCCCCGGCCCCGCCCCCCGCTCCCACCGCCCCTTTTCACCCAGCAGCAAAAATGGGTACGGCAGGGTTTGTCGATTGACAGCTTGCGCGTGCGGGGGTAAAAGTGCGGTTACTCCCACCGCTTCCGAAACGTCCGGCCAGTTTGAAAGAGTAGGCCAAATACCTTCCAGAGGGGCACTCGAGATCTCTCTCTCTCTCTCGCAGAGGCCCTGCCGCCAGCAGTGGCGTGAGCCTGCAATTGCAGGACTGCGGCCTTTGCCCCTCTTCAAAATCGACAATGCACGCATTTGCTCCTGGGATTACACGATTAATTCCGGTGCGTTATGAACCGCGTGACGTCGTCGTCATCGCAATAATACCCGACAGTCCCCGGAGCTTGCGCTGCTTGGAACGCGCGGTGAGGACAACGACGACGATGCCGACGAGCGTGGCCCAGACTCGCTCCTTCGACAGCGGCGCACACTGCCAACGGGGAAAGCCGGATCGCAATTGCGCAATCAAGGCACGGGCAAATGCACCCGTCCGTAAAATAAAAAACTGAACGAGAAGAAAGGGTCTTGCCGTTTGTCAGAAAGCAAGCGGGTTTGATCTGCCGCTGCAATCCACGTTTTTTTTGTTATTCCCCGTTCCCGCCTGTTGTTATCGTTAGCGATGATTCTGCACGCTTCCTCTCGGCATCGCCACCAATTCATTGATGACAATGTACGTGGATTTAGTTAGATGATAATTTTTACTTTGCATGATATCTGTTCGTTACGTAAATAATATTTTGGGTTTCTTTAGCTGCCCCTACAATTTTATATATATGTAAAAAGTTAGATGTTTTATGGTAATACGGTACAGGAAAATGTAGGATTGTATTATAGTATTTTAAAGCATTATGGGCTTTACAAAAAAATAGTTTTATAAATCGGAAAAAAACCCGTTAATCAATAACACGGTCTGTATAAAATAAGCGACGGTTTGGGCAATGGCCCTTCTGCATGAAGGCAATTTTATTGACGTGCGCGTTGACTTTGATTTCATTGTGATTGTGCAGCACTGCCAGCAAGTAGCGTTACCAAATAATTTGTTCTAAAAAGGGAATTGCATTCACATTAAACCATAAAAAATTTTGATTTAAAGCTTTCGTGACTGCAGGGATTCATCTTCTTGGTGCTTTCGGTAAAGTCACGTAGAATGGAAATAAAATAAAAATAAAACATTTTTAAAAAAATAAAACATTTTTTTAAAATTATGTTTAATTTTTATTATATTATTTCCATTCTACGTGACTTTACCGAAAGAACCAATATAAAAAAATGATTTTACTAGGTAAGGCCCACTGAGCTCTATAGCTATTTTTCAGAAGCGACCTGGCCACAAACGATAGCTCAGCGAAGTGTCTTATCACGTGGACATGTATAGCGGCGAAATACTCTACAGCGCACAGTGATTCTAAATGTGGAGGGGAAACCCGGAGTAATATCCACACGACCACGGCGAGAACACGCAAACTACAAATATACAGCGGGCGTCAAGGTCGGGATCGAACCCACGACCTCCTGCATAACAGGCGATGTATTTAACATCTCGCCAGTGTGGTGCCCATCGGGGACAGACCACGGGAGAAGACACCACCACTCACGGTGACAACTAAAACCGATATCTCTGCAACAGGGTCTCTGTTATCAACATCCACAAAACACCCCACCGTGGTGCGTTTTCACCAAACTCAATTCTACACTCTTGCATACAACGCCGAATATCTTCTGGAGCTTAATGCTAATTTCGAGGCCTGCTGCTGCTGGCCACGACGAGAGGCATTCAGGAGAGAGCGAGTTCGCGTAGCTTTGCTGTCCCTGCTCCAGTGACGGAGCGTAAAACTGCCGTGGGTTTACTTCTATGGGTCCATAGTTTGGGTCGCGCAGCCACAGTCACTCGCTGCTGCTGTGCGTCGTTGCCTTTAATTTTCCATTCATGAAGGAGGTGGTGCGCGACCGCATGCTGTTGATGTTCTCATGCGGTCGACGGTTACACCAGCGGTGGCTTCGAGGAATACGCTGGATGGGTGGGGGGGTTGGTTGTGGTCGGTGGGGGGGGGTCAGGGGGGGTGATGGTGGGGGTGGGTTGTCATCTTTTTTCTACAGTCATGGGTGGCGACTGGGCCGAGTTATTAAGACCCAAGCTAAATTTACACTAAAGAAATACCGCTTGATGATAACACTTTTTGTTTTTAAATCCGATATCAACAACAATGCTAATCACCCCCCTCTCCCCCTCTCTCTCTCTCTCGGGATCCTCTCTCTCCACCCACGCTCACAACACCGAGCTCCCAGCCTTCAGTCGATGACGACGACCAACGAGCGGTCCCCGCCGGTCGCTGTGTCCCCCCCCCACCGCCTCGCGAATTCAACTCGGTGGGGCATTTCGTGCAAATTTTTCTACGAATCGTACAAAACCGGGAAGAAAACGCTTATCTCGCTTCCTCCGCCCTCGTGGCTTTCCAGGGGTTAGCAAGCCCCCCTCTTCCACCCCCCCCAGCCACCCCCCACCCTCCGTTGCCCCTGGAAGGGTCGCAAGCACCGGGCGTATCCGGGCAGTAAACGTGGAAAACCGAACAGGCCATCCCCCACCCCTGCCCCCCCCCCCCATTTATAAGCCACTGTGGCTATGCACTTTTAAATCATCTACATTGAGAACTCGTTTCTTGAGAACTACTTTTAGTATTTAGTTTGATTCCTCCCGCCGCACCTCCGATTGGCGCGGCTGGCTACTACGTGCGGTGGTGCGAAAGAAGTTCAACGTGTGTACGACAACTTTAGTTTTTAATCTATCGTGGCGTTTAGCCCAGGAATGCACGACCCACTCCGCTGCATCGCGGTGCAGTTGAACAAAAAGTGAGGCAAGGTAATTGTGGGTAGAGGGCAGGGTCAGTCGGGTGGTAGCGGCAGGCACAATGAGTGCAACAAATGTAAATACAGGTATCCCCTTCGATTTAGGAAACGTTCGCTTTCGCGAAATGTTCGCGTTGACGCAATTGACAAACTGTGGACACTTTTCGACGAACGGAATCGAACTTCCGCGTTCACGACATTTCGCTCTGGCCACGCGCCGTGAGATCATCCAACAAGAAGCCACCCAGGGAGGCTGGCGGCATCGTCCATCTACGATAGCGTCACGGCGTCCGTGCAGTGCACCCAGCGACGCCTCCACATCGCCCTGCCAGTCATTACAACATGCAGCAGGTCGTTTGGCGAGCGAGTTCCCCCTCAAAAGGTAATTTTTGTTCAATTTAAATTAACATTCAATCGTCTCAATATTGAAGTTCTTTATTATTACGTTTGCGGTGTGAAAAGTGATCTGGGTGTATATATTTTTTTAAGGTTAGAAGCGGAGTTGGACTGGCTGTCCAAAGGGCATCCCCCCTCAATTGCTCGCATTAAATTAAAGGGGTGAAGCCATTCCGACTTGGGAAATTTCGTTTCACTCGTGTCTGTGTTTTGATGAACGTGTTCCTTTCGGAAATCGAGGGACAGTCACCTGGGACTGAGAAGACTTCCTGTTGGATGGCAGAACCGATACAAAAAAAAAGAGATTTAAAAAAAAAAAACCGCACACCCGCATCGTGCTCGCTGCCAGCCCTTCCTGCCGACTCACTCTCCGGACGTGTGCCTCGTGACACCCCGCGGGTCACGGGGGGGATGTTATTTGACCATACTTCACCACGCCGTGCGAGTCGGTGATTGCTGGGCAGCGTAGACGTGGTGGCATGCAAAGCACAGTATACAATGCCTTATAAATTCCAATCTTGTAACTTAATCACAGTCCTGTACTGGACAAATGGGAACGGCGTTGAAATCAGAAGTTAACAAAAGATAATCTGTCCGAACCGTTCAGTGAACAATAAGAGGAGTACACAGCAATAATGATAACAACGTTCGTCACAATTCAGCGAGGTTACTGTGGCCAGCGCGGCCCAAGGAAAGGCCCGCCACTAGCCTTGTGACGCTCTGGCTCTTGACGGCAGTGCGGAGTGGGCAACGTCAAACCGGCGAGTCCCAAAAGGAGGGGGACGTGACAATGTCCACGTCTCCCTCACGTCCGACCGACGCGGCCGACCGACACCGGTGTGCTGTACTGGTAACGAATTGTCGTGTTCTGTTTACGTGACAAAACTTACTAATTGGCTGTCGGATGGTGGCGGATTTAACGACGCATTTATATTTAGGCAATCTAACCCAAAAAAACCCCCCCTATATTTACGGATGATATTGATCGCGAAAGCCAACATGTTAAGCTAAAAAGATTTTCTTAACACCCACCATTTTAACGTTCCAAATCTTTCCCCTTGTTTGCAAATCTCGCTCAAGAAGCGTTACAGGAGAACGCACGGCATTAACGAACTCTAAAGAATAACAACATATTTTCTTTATCTCCCCAAACAACACCCAACTTGACACAGCCTTAGTCACCGTGTGACGAACAGTTTATCAGCATGAGACTTCCCGGAAAGACGCGCCCCAAACGTAATCCCATCGACAAACTCACACAAAATATGGTCAAAGATAAAAGATCCCCCGTGTTGCCTGAACAGCCTGTTGGGAGTAAGTTTCGCGAGCGAGCGCCTATGAAGGCCGGCACGGCTCGCGAGACGGTGGGTGGCCGGCACCACGCACGACCGCCCTTTGCATCCCTCGTGCCGATGTATTTACGCACAGCGCTAGGTACTGATTTCAGGCTGAGCCGACCTAAATGCGGTCACGCGCGCACACACACACACACACGCGCGCGCTACTGGGTTAAAAGACACACACCCGACACTCTCGCTTTAAAATAAACACATTTTTTTTCTCGTCTTATAATCCAGAAGACGCCAAATGTTCGGTTTTCCGCCGCTGCCCATTAAGTTGGTGACGCCGCCGCTGCGTTGGCGGTGGCGGCCAACCAGCGGCAACAACAAAACGCGTCGGCCAATTAAGACGAAAAGTTTTTGTTTTTTTTAAAAAATAGGGCGGACAGGATCGTATCGACGAGCTCCTTCTTCGCAGCGCACCGGAGAAGCCGCAGAGGCTGGCGACGGGATGGGCTTCTCGGACGGCCACGGGCACAAGCGACTCGTGCGACCGAGGTTTCTTCGCAACGTTTCAGAAGCGGGCAGTGCGGGCAAGGAGGGTGTGGGGTCCCGCCCTTCAAGTTCCCTTTGCTGCACACGGCATGGGGGGTGTTTTCTGTTATCCCATTAAATCTAGGTAACCTTTTGTGCACGACTCCATCCACTCTGTTTAGTGCCGCGCTTCCTTTGAACCCGTTTGAAGGAAGGTGACCCTTACGCAGATTTCTATTATAAGCGAGACAGGGGGACACTTCCCATTGGGCCATTAAAACCAAGGGCCAACCCTTCCGCAGATTTCTATTGCTCCAGAGTGGAGGTGGTTCCCATTAGGCAGCATTTGTCACAGGCACTAAAGGCGGCTGGGCAGCACGGCAATCCGGGCTATTTAGCCGCATTCCCAAAATATTTACCAAACAAACAAAGCTTAGGGGGGGGGGGCCCTGCCAGCCAATTCCTCAGTCTGGGCGGCAGTCAGTTTGTGTGGGCTGTGGTGGTGGGTGGGGGTGTTTGGATACTTGTGCGAGCTTGTGTGTGTGTATGTATGTGTGGTGTGGCAGCGGTGGTGTAGCGGTCAGCGCTACGCTGCGCTACGAAACCCGGAGGCCCGAGTTCGATTCATGCTCACGGCCAACACTGGTGACGATTATCTGAACCGGTACTGGGCTACCCCTCGAATGAGTAACTGGTGCGGTGTGTAAACATCGCCACTGGGGAGACAAAGGCGTGGTGGTGCTGGCCACCCACCCCCTCGTGTGCCGTGCCAGCCTTCGTAGGTGCTCGCTAACAGCACTTGCCCCAACAGTCTGTTAAGGCTATACGGGGGTTCTTTGTCTTTGTGTAAGGGGAGTGGTGGCGCAATGGTTAGTCACCCCGCTATGAATCCGGAGGCCCGAGTTTCCGATTCTTGACCACCAGTGACGAATTTCTTGAACTGATCCAGAGCCTCCCGCTCGATTGACACAGCCTTAAAATGAGTACCTGGTGTGCAAGCATCGGCAAACATCAACAGTGGGTGAGACAAAGGCGGCCGTGCGCGGTGCTGGCCACCCCTGGTGTGGTGTGCATGGCCGTCATAGCTGCTCACGAACAGCACTTGGGTCACGCGCAAGCGTTGATTGGTATCTAAACCTGGCTTGGACCTCCCCTAGGTCCACTCAGCTTCGCATGCGCATCCCAAGCGGTGTATCTAAAGATGACCGCAGAGAGAGGCCGCACTTAGCAACTCAAAGTGCGCTTTCCTGGCCTTAAGGGGCGATCCGCTAAGCAGCACTTGCTCCAACAATCTAAACGTCCAAACAGGGAATCTACGTCTTCTTTTGTGCGAGAGGCACCGGGGCAGGTAGGTTATGGCACGCACGATGTGTGCGCCTGATACAGAAGTGTGCGTGTGTGTGCGTGCGTGCGTTCGTGTGCGAGTTAGCATGCGTGCACGCGTATGTGTTCGTGCGTGCGTGTGGGAGAGGCATGTGTGTGTGTGTGTGCATTCGCGTGTATGTGCGCGTGTTCCCGTTCGTGTGGGAGAGGTGTGTGTGCGTGCGTATGTGCGCATTCACGTGTGCGTGCATGCACAATCGCGCGTGTGTTCGCGTGTGTGTGTGTGTGTGGGAGAGGCCGAGTGTGGTGGTGGGCTGGGTGGGAGTTGGGTGGAAGCGAGAAGCTTGGCTAGAAGTGAGGGTGGGGGTGATGGCGGTGTGGGGGGGGGGGTCACATGCCGAAGATATTTCCCTGCCCCCCTAAAGACGAAGGGAAACCACCGTGCTTTGAAGACAAGACAAATGCGCTCCACGTATTTTGCTGGTTAATTGTGCACGTGGCGGTGTGCGATTTCACCCAGTCCCAGGGATGCACCCCTTCGCCGCACTCCAGACCCAAACCTCTCGCGGACCGCCAACCCGCGAGCGCTCGGGGACCGACCTCCGACCTCCGACGTAGCCGCCGAGCTCCAGCCAGGGGTTCGTGTTTACGTGCAGCGCTTCCACGCACCCTGGGAAAACGAGGCGTCGCGCGGGCGCTAGCAGACGCAGACGCCGCCCCTGCGGCCGTCTGGACCGCTCCCCCCTTCCGATATTAGGAAGGCACCGGAGTTGTGCACTTTTGAATCGTCTAGATTGACCACCTCACTTCTTTCGGACTGGCCCCTCGTGTTTAGTTTTGTTTGGCTTTCCCGCGCCGCGCGCACGCACATCGGATTAGCGCCGTTGGCTACGTATGGTGCAAAAGAAGTTCAACACACACACACACACTCGGCGGGCTCGCGGTATAAATCATTCGTCGGCTCCGCACGAGCAACGTTTCCCTTCTCCTACGCAGCAGCAGCTTCTACTTTGAAGAAGTAGAAGCTGCAAAGTTTCTCCGCCACTCGCGCACGGCGGTCGTCGGTGCCGACGCCGAGGAGCCGGACGAGAGACGCCCGCTTTGAAGAAGGGGGCCCCGCCCCCCCGCACGTGGTCGACCGTAGCGCACGGGAGCAAACGCCTTCACCAAAACGGGCTCCGACCCCCCCACCCCGGTCCTTCTCTCTCAACTCGAACTGAACGCCGTTGGGTTTTGACGACAACACGAAAGGAGCGTCACCATCACCACCACCACCGTCACTATCACCACCACCACCGTCACCAACACCACCGTCACCAACACCACCACCGTCACCATCACAACCACCACCGTCACTAACACCACCGCCACCACCATCACCACCACCACCGTCACCATCACCACCACCAACACCATCACCATCACCACCACCACCACTACCGTCACCATCACCACCACCACCGCCACCGCCGCCGCCACCACCGCCGCCACCATCACCACCACCACCATCATCACCACCACCATCACCACCACCATCACCACCACCACCATCACCACCACCATCATCACCACCACCATCATCACCACCACCACCACCATCATCACCACCACCATCACCACCATCACCACCACCATCACCACCATCACCATCATCACCACCACCATCACCACCACCATCATCATCATCACCACCATCACCACCACCATCACCACCACCACCATCAACACCACCATCACCACCATCACCACCACCACCACCATCACCACCATCACCACCACCATCACCACCACCACCATCACCACCACCATCATCACCACCATCACCACCGCCACCACCACCACCACCACCACCGTCACCACCACCACCACCACCGGTAGTATGCGAAGCGACTCTGTAAAAGGTGGGGGGGGGGGGAGGTGGCGGTAATTTACAGCCCCTCGCAGAATGGAGCTGCGCGGCGCTGCTCCTACATCGCCAGGCACGCAAAGATTCGCGCGATCTCAGCAGCTTCGTGAAAATGAATCACGGAGGAGGAGGAGGAGGAACGCCATCGGGACGAATCACGCAGCACGAACTCATTTTCTCCACAACTGCTTTTCTGAGTTCCCTCTGCTGTCCTGCCGCCCCCGCCGCCACCGTCCCGCACCTCCGATTAGCGCGGTGCGAAAGAAGTTTGACGTACACACACGTGGACGTACACACACGTGGACGTAGACACACGCGGACGTAGACACACGCGGACGTAGACACACGTGGACGTAGACACACGCGGACGTAGACACACGTGGACGTAGACACACGCGGACGTAGACACACGTGGACGTAGACACACGCGGACGTAGACACACGTGGACGTAGACACACGTGGACGTAGACACACGTGGACGTACACACACGGACGTAGACACACGTGGACGTACACACACGCGGACGTAGACACACGTGGACGTAGACACACGGACGTAGACACACGCGGACGTAGACACACGGACGTACACACACGTGGACGTAGACACACGTGGACGTAGACACACGGACGTAGACACACGGACGTACACACACGCGGACGTAGACACACGGACGTAGACACACGCGGACAGCATGCGTCAGCGGGACCCTCCCGCGGAGTGCCCGCCCGTCATTCTCTCGGCTCCTTCCACCGCGCTGCTTCCGCTTTAAACTCGGCGATGATGATGATGGTGGTGGTGGTGATGGTGGTGGTGGCGATGATGATGGTGGTGGCGATGATGATGATGGTGGTGGTGGCGATGATGATGGTGGTGGTGGTGGTGGCGGGCGGGGTTTGTGTTTTTTTTCTATGAATGGGGCCTACGGTCGCACAACAAAAACAAAGCACCACCCGCCAGTCTCCCCCACCACCGCCCCCACCCCGACACTGACCCAGCTGGACCTAACACGCCAGCGCGTCGTGGCGCCACCCACCAAAGTAAACGGTGAAGTGGGGGGCGGGGGGGGGGGCGGGGGGGGGGGTGCCGAATTCAATGAATCATGGGGCTCCGAGTAGGGCTGTGATTCCTGTAGACGCTGCTGCTGCTGCTGCTGCGAGGGAATCGCCGCACGTGCGCCATGTTTACAGACTCCACCTTTCACGGCACGGGGGGGCGGATTCACAAGTTCGAGAAGTTCACCGCAAACCTGTCACGCGGGGTTCACCACAGCCCCCCCCCCCACATCCCTCCAGACCCCCCCCCCCCTCCCCCCGCCCACACAGCCCCTCCATTCACAATTTCAGGGTTATCAGCGAGCACTTTAATTACAGCTTTGCTTGCACTTTGTCACCGCCTTAAGTGGGGAGGCCGGCCAAAGGTGTGGGTGGTCTACGTGGAGAGGGCTGGGGGGGGGGGGGTGTGGTGCAGTGGGGGGGGGCTGCACTTTCGATACCCAGCTACATCATCGTCATCGTCGCCAGTTCGATCTCCCGCACACCTCCTTAGGTCTCTCCCCTTTACATCAGGGGTTGCGTTCCTGAATGGTGCGACGTCGAATACCGAAACGACGTGAATCAGGGTGGTGGTAGTGGAGGCGACAGATAACGAGGGAGGACGGACGACAACGATGCTGCTGTCAGCGACATGAGAGTGTGGGGGGGGGGGTTGAGATGATGCAAATTGGGTGGCGACATACGTGCGAAACGACGTAAGAGGGGGAGATGCACGTCGCCGACCGCGCTAATTGGAAGTGCGGGGGGAAGGACAAACTAAAACACAAAAAAATCAGTTCTAAATAAATTCAATCGCGGTGATGATTTAAAGTGCACAGCTCCCAGCGGCTTCCTAATATCGGAAGGAAGAGCGTTCCAGACGGTTTGAAAGCACCACACGATGTGATGTGGTGACCGTCTTTGTTCGATGGCCAGCCCGAAGCTGCTGCCGCTGCTGCAGCTGCGAGGATGACTGGAGTCCGCGCGACGATGGTACACGCTCTTTGACGAGACCAACGAGGCACCGGCGGGTTCATTTGTGGCAAACGCTTTGCCAGTGTGATGAGCGCGACGTGACAACAACGCCTTCGCTCGGCAACCGGAAACACGACGCGGCTCGGTTCTCCTGCAAATGCAGTGGCAGTCGTTTCGTTCCTGAAGAACGCCGCGTTATGGAAAAATCGCGTTATAATTAATAACTGTAGGGGTAAAGCACAGTCCGCAAGAGAACCCGTGAGATGCGTACGCAGGCCTGAACAAAGACCGAGGCGCGTGGGCAGCATCTAGAAGCATCCAGCAGCATCCCAGCGCGGCGACGCCACGCCGAGGCAGCTGCCCCACCCGCTTAATTCCTAACCCGGGCGCGACGCGGTTCCGTTCGCCCGATCGCGCCACATCTCCATTTGCATCCGCGTGAAAAATACGTTCATCGCGCTACACACACACACACGCGCGCGTATATGGAACTCGCATTTCAGACAAGAGGCGTTGCGGGAGACCGTGAGTGTGCGCCGACACGCTGTGCGGCTCGTGTCACCTGTCTCCGCGAGGCCGCCGCGGCTTGGGCACCGCCTTGCTCTTGGGCCGGCGCTCGCTGCCCGCGCACGGCGCCCCGCCGGGGCCCGTCACGCGAATCGTCTCCAGGCCCTTGGCCGACTTGCGGTAGCTGAACTCGAGCAGCTCGCCCTCGCGCAGGCTCCGGAAGCCCTCCATGAACACCTTGCTCTGCGGGCGGCGGACAACAACGCGAGCCCGGTGAGTCCGCGGCAGTGCAGCGGTGCAGTATAGCAGCAGCAGCAGCAACAGCAGCAGCAGCAGCACAAAAGCACAGCAGCAGCACAGCAGCAGCAGCACAGCAGCAGCAACAGCACAAAAGCACAGCAGTAGCACAGCAGCAGCAGCAACAGCAGCAGCATAGCAGCAGCAGCACAGCAGCACAAAAACACAGCAGCAGCAACAGCAGCAGTAGAACAGCAACAGCAGCAGCAACACAAAAGCACAGCAGCAGCAACAGCAGCACAAAAGCACAGCAGCAACAACACAGCAGCAGTACCAACAGCAGCGGCACAGCAGCAGCAGCAACAGCAGCAGCACAAAAGCACAGCAACAGTACAGCAGCAGCACCAACAGCAGCGGCACAGCATCAGCGGCAACAACTGCACAGTAGGAGCATAGCAGCGAAGCAGTGCAGCAGCAGCGGTAACAGAAGCACAGCGCAAGCAGCGCTGCACCAACAACATCGCTGGAGTAGCAGCAGCACATTCGTGGTGTGTTTTACGCACGGCTTTAATCAAGTCAGAACAGTCCGGAAAGCTGTACTGTTGTTCTATTTGTGCGTACGATGGCGACATATTCAGGAGCTAACATCAGCGAACAGCTTCCGCAAGACGATACCAGAGCCAATTTGACACTCTGGGTACATCGTACGGAGTTTGACGGCCATTTTCCTGAGGTAGGTGCGATTGTGCTTGATTGGCCACCCGCCTTGCGCCGTGGTGGTCATAATCATCATTGTCATTGTCGTCAGCCACACGATCGATCCTCTACTGGATTAAGGCCATGCTCAAGCCGTAGCAATCCCTCATGATCACGCGGTGCGACAATCCACCCAGCATCTGCACAGGCGCCGATTTCACCGCTCCGTCTCCACGGCTATCATCCATCCCCCCTTCCAGGGATGTCGCCTGCCCAAGCCCATTCGCTCTTCATAACGCTTCAATTGATGCCTATGATCTGCATATGGTCTCTCTCTCAATATAATTTTAGAGAATCTCCCCACGCGTCTCTGCGTGTTTTACAGTCCGTGTTAGCTGCCTTGCCTGATATACAATAAGCCGTGGGTTCAATCCTGATCCTGAATATTTGGAGTTTGCATGTTCTCCCTACGGTCACGTGGATTTTTCTCCGGGTACTCCACTTTTTCCCTCCACATCTAGAAACACGCCTTTAGAGTATTTGGCTGACATAAAAATGTCCACATGATGATAAGCGACTTCATTGGGCTATCACTTGGTGGCCAGGTCGCTTCCGAAGGTCGCTTCCGAAGAAAAGCTACATAGCTCGGTGGACTTTACTTAGTAAAACCAAAATGTGGTTCAAGTAGTATTTTACATTTTCTGCGCCGTAAACGTCCGCTGTTTCTGAGACCGTTTTCACAGTGGGCGGGACAGAGATTTTTCTTTCATTACGATTGGCGAGCACCGGCCCCCATAGGCCCAAAACACCGAGCGCGGCCTGCAAACAAACAGCACCACTGACGGTGCAACAGAGATATACGAGCGTTCGCACATTTATTATTGCACGGGTACGCTGGGAGAACCTCGCGGTAGAATGCCCTGACCGCTCGGTTACCCGGCTTACGATTCCCGCGCGCTCGCTCTAAACAAACCGCAACCGAGAACGCCGGGGCCTCCCGGTCACAACCGGTGGCCTAATGAGGACCCGCTAGGTTACACGATGCCACCCTGGCAATCTGCACCCATCTGGAAGGACTTAAGACCCACCGCATACCCACGCACCCGCAAACCAGCTCAACTCCCCCTCCCACCACCACCACCAGCAACACCACCACCGACCACGAACAACTCCAACCAATCCGCCTCCTCCATCACCACCGAATCGTTATCCCCCCGACCGCCTGCTAACATCCAATGTCTCCACCCCCCACCTATGGGACCACAGGACGAGGAGGAGCGGTTGTTTTTTGGTACATGGTTAATGTTCATAGCCAATCGGCAGCAGGATGATAGGGGGGCAGGAGGAACAGGGGGGATGAGGCGGGGAGAGAGGGGTTGGGGTAACGAAAAAAAATACAGATATCCTGGTTTTGTCCAGGTCAAAGGGCAAAGGTTAGTGACTGTAGCAAACCATCAGTGAAGATGGCGGCAGGAGAGAGAGAGAGAAAAAAAAGGTAAGATGATGTTGGCGCATATTTTTCCATTTTGTTCCCGGTCTAAAGTCACTTTGACCTTTCAATTGCTTTGACCTTCAACCTTTTCGAAAGAATTTGGATTTAGGCGGAGTAAAATTGCAACAAGACAGGGAAGGGTTAAAAAAAATAACAAAAGACAATAAAAAGTTTGTTCTAGCTTCTAAGCAAAAACGGTTTTGGGTGTACGCACAATCCTTATGCACGGATACTTTTTAAAATGTTATCAATGGATAAATCACCCCCTTCTCCCGCCCCGACACTATCCTGAAACTATAACTTGTGGTATCAACATGGGTGCCATTAAACAAACGTGCTCGCATTAGGAACGCACCAGCACATTGCTAACTTCGCAAAGAATGTTTAACTCGCGGGCCGTTTTGGACCGTGCCATTTGGTCTACGAACGACGCGAGGCACACGGCCGGCTCCCCCCCCCCCCGCACTCCGGTCCGCCCCCCCCCCCCGCGCGGGTCTTTAACGTCGACTTTCCAGCACGCGGCAACGCTTTTTTGGGAGTGAAGCTCCTCAATGCTTTGCTCGCTTCTACTGAACTACCGCTCCCGGTCTCCGTGCGGTCCACGTCATCGGGGGAGGGGGGGGGGGCAAGGCTCACAAGACAGACACGGGCAGGGGGTTTGCAGAGGCCCTCATCCAGCGGTGGATTGGACCCCGGGCCGATGATGGTGGTATAATGACTAGTCCGTAGAGTTTCACACGCACACCCTGTCCCGGTTGGATGTGGCCAAAGCGCGTTTGAAAATGCGGGTCTACATTTACGAACGAGATCTCTCCTCCGCCGGGTCTATAGAAAGACCCCGATTGATTGATTGAGAGTGTTAATTTGAATCACAGTTGCCATGACCAAACGGCGTGTTAACGCAATGATTTGGCGGGCTGGGAGGTCTCTGGCTCGTGGCACATTCCATATTTATAGACTTGTGCCCGAAACAGCGCTTGCCTTCACCCCATCGTCGCTTACTTTTCACTGTCCTCACCCATTTCTGTCAAACTTCCCTTTGCTCCACAGACTGCCGCTGCAACACGACATCCCCTTGGCATAATGGGCCAGACAAAACCAATGCAAACCAAAAGAGTCGTTTCTGCAGTCAAAGTTACACATAATCTTTCCTTGCACCGGAGGAATCCGATGAGCTATGAAGCTCTTTTTTCACAGATGTTCACTTTAACACACAGTAAACTTTCGCGACCAATATTATCCATAAGAGGTTTTTTTGGGGGGTCAGATCGTGTAAATATAAACGCGTCGTTAAACCAGCTACCACCCGACACACCAAATGAGTAATGGTTTGTCACGTAAACAAAACGTGCCAACTCGTTACTACTTCAGCACACCGCCTGTGTGTTGGAGAGTGACCCCACTACAATATTTACAATTCAAGTACCGTGACGTTTCGCCGGTAATTACAACAACCAGCATCATCAGGCGACAGCCACATGTGCACTGGGACAATGCAGCAGCAGGTATAGAAATGTCACCTCTGCTCTCCAATGATCTGCAATCATTCCCTCGAACTTTTTCTTCCTGCTATCTTCGCAAAAAAATATTTTGAACATGGACTAAGAAGCCTCGTTGTAAGGTAATTAATCGTAACATAGTAACGATGATGACGACGACGATAATCGGGAGATGGATTTGCACCTAGGGGTTTTTGTCCTGAGTTATACATTTCAAAAACGTGGCAAAGTCTGTGAATCGCAACAACCTTTAGATGGCGCGTTATTATCGAGCCCCGTACCGCGATAATATAAGATAGAGAAATTATATCACAGGCCTCGATTATTAAATTTGTAGTTGATAGGGTGGACAAAGCCACGCAGCAAAAAGACAAAGATCCCCCATATAGCCTTAACAGACTTTTGGGCCAAGTGCTGTTAGCGAGTTTCATCACAACACATGACGGGGTGGGTTGTCAGCACCACGCCAAGCCACTTTTGTCTCCGAATGGACACACAAACCACTACACACGTACGGGCAACACAATGCTCTACGGAGAGAGAAACAGAAGCACACCACTCTACAGAGATATACAGGCACGCACCACTATACATACAAAGATCCCCCGTGTAGCCTTAACAGACATAAGGGTCAAATGCTGTTAGCGAGCACCTATTAAGGCTGGCACGGCACACGAGGGGATAGGTGGCCAGCACCACGCCCGACCGCCTTCGTCTCCCCAGTGGCGATATTTATACACCACACCAGGTACTCATTTGAGGTTGAGTCGACCTAGAGGAGCCCTAGGACCGGTTTGGATAGCCGTCACCAGTGTTGGTATCGAACGCGGATCGTCGGGCTTCGTAGCGCAGCGCGCCAACCGCAGCACTACCGTTTTGAGGCCGCAGACACGAACAGAGACACGCAGCGCTACTGACCATTGACGAACGCGTCGAGGATTTTTGTTTTTATACGCACATACTTATTTTGTAACCATTCGCAGGACTAACGGCCGTGCACCCAGCACGACAAACCTTTCGGGGGGGGGGGGGGTATTAAGAACCGGTGCTGACGGGGGTGGCGGGCAGGTGGGGACTGGCTCATATTGGAGAAGCGTTCCCCTTATACCCTGGTCGTCGTCCGTCGTCGTTCCTAACGCACCGGCGGGCCACGCGAGCCGTACGGCGCGCACAGCAACGGCGGCTCGCAGAAAGAAGAACGCGAGAGGAGGTCGCGCCGCGCAGGAAACGCTCCCCGAGGACGGAGGTGGCAGGGGCGGTGACTCGGAAGGGCGGAGGAGGGGGGGGGGAGACCGAGTTGGGGGGGGGTGCTCAGGAAAGAAAATGCCGTGCATTTTCTCGTCCCAGATTCCCCCCCCCCCACACCCCTTCCTTTTGAAGTACTCGGGGCCATGGAAGAACAAAGATAAGCCAACATTTTCTTTAATCAGCCGGGCAATTCCGACGGGGGCCTGTCAGGCCTCAACAATGGGGATCAGCGGCGGGGCCAGGGCTGTGGGATGGGACCTCTGCATTAACCTCTCCCTCGGCAAGGGATCGCGCGCGAAGCTTCATTACTCCGCTATTACGCATCGCGCGGAATTAAGGCAATTACGGCCGGGGCCGAGGCAATTTAAAACGCAAAAAAAAAGGAGGCAGCTGCCGCCGTCGCCGCTGCTGCATAAGAAGCGGCGGCCAAACAACGCCACCTTCACGGCACGAACAAAAAAAACCGCGTCACAGCACAACCCGGGAGAGCGGCCGCCACCGCCGGCCGCTCGTGAGCGACGATGCCGTGAAATCGATTCGAGAAAACGAAACAAAAAAAATCAGCTGCAGCCAGTCAACCGTTCGATTAATTTTTTTTTAGCAAAAATGTCGGTTTCGCATTCGTCAATAAGCAATTTAAAAAGCGCAAAAAAGAACCAGCAGCAGCTCCTAGCAGCAGCTCCTAGCTAGCAGCAGCTCCTAGCTGCTGCTGGTTCTTTTTTTGCAGCTGCTGCTGGGTGTTTCTTGCTGCGTAAGAAGCGGGGCTCAACCCCCCACCCCCCACCGCCACCACCTCCACGAGACAAAAAAATGAAACCACCCACAGCAAAGTTCGGCCGGCGGAGAGCGGCTGCCGTCATCGCCGCCGCTGGCCGCTGGCGAACGGCGATGCCGAGAAATCGAAAAAATATATACCAAGTAGGGGATATCGATCCTCGGCTGCGAGCCAGCCAACCGTTCGATTTCTCTCCTAAAAAAAAAATTTGGTTTCGCATTCGTCAACAATCGCTCCCGCCTAGCAACTGCGGTGGTGGGGAGGGGGGGGGATGGACAACGACGACGACGAGTGACTTGGGACAAATATCCGGAGCGAATAACGATCGAGAATGTGCGAGCGAGCTGGCTGTTGCAAAGAAGTAAAGTGGCCTCTGAAGTGCGAGAGCGTCGCACGCTCATTAACACGGGTGCCTGCTCGTAGAATGTTCCCGCGCCGGGCCTACGCAGCACAAACTAACACCAAAAGCGTCCGCCCCGCACCATTCGAGCACCCAGCGACGAGCTAGCGTGGCTTAACCTGGTGATGAGAACTCAAGAGACCACAATGAATCTCATTTGTGACCTGGGACGTTAGTCTCTCAGTAAGAGGTGGGGGGCAATAATCTGGCGATCTTTGAAGGTCCAGTGTGAAGCGATAAAAAACAATAACACGGCGCGTGGTGTTAATTATGATTATTATGGTTATATTACACCTGCGGAATTAACCAGGGCGGCCACGCAGATTAGAACCGCGCTACCGCCAGGCCGCGTCACGATCCACTTCTGTCTTAACGCTTGCGGTCGAGAGGCCCCGAAACAAATTCCGCGTCAGCATTGACGGCCTACTCGCCGTGCGGTCACGCCGTTTAAATCAACCCACGAGGAACGATGGGCTGAGTGAGACCGCGCCCCCCTCCGCCCCCTTCTAAATCCACCGTCGCTCCGGCCGCAGTAACCAGCGGCGACAGCAGCCGACGACGCATCCGACTCTCCCGTCCCCTCCTCCCACGGATGATTGTCGGGGGTCAAGCACGTCCGTCCCGGGGCCACGCGCGCGCGCACGCTCTCCGTCGGCGCGGGCCCCAAGGCGCGAGGCCACGTTTGTGTCCTCCGGGGGCCGGGGCAGGTTGCAACGACCGGCCGGCCGGTCGGTCGGCCGTCAGGCGCGACGAGCGCGGACGCGGCGCGCGAGCTTTCGTCGGCAGAGCTGTGTGGGAAACAGGTTGTTGTAATGGGCGCGGGGGGCCAAAGGGGTCAGAAATGCGGAAGCTTGACCTTTCCTTAACACAAAGTATGTTTGCCATCGGGAATAACAAACGGTGCCTCTTGTTGCAGCGTGCGTTCGTGCGCGCGTGTGTGTGTGCGCGTGTGTGTGCGTGGTGGGGAGCGGTAGTGCAGCGGTTTAACCGAAGCGGCACAGCAAAACCCGACGGCCCGAGCTCAATTCCTGCTCGAGGCCAACACCGGTGACGATTTTCCGAAACGGTTCTGGACCTTCCCCCCCCCCCCCAAGTCGATTCAGCCTCAAATGAGTACCTTGTGCGGTGTGTAAACATCACCACTGGGCAGTCCGGGAATTGGCATGTGTTCGGGTGGCAGGGATTGATTGGTACCGGTATTGTGTTGAACTTTGCTACACGACACCGCACAATATACTGATAAGTCTTCGGTCGATTGAGAAATTTGTGCGGGTTTGGCCTGTGTAAAAAGACGGCGATCTTACCCATAAGGTGTCCGTCACGTGCCTCCACCCGGACATCACAAATAATTCCCTTTGGCACTTTTCTTCCGTGCAAGGTGGGCGCTAAAACACGGCGCGGAGCACACCGCGAGATGGAGCACGGAGCGGAGAGCCGTGCAAGGCATTCGCCGCGGAACAACAAGGAGCTCGCTTGATGAAACCGGTTTCAACCGGTCCAGAGTTTGCCCGCAGCTTAAACAACAACAACGCTTCCCGGTTAAGCACCGGCCCAGTGGTCGATTGGCTTCGATAAACACCGATGGAGGGGAAAACAGCCCGATTTGACGTCTCGGGGCGTTCGCGTCATTCCGCGGATACGTCGTCACTTTATTATCACGATATGCGTCTCACTCTCACGTCGCCAACAGCATGGCGGTCGTCCGTCCTCCCTCGCTACCCGTCGCCTCCAGCACCCACTACGACCACCCTGGTTAAAACCGCTTCGGGTGACGTCGCTTCGATGTTCGTCGTCGCACACATCCCCCGACGCAAACCGGGGTATTACCGTACACGCAAAGATATATTTATTACTGGCGATATGTGAAACGAGGCGTACGCATTGCCCGCTCATTTATTCTGTCGCTCGTATTCTCCGTGACCACGCAAACTATTTGTTATTGTGTATTACAGTCGTGCGCGCTGAACAAGGCCATTACCTAAAACGCTGCCTATGTATGTGAAACGAGGCGTACGCATTGTCCGCTCATTTATTCTGTCGCCTGTATTCTCCGTGACCACGCAAACTATTTGTTATTGTGTATTACAGTCGTGCGCGCTGAACAAGGCCATTACCTAAAACGCTGCCTATGTAAAGTTTTTCCTGTAAAGGCCACGGTGTTACTGACGAATGTGTTGAATTGTCATTTTTTTGCGTCTAACGAGGACCCACATCAATGCCCATCAACGTCTTGGAAGTTCACCGGCATCGCCTTAAAGCAAGTCTGACTCTTGCCGATGAAAACGTCGGCAGTCGCTTTGATATTAGTCGTCACAAGCTTTCAGGAACGCATCCGCGCCCCCTGCCAACTCCCCAACATAAACCGGGGGGTGGTGTTGACCATATTTCTACGCGGTAGGGAGCGACGTGTGAAGGTGGCAAAAGTTGACGGTGCCACTCGGCCAACCGAGACTGTCGATGATCTCCGGGGGTGTTATGTGGACATCGGCGCTGGAGAGACAAAGGCGACTTTGGGTGTGAACGGTTTTGCTGGCCACACCAACCCCCCCCACCCCACCACACCAACCCCCCACGTGCCGCACCAGGGCCTTAACCTTTTCCCGTTACGGTGACGTACACGCATGTACACGCACGTCATCGCAGCTGAAATAGAATAACTTTATCGGTACCATGCCATGCGGGAGGGCGTGCAGCTGTTTTGTCGCCGGCCATCGTAGAGTGCGGTCGTATCGCTGCCTCTCTCTCCGGCGAGTAACAATGTCTTCACAAACAACGGCGCTACTAAGCCTCTCTAAAATAAAATTAAAAGCCGAACCGCTCGCCCCGTCCCTTGCAACTTGCAGACACCTCGAAACGGGGAAAGCCGTTCAAAAAAGGTGCTCGCTTCACAGCACGGCTAGGATTTGGCCACCAAACAGAAGAGCACGCGTTGTTTTGTTTTTTTACAGGAAATCTTTGTGTACGACGATAAGAGAATCCACACGGGTGATGGTGCGCTGCCCTCCCCAGGATCGTCTGATGAACGTGCGGGCGCTCGCTTTAACAATCGTTCTCCCTCTCGCGCGATGGAGACCCAAAAGGGTTGGAAACAAGTCCAGGGTTCGCGTGTTCTCAAAACCATGCTCGCGTATCACACGATAGTCAGGAAAGCCCACAGGCTCATCATCGGGCACCATGGTGGCAAGGTGTTAACTAGTTCGCCTGGTAACCAGGAGGTCGTGGGGTTCGATCACGACGGCGTTTGCGTGTCTCTCCCCAGAGTCGCGTGGATTTTTTCCGGGGTTCTCCGGTTTTTCCCTCCACGTTTTTAAATCGACACGCGTTTGGAGTATTTGGCTGCTATACATCTCCACACGATGAGCCACTTTCGTTGAGCTTTCATTTGTTGGCTACGCCGCTTCTATAAAAGAGCTACATATCTCAGTGGTCCTTACCTGATAAAAAATAAACATAGTTCATAGTCTGAAACGAAGGACACAACTTAGTAGTCTATGCTGCGTATATGCAGAGTGAGCGCACGTAGCGTGTACTTTGTGCGTGTGTGTGCATACGCAGCAAACTACATTGGTGATCCTACATTGGCAGGGGTGCGCAAGCACAACCGACAAAAGAAACTCAATCCGCTCTTCAATAAACACCGTGGCTTTCAAGGGGGAGACGTATCACAGGCGACGTTTCGGGGGCAATGCCCCCCTTTTCGCACACGCGCAACCTAAGAAGAGCCACGTCCAGAAACGTTCACCTTTAAAACGAACGCATTCTAAGGCCAGGGCGTCACCGAGCTGTCTGTGCGAGCCGTGGAAACAGAGCACTGCACACGCAGCTCGCACGGCAGTGTGGCGGTAAAGGCGGTGGGCCACGAAACCCCGTGACCCGAGTTCGATTCCCGCTCACGACCACCAGCACCGGTGACGATTACCTGTACCGGTCATGGGCCTCTCCCTAAGGTTGACTCAGCCTCAAATGAGCACCCGGTGCGGGTGTGTAAACATCGCGACTCGGGAGACAAAGGCGTGGTGGTGCTGGCCACCCACCCCCTCGTGCGCACTGCCGGCCTTTGTAGGTGCTCGCTAGCAGCACCGGCTATACGGGGGGATCTTTGTCTTCGTTACGGAACACTGTGTATGGATGCACGGTTTGGCCCACGTGTTTTCCAAGGGGCAAGATGTTATCGTGGTTAAGGCTCCTCTGGACTTGGAGGTTGTTTTCGAGGCGTTTTGTTGCCCCGAGTGAAAGAAGAACCCTCACAACGCGAGGTGGGGGGGGGGGGTGCAGGGAGAGGGGGGAGAGAACGCGCGAAACAAATCGTTTTGTACTTCCGCATATTTCCCTTCCCCGCTCTGGGAATGCCCTGTGCCGTGGTGGGAAATTCCTAGACGACCGGCACACAAACACAAAGGTTCCCGCCCCCCCCGGACTGCTGGGGCGCGCAGTAGTGCCTGTCAGCGAGCACCTATGAAGGCCGGATTGGCATCACGGGGGTTGATGGGTGGCCAGCACCACGCCCGGCAGCCTTCGTCTCCACAGCGGCGATGTTTGCACACCGCTCCGGGCACTCGTTGCGAGGCCGAGTCGACCGAGGGAAGGCCCAGGACCGGTTCAGGTACAGCGAGGGAAAAAAAGTATTTGATCCCCTGCTGATTTTGTACGTTTTCCCACTGACAAAGAAATGATCAGTCTATAATTTTAATGGTAGGTTTACTTGAACAGCGAGAGGCAGAATAACAACAACAAAATCCAGAAAAACGCATGTCAAAAATGTTATAAATTGATTTGCATTTTAATGAGGGAAGTAAATATTTGACCCCCTCTCAATCAGAAAGATTTCTGGCTCCCAGGTGTATTTTTTACAGGTAAGGAGCTGAGATTAGGATCACACTCTTAAAGGGAGTGCTCCTAATCTCAGCTTGTTACCTGTATAAAAGACACCTGTCCACAGAAGCAATCAATCAGATTCCAAACTCTCCACCATGGCCAAGACCAAAGAGCTCTCCAAGGATGTCAGGGACAATATTGTAGACCTACACAAGGCTGGAATGGGCTACAAGACCATTGCCAAGCAGCTTGGTGAGAAGGTGACAACAGTTGGTGCGATTATTCGCAAATGGAAGAAACACAAAAGAACTGTCAATCTCCCTCGGCCTGGGGCTCCATGCAAGATCTCACCTCGTGGAGTTGCAATGATCATGAGAACGGTGAGGAATCAGCCCAGAACTACACGGGAGGATCTTGTCAATGATCTCAAGGCAGCTGGGACCAGTCACCAAGAAAACAATTGGTAACACACTACGCCGTGAAGGACTGAAATCCTGCAGCGCCCGCAAGGTCCCTCTGCTCAAAAAAGCACATATACATGCACGTCTGAAGTTTGCCAATGAACATCTGAATGATTTAGAGGACAACTGGGTGAAAGTGTTGTGGTCAGAAGAGACCAGAGTGGAGCTCTTTGACATCAACTCAACTCGCAGTGTTTGGAGGAGGAGGAATGCTGCCTATGACCCCAAGAACACCATCCCCACCGTCAAACATGGAGGTGGAAACATTATGCTTTGGGGGTGTTTTTCTGCTAAGGGGACAGGACAACTTCACCGCATCAAAGGGACGATGGACGGGCCCATGTACCGTCAAATCTTGGGTGAGAACCTCCTTCCCTCAGCCAGGGCATTGAAAATGGGTCGTGGATGGGTATTCCAGCATGACAATGACCCAAAACACACGGCCGAGGTAACAAAGGAGTGGCTCAAGAAGAAGCACATTAAGGTCCTGGAGTGGCCTAGCCAGTCTCCAGACCTTAATCCCATAGAAAATCTATGGAGGGAGCTGAAGGTTTGAGTTGCCAAACGTCAGCCTCGAAACCTTAATGACTTGGAGAAGACCTGCAAAGAGGAGTGGGACAAAATCCCTCCTGAGATGTGTGCAAACCTGGTGCCGAACTACAAGAAACGTCTGACCTCTGTGATTGCCAACAAGGGTTTTGCCACCAAGTACTAAGTCATGTTTTGCAGAAGGGTCAAATACTTATTTCCCTGATTAAAATGCAAATCAATTTATAACATTTTTGACATGCGTTTTTCTGGATTTTGTTGTTGTTATTCTGTCTCTCACTGTTTAAATAAACCTACCACTAAAATTATAGACTGATCATTTCTTTGTCAGTGGGCAAACGTGCAAAATCAGCAGGGGATCAAATACTTTTTTCTCTCACTGTAATCGTCACCGGTAGTGGCCGTGAGCGGGAATCAAACTCGGGTTGGCGAGGTTCATGGCGTAACGAGCCAACCGTCACGCTACCGCTGCCCACGCTCACCACTATGCATACATACGTACACACGTACAAATATTGTCACCTTGATAAAAGGCACTCATTTACAATTTTTTACTCATGTCACAACAAGTAAATTGTTACACTCATTTATATGTACCGGGGGAGCGGCGGTACAGTGGTTTATTCACTCGCCGAGCTTTGAATCTGGTGGGGATTTATCCGATTACATCGCGGTCATGGCTGACGCAAGTGGGATAATCGAACTCGCACGTATCGAGTCCCGTTGACTGACGTCCAGGGAGGACCACATCCAGGAGAGGATCAACACAGGACCTGTAAATTACCGCAACGTGAGATATGTGTGCGCAACAGATTGTAAATCGGAGTATCAGCGACGATACATCAACGACCTTTAACTATTCCGTTCACGGACCGCCAATGTCGCCATTGCCGTGCGAAGACGAACCCGCGGACGGTTAACACCGAGCATGATCGGAGCGCTTTGGTCACCGTTAGTGGCGCCGGGACTCGTAACGGACGCTTGCAGCCACGCCTCGGACCCCTCGTCCATCTGCCGGAGCAAAGAGCGGCTCCAGCAACGGCGCCGTTGAAACCCCACGGATCACAAGCGAGGGAGGGTGGGAGGATCGTGACGGTCTATTGACTTTTATTCGAGATCATTTTGCTGCTGTAAATTTGCACGTGATAAGCCACTTCTGTAGAGCTATCATTTTGTCATGGACAGGTAACTTCTGAGAAATAATTTAATACCTCAGTGGGCTTTGCCTGGTAGGAGGGGGATGGTTTAGTTGTATTTGTGTGATATGTTTACCTTCCTTGTACTAGGCACTCGCAACGTGTGTTTGTAATGTTTGTTGTTACGTTCTGACACACCCCTCCTGGACATCTGTGAAAAAGAGCTTTATAGCTCATCGGATTCCTCCAGTATAAATACATAATTAAATTCTGAACTACCTCGTCTGGTATGCGGGAGGTCGTAGACTCCATCCTGACCCCGACCGCTGCTGTGTATTTGGAGTTTTCACGTCTCTCTCTGACCGTGGTCGCGTGGATTTCTCTCCGGTTTTTCGCTCCACATTTAGAAGCGGCAAGTGTTCAGAGTTATTTGGCCGCGATAAATTTCCACACGATGATAATAAGCCAAAATCGCCGAGCTATCATTTGTGACCAGGTCACTCTGGTCACAAATGATAGCTCGGCTCGTAATATTCTTGGTTCTTTCGGTAAAGTCACATAGAAAGGAAACAATAAAATAATAAAAATATAAAACAATACAATTCTCACGAAGTTTCGACTGCAACACAAGCAATCATCATCAGGTGTGAAAACCACAGCAAGAAGATTTTATTGTTTTATATTTTTATTATTTTATTGTTTCCCTTCTACGTGACTTTACCGAAAGAACCAAGAATATGAATCCCTGCAGTCACGAAAGCTTCAAATCAAAATTTAGTCTCGTAATAGTTCAGCGCTTTGGCGTGACGTCCGACGTTTCGCTCCACGGCCTGGGAAGAGCCTCTCTTTCACACCCTTCTTTGGAAAAAAAAGATTCAGGAATTTGTTTTTTTGGAAAAACCTCCCGGCAGCAAGCGCGGAGCGAGGCATCGGGGGACACCATCATGACGAACGGCACGTGGCGTTGACGGTGGCGGTGACGGTGGCGGTGACGGTGGCAACACCGCACGGGGCCTAAACCCCAGCGCTGTGGAGGCAGCCACGGCGAGGGTGGATGAATCACACGCACAGCTGTTGTGAAACTCCCTGCTTCCCGTGGGCGTCGGGGAGGTGGCCGTAACCCCGAGGCTCACGAGGAGACTGCGCTACGCACGTACGTTGAACTTCTTTCGCAACGTACGTAGCCCACCGTGCTCATCGGAGGTGCGGGGGAAATGACAACAAACTGAACACACGAAAAAAGATAGTTCTAAAGAAATGAGTTTTCAATCTAGATTTAAAAGCACATCGCACTCCCATGGCTTCATCATATCGGAGGGAAGAGTGTTCAGTGGCCAGCCAAAGGCCGCTAGTCGAATGGCCGGAGTTCACGTGATGGTTTATGCTTCTTGACGCGATCGGCAAGGTATTGAAAGGTTCCATGCGCATGGGATCGAGTGCTGCCCCCTCAAAAATTTAAATGCTCATTAATTGGCCGATAACACCTTGAGATATAGAGGACTACAGAGCTTGGTGGGGGGGGGGGGGTGAATTTAGCGCGTGGTTTCATCGTGTGCCTGCTGCCGCTGACTTCCGCTCGTCTGTGGTTCCTCGTCGCCCCCTTCAAGCAAGTCGTTCTCTCCGTCTCTGTCTGCCTTCGAGAGCGAGCCCTTTGTGCATCACGCAGGTCAGGAATCGTTCTCGTGGACTATTTCACATTCAAGCGCAAACGGAGAGAGCCGTGTGTGGTACTGGACATCTGTGAAAAATAGCTTTATAGGTCATCGGATTCCCACCAGTATCAATAATTTTTCTGATTCTGTACACGGCGCTGCGGTGGCACCGGCGGGAAGGTGCAGTGTTACGGTAAAACATTTCCGAGGCTCATAGGCGAGCACAGACACTCACACACATATACAACGACCCGAAGACTAGCAGAGACTCGCAGACTCGCACAAAGACCCATAGACTCACACAGAGACCCATAGACTCACACAGAGACCCACAGACTTACACAAAGACCCATAGACTCACTCAGAGACCCATAGACTCACACAGAGACCCATAGACTCACTCAGAGATCCATAGACTCACACAACACAGAGACCCATAGACCCACTCAGAGACCCATAGACTCACACAACACAGAGACACACAGACTTACACAAAGACCCATAGACTCACACAGAGACCCATAGACTCACTCAGAGATCCATAGACACACTCAGAGACCCATAGACTCACTCAGAGATCCATAGACTCACTCAGAGACCCATAGACTCACACAACACAGAGACCCATAGACCCACTCAGAGACCCATAGACTCACACAACATAGACCCACAGACTTACACAGAGACCCATAGACTCACACAGAGACCCATAGACTCACAAAACACAGAGACCCATAGACCCACTCAGAGACCCATAGACTCACACAGAGACCCATAGACTCACTCAGAGACCCATAGACTCACTCAGAGACCCATAGACTCACTCAGAGACCGATAGACTCACACAGAGACCCATAGACTCACTCAGAGACCCATAGACTCACTCAGAGACCCATAGACTCACTCAGAGACCCATAGACTCACACAGAGACTCATAGACTCACTCAGAGACCCATAGACTCACTCAGAGACCCATAGACTCACACAGAGACCCATAGACTCACTCAGAGACCCATAGACTCACTCAGAGATCCATAGACTCACTCAGAGACCCAGAGACCCACAGACTCACTTAGAGACCCACAGACTCACTCAGAGACCCATAGACTCACTCAGAGACCCATAGACTCACTCAGAGACCCATAGACTCACTCAGAGACCCACAGACTCACTCAGAGACCCATAGACTCACTCAGAGACCCATAGACTCACTCAGAGACCCACAGACTCACTCAGAAACCCATAGACTCACTCAGAGACCCATAGACTCACTCAGAGACCCATAGACTCACTCAGAGACCCATAGACTCACTCAGAGACCCAGAGACTCACTCAGAGACCCAGAGACTCACTCAGAGACCCATAGACTCACTCAGAGACCCATAGACTCACTCAGAGACCCATAGACTCACTCAGAGACCCATAGACTCACTCAGAGACCCAGAGACTCACTCAGAGACCCATAGACTCACTCAGAGACCCATAGACTCACTCAGAGACCCATAGACTCACTCAGAGACCCATAGACTCACTCAGAGACCCACAGACTCACTCAGAGACCCATAGACTCACTCAGAGACCCATAGACTCACTCCGAGACCCATAGACTCACTCAGAGACCCATAGACTCACTCAGAGACCCATAGAATCACACAACATAGAGACCCATAGACTCACTCAGAGACCCATAGACTCACTCAGAGACCCATAGACTCACTCAGAGACCCAGAGACTCACTCAGAGACCCATAGACTCACTCAGAGTCCCATAGACTCACTCAGAGACCCATAGACTCACTCAGAGACCCATAGACTCACTCCGAGACCCATAGACTCACTCAGAGACCCACAGACTCACTCAGAGACCCATATACTCACTCAGAGACCCACAGACTCACTCAGAGACCCATAGACTCACTCAGAGACCCATAGACTCACTCAGAGACCCATAGACTCACACAGAGACACATAGAATCACACAACACAGAGACCCATAGACTCACTCAGAGACCCATAGACTCACTCAGAAACTCATAGACTCACTCTGAGACCCATAGACTCACTCTGAGACCCATAGACTCACTCAGAGACCCATAGACTCACTCCGAGACCCATAGACTCACTCAGAGACCCACAGACTCACTCAGAGACACATAGACTCACTCAGAGACCCACAGACTCACTCAAGAGACCCACAGACTCACTCAGAGTCCCATTCATTTACTCCCCCTCCCCAACTGCCACCCCACTGGGACCCCCCCTCCTTGCCCCCCCTCCCCCCACCCGCGCTGGATGTGAGCAACCGCGCCCAAGTCCCGAGCCTCCCACCTTTGACGCTTAAAGGCGCTCGGTGAACGACAAACAAAACCTCCGAGGCAAGGAGGAGGCCCAGGGCCGGCTCTCCCTCCGCTTGGCTTGGGGTGCAGCAAAAAAAACGTCAATCCCCGACCGACCGACTGATCGATGCATATTGCATTGGGGCCCCATCCAAGTGGCTAAGCGGGCCTGCCCAGTGTAAGGGTCTACAAAAAGAGACTGCACTTTATTTCGGTGTCCAATCATTAGCAATTTTGTAAATTGAACCAAACTTAATAAGCTCCGAATGGACACACAAGCCACTCTACACACACGTACGGACAACATAACGCTCTACGGAGAGAGATACAGAAGCACAGCTCTCTATAGAGACATACAGGCACACACCACTATACATACATTAAAACACAAAGATCCCCCCTATAGTCTTAACTGACTTAAGGGGCAAGCGCTGCTAGCGAGCACCTATGAAGGCTGGCACGGCACACGAGAGGATGGTTGGCCAGCACCACGCCCGACCGCCTTTGCCTCCCTAGTGGTGATGTTTACACACCGCACCAGGTATTCATTTGAGGCTGAGTCGACCTAGTGGAGGCCCAGGACCGGTTCAAATAATCGTCACTGGTGTTGGCCTTGAGTGGGAATCTAACTCGGGTCACCGGGCTCGAAGCGCAGCGTGCTACAAACACACTTACACCACTCTACAGACACATGGACCTACAGACACATGGACCTACAGACGCATGCAGCTACAGACACATGGACCTACAGACGCATGGAGCTACAGACACATGGACCTACAGACACATGGACCTACTGACACATGGACCTACTGACACATGGACCTACAGACACATGGACCTACAGACACATGGACCTACAGACACATGGACCTACAGACACATGGACCTACAGACACATAGAGCTACAGACACATGGACCTACTGAGACATGGACCTACAGACACATGGACCTACAGACACATGGACCTACAGACACATGGACCTACAGACACATGGACCTACTGACACATGGACCTACTGACACATGGACCTACAGACACATGGACCTACAGACACATGGAGCTACAGACACATGGAGCTACAGACACATGGACCTACTGAGACATGGACCTACAGACACATGGACCTACAGACACAAACACCACTCGGCAAGCACACAAAGACAAATAACAAAGATCTCCATACAGCACACAGACACCGTTAGGACAATGGCTGTTATGACGACACATTGATACACACGTGCACGCAATGGGCTGTGCGGCATATTGCTCAACATTTCCAAGGGCTATCCCCTAAGCAGGATGTTGTTATGCAATTCATCCCTGTCCTCTCACAGCGTTCCTAGCCAGCCGCGCTTGCCCTTTGAACGATGCATTGCATCCTGTGAGAGGCGTAATAATGAGTCAGTGTTTTCACTCAACATGTACAACTCTAAGAGAGGATGGGATGGCTAAGAGGCGAATGAATCATCCGCACGTGTTCCTGGTAACGTGAGCTCAGTATCGTGCCATACAATTAATAGCTGTTATTATTAAAAATTTGCTGTTTTGGGAGAGGTGGTGCAGTGGTGAGCGCACTGCGCTACACAAACCCAGCAATCCGTCTCTTTGATCCTCGACAATGGCCAAAATCAGCGAATCAGAATCACACGTATTTTATACTGCAGGAGGAATCCGATGAGCTATAAAGCTCTTTTTCACAGATGTCCAGTAAGGGCACGGGGTCAGAACGTTACAATAATAAACAATACAAAACACGCCATGAGTTCAAAGTGTAGGAGAGGTGAAAAAGATGTCCTTAAAATAATATAAAAAATAAATAAACTATTGTTTATCTGACCAGGTAAAGCCCATTGAGAGCTATTAGCTTCTTTTTGAGAAGCGACCTGCCCATCACAAATGATAGCTCAATGGAGTGGCTTAGCACGTGGACATTTATCGCCGCAAAATCATCTCAAAGCATCTAACAAAAATCTAAAACGCATCGGTAGCGAGTATCGGCACCATGCCCGGGGCTCCTCCTGCGCCAACTGGCACTGTTCAGCACGTGGTGAAGAATGGTCAATCAACCCTCGCGACCTACATAACGGCACTGGGGAGGCCTCAATACAGCAGCGGATTGACAAAGGCCCGTAACATTATTGACGCTACTGCAGCACGGTGTGCACGGCATGATTATTATCGTGCAATTATATTTCATTATTTATTCTTAGGGGTGCTCCTTATTTAAAAAAAGGGACCACACAGGATATGCAAAACAAGAGGACAGTATGCAACTAAAATACTGTTATTGTTTTATATATATTTTATTATTTTATTGTTTCCCTTCCACGTGACTTTACCGAAAGAGCTAAGAATATAACTAAAATACTTTTATTTAAAATGAGGACCGCAGTGAGTGACCCCTGAATACCCCTCGGTGAGGATAGATTCCCACGTTTGCATAATTCAATTGCTGGAAACATTTCCAATCATAATTTTCTTTTTAAAATAAGGGCCCACCCTAATCTATATATAAATGGCAGTGCGTCTTTAAGATGACGATTTAAACACTACGCGTGTCATTCTGACGGAGTATTAATATGCCCGACGTGAATTAAAACACAATGCACTTCACGCAGGATATGCAAACACGAAAATGCAATTAAAAAAATATAAGACAAAAGAGCCGAATTCTATAATAATGATAATGCTGCCCTATGTGGTCGAACATCACAATAACAACGTGACATTTCCACGTGGGTTGTTTGACCATACACCTTGACCAGTCCAGGTTTGTGAAGTAAAGGGAAGGAGGGAAAGATTGGTTCAGATGTCGCCCGCCACCGATGTCAGCTGCGGCCAGGAATCAAACTCAGGTTTACGGTGCCGTGCGCTAAACGCCACGCCAAAAGGTGTGCAACAAAATTTTGTATCGACGAACAATAGTGTTTGCATGATATAAACAACAATTCTGTATGCGGTAGAGCATGGATGCCAACTATTTCTGGACAGCAAAATAACGAAACAAGTTAAATGAACAAAAATCCCACAACAAATCGATATTCATATTCTTGGTTCTTTTGGTAAAGTCACGTTGAAGGGAAACAATAAAATAATAAAAAAATACATAAAACAATAAAATAATAAAAATATAAAACAATAAAATTCTCACGACGTTTCGACTGCAACACAAGCAGTCATCATCAGGTGTGAAAATGTTCTTACCGTTGGTTTTCACACCTGATGATGACTGCTTGTGTTGCAGTCGAAACGTCGTGAGAATTTTATTGTTATATATTATTATTTTATTGTTTCCCTTCAACGTGACTTTACGAAAGAACCAAGAATATGAATCACTGCAGTCACGAAAGCTTTAAAACAAATCGATAGTTTCAGCTTTCTGGCAAATTGCAACGGTTCACATTGCAAACTATGTTCTACACATATTTTATTAACCAAGTACCTGATAAACAAAATCGATAAGTCAGAACCTTTATTAATACTGGAGGAATCCCGATGAGCTATAAAGCTCTTACTTCACAGATGCCCAGGAGGGGTGTGTCAGAAAGTTACAACAACAACAACGACTACAACAAACAAAACAACACTACAGAAAGTGTCAAAGTATTAGTTTAAGCGCAGCGAAGAGAATTGCCACGGCACTGGCCGCATCAGCGCGCATTCACGCAACACGCGGCTACACGTGGGTGGCACTCTGGTCACGTGGGCGGCACTCTGGTCACGTGGGCGGCACTCTGGTCACGTGGGCGGCACTCCGGTGGGACGAGCACCCCACGACTCGCGCATCCCACTCTAAACTCGTCGATGTTTGTCGATAGCAGAAGCCGCGTTTCGCCCCCCTCCCCCGACCCCCTATGCCCCCCCCCTCCGCCCGCCCCACCCCCCGACCCCCTTTAGTGGGTCTAGCGCTGTGGAATTTGTCACCAGCAAAAAAAAATCGGCTCGTCGTTTCTCAGTTTCAAGACCACGTGGCACCCCCCCCCCCACCCACCCACCCCGCCGCCGCTGCCCCCCAGCCGCCTAACATCTCGTGGTCGTTATCGGAACGTCGCGCCACGCCTCGCCCAAGCCTCATCCGTAAAGACGCGAGAGAGATTAGGGCGCCCCCCCCCCCCCCGGGGTGGTCCCACTGACCATCCTAAAAGGGGGGAGGGTGGGGGGGGGCGCAAAAGCCCCAGCCGTGCCACTTTATGCCGTGTGTGGGAGGCGAAGGACTGGGGTCTGTCAAGGAGTCTTTCACGATCATCCTCGAGGGGAGATCAAAGGGGGTAAAAGGGGCATCCATTCTTCTCAAAATAAAGGGACGTGACGGTGGGGGGCGGTGGGGGCAAAAAAAAATTAATTATGTGCGACTTGAATTTTGATTTAAAGCTTTCGTGACTGCAGTGATTCATATTCTTGGTTCTTTCGGTAAAGTCACGTTGAAGGGAAGCAATACAATAATAACGTGACTTTACCGATTTTGTGTGTGACTCGCAAGCTGCCGCCGACGTGTGCCCAACTTCGAGACGGCCAATTTGACGACGTGCAAAAGAGAAAACATAAAATGTACAAATATACATGGGGCATGAAAACCATGGCACTTAAATAAGCCGCTTGTTAGAATATTCTTTGGGTCTTTGCGTAAAGTCACGTACATAGGTTCAAAGAAAAATAACGAAAAATAACAAAAATACTGATGAAGAAATCTCAGTTTGATTTGTTTGAACAATTGATTTGAAAATCCATTCCTAATCATAAACGCACAATCTTTTCTGTTTACGTGCACAAGGCACCTTGAGCGATCGATAATTTAGTGCAACAATTGCGCGTGATCATTTGACATACGAAGTACAAACTGCATATAACGGTGCTACACGCTCTCCTACCTATAACCAACGTTGCGCGAATTCGTTCATTAAACATTTCAATTGCAGGAGAGAAAGAAAAACATCAACACGGCAGCAACACTCTGTCCGTCGTGCATTCACAGTAACATCCAGCGTCGCGACACTCCCCTCTCGAGCCTCCGTCACACCAACCCATGCCCATCTCAAACCACGAGCCGCCACTCCCGTTTGCATCTTGATGAAGAACACACGCAACAACAAAAAAACCCCGCCGAAAAGTTGAAAGTGCCTCATTCTACGTCAAATATTTTGCTGGGCTGTCTCTCGCAGGGGCTTAAGCCGGCTTTGGGAGGCGCAGAGCCCTTAGCAGAGTCTTGCTCCCTCCCAGCACTCACCGCTTGCCACCATCGGATTTCCTGATCTCTGAAGAGTGGTGACCTCTGACCCCAACATTGCTGCCCTCTGCCCTGCCGCCCCCTAACCTCCCCCACCGCCGCCCCCCCCCCCAACTCCCCTACCTCCCCACCAGTCCGCCTGCTTCCACTGCGCACCACCAACAATCCACTCTTACCCCAACCCCTCCAATTTCCTTTCTTCCTTTAGTTTCAGCCCAAGGTGATCGGCTTACATTAAAACGTTACTCCGGTTTTATCAAGTCGGTGGCCGGGACCGTCCATCCCCGTGGCCGCGCCGTTGCGTTCGCGTTCACGTGACACGAAAAGAGCTGCCCCCGTCGCACCCTTCGGCTCGCAGCCATCCCGGAGAGCAAATTCCACGCGGCGGCACCGCCGCCGCCGCCGAACGCTTCCCGACCCCTCGTGCCTCAACAGAAGCCGGCGCAGCTTCCAGCGGCTTTAACCCGAGAGAGGTTTGTGGTAAATGTTTGTCGTCGTCGTCGTCGTCGTGTTTTCACCGTGGCAGGTCGGCACGATTCCTACCGCGGAGGATTTCACGGTGGTGGACGGGGGGGGGAGGGGGGGGGGTCCCTTCCGACACAGGTGCCGCCTTCGGGAAACGCGACGCAATTCGGACCGCGAAGCGAAACGTGCACCACGCGCCAGAACGGTGCACGGCCACGGTGCAAAGGGAAAACACAAAACGAAAAACGTTGGGAGAGCAACGATGGCAACCGAGGAACGCGCAACAATCAATTGCAGCAATCAATTGCAGCAATCAATTGCAGCAATCAATTGCAACACTAAAATGAGAGGGGGGGCCCCCACTGAGGAGAGTAGCCTGCACCGCTGCACACGGCTGGCACCGCGAGCCTCGCTTGACACGTCCCCGATATGTGAAGGTGGTAGAAAACGCCACGGGATTTCTCGGCCCAGGTAAGGGATAGGTGGCAGCCGAAGTGGCCCCCCGCGACATGAGGAAGGTCACCCGCAAAGGGAGTCTTCCTTTTGAAATGGCAAAAGCAACAACAACAACAACGCGACCGCCATTGCCATCATCGCGAGTCGTCGTTTATAACCCCGCACGTGCTTCCGCAGCAGAGCCAGAGCCGCCAGAGCAAGGGTTACTCAACAACAACAACAAAAACTCACGTTCGCTCATAACGGAGCGGGGCTTTCAAAGTGAAAGTTTTTTTTTATTCATCGTAAAAAAAAACTAAAGAAAATTGCGCGGATGACCCCACTGTGGTCAAGTTCCTCAGCTATTTTACAAGGGAGATCGGGCTCGTTCAGCAGCAGCGACAAAAAAAACGTAAACGTTGCAGAGGACGAGTACAGGGGCCTTATAAGGAGCATTACACGACTAACGGACGAGGTGTTTGACGGTCGTGAAGGAAACGCAGACGCCATTTAAAACAAAAACAGTGCAACGCTTCACGTTGCAGTCGAACGCCGACACGAACGCACGCGAATCTAAAAAGGTCAGTGCAAACGTGTGGGAGCAAGAGGCGCCAGGTGAAGCTAGCTACAGGTGCACGTAAAAAGGACAAAAAAAATACTTATATTGCAGGCGACATTTCGGGGCAAGTGGTTCTTCTTCAGAGCGCAAAGAGATAGGCCACCAAGAGTGGCCACAAAGAGTGGCCTCTCAATGTGCTGTGAAGAGCCACTGCCCGAAACGTTGTCTGTTATATATATATTTTTAAGGCCGCATTGTTCACGACCAAATGTGTCGCATTTTTGAGGAAGAGGCAACGCAGAACCGAACTACTTTTTTTTCTTAAAAGGAACGCCTTGTCGACGGGACGCACAACAAATGGGCAATTAACAAATCTGAAAAATCCAGACTGCGCCTGATGCTCAACTCGGAAAATTCGCGGTTGGTAGGCGGTGTTCTTGACGACGACAAAGGCCGGTGGTGGCGATGTGCTTGCAAGCTTCTCATTTTTTCTACATTTTAACGTTGCTTAACTCGTTACTCTCTTTCGCCAAAACACCACAAGAGCAACAACCAATGACTCTCCGCAAAATAAAAACCGCGCAGGCAACGTGCACGGACATTCAGCTAAATTCGTCGTCGAATTAGCGACGGTGATGGAAACAAAAGAACGAGCCGTGTACAGAGCTTAAGCAAATTGTATCGACCTCTGCGAGCTTATTGCGATTTGTTTGACATTTTTGAGTTACGGCTAAAAATAGCGAATCGCTAGAGGTGGGCATCGCCAACCGTTGAGCTGTTTTTCCTTTTTCAGCCAAAGAACATACAGGGGGCCCTTCTCCGCCCACGTTCAGCTATTTCTCAACACTTAGCGTCTTCCGCTTCACATTGACACCAAACAAAATCCACTCGGAAGTGCAATCAGGCGGTCCTAAAATCAAACGTGAAACGACGGAGATACGCGCCTTGTTGCATATTTGTTATGCAATGAGTGCGTGTGTACACAAAGACAAAGATCCCCCGTGTAGCCTTAACAGACTGTAGGGGGCAAGTGCTGTTAGCGAGCACCTATGAAGGCCGGAACGGTACACGAGGGGGTGGGTGGCCAGCACCACGCCCGACCGCCTTTGTCTCCCCAGTGGCAATGTTTACACACCGCACCAGGTACTCATTTGAGGCCGAGTCGACCTAGGGGAGGCCCGGGACCGGTTCAGATAATCGTCACTGGTGTTGGCCGTGAGCGGGAATCGAACCCGGGTCGCCAGGTTCATAGCGCAGCGCGCTAACCGCTACACTACCGCTCCCCTCGTGTGTATATATACACACACACACGCATTCTAACAAAAAAAAACATTCAGCATTTATTTAAGATAAACAAAACAGCGTATTTTCCAGAGCTGCACGTGCCGTTTTGTCGAAATTAATTCTGATGGACGCCCAAGAACCAAGTTATCGCGTTGCATTGACGAGACGCTTCTGTATCCGTCCCCGAACACGGCATGGAACGCAACGTGGGTGCACAAAGGTTTACTCTGCGACAAAACACACCGTCGAAACATCTCGGAGCCAAAATAGTAAATGAAAAGCTGCGAATTACGTCAGCGTTCTTATTCCGACCGTGCAAGTATGCACGGATGTTAACGACTCTCCGTCCACGTCTAACTACATATGCTGTGTATTTAATGTTCCCCAGCATATTCATTCAAAGCACATCATGATAAAAAAACAACAAAACCCAGAGCCACTAAAAGCCAATTCGGATGTTTTTCGACGGCCCATTTTTACTTGTGCGTCGTATTGAACCGTAACGATTACTATAAAAGTTAAAGATTTATTTAAGGTTGTAAATACAACAAATATATAGAGAGAGAGGAGTGGGGGTGAGAACCCAATAACAGATAAAGGAAACCCCATGCTGAATTTCACCGATCTGTGAGCGAGCAGTGAAGAGGTGAAGTATGTAGAACAAAAAGGATTAGCCTCCCTTTTTTTCCCTGTTCACATCATTTGCACCACCCCCCCTCCCCCTCTGCTTTCAAGCTGAGACCCTTTTACCCCCCCCCCCCAACTACAAAGACAAAGAACCCCCGTATAGCCTTGACAGACGGTTGGGGCAAGTGCTTGTCAGCGGGCAGCTATGAAGGCCGGTACGGGCAGCCAGCACCCCGCCCGGCCGCCTTTATCTCCCCAGTGGCGATGTTTACACATCACGTACTCATTTGAGGCCGAGTTGACCTAGGGGAGGAGGCCCAGGACCGGGTCAGATAATCACCGTCGGTGTTGGTGGCCATGAGCGGGAATCGAACTCGGGCCGCCAGGTTCGTAGTGCAGCGCGCCAACCGCTATACCACCGCTCCCAACGTACACACGCGCACACACACACCCCACGTACACACGCACTCACACACACTCACTCTCACCCCCCCCCCCCAACCCCCGAGTCTTTCCATTCATGCCATTACTGAGACTTGGGGCAGCTATTTAAAACTCTCAGGAAAGAGTCTTTAACCGTTGTTTTTTTTCTTCAGATAATTTGGCCAAGTATTTTTGGCTTGGACTTTTTCGGGGGGCAACAGGGGGGGGGGAGTGGGGGAGGGGGTTGAGGGGGTGGAGGTTTTCACATTTTTTTAAAAAAAGATTTCAAGACAACTTGGCCGTGTTTGGCAACGCTCCCTTTATGTTTCAGTTTATCACTCGGGCATCCCAAACCCGTCGTCGTCGTTTTATGTACGCACGGTGTGTTCGGAGGACGCTTCCACAACCGGCGCTTACCATTAACCTTTGAAAAGACAAACTATTAATGACGGGGAAAACCGACAAGACTCGAATGGAGAACAAAACAATAATCCTATCTCGGTGAATGTTTGTTCATTGGCATAAGTGTGCTGACCTTAAAAAAAAATATTATAATGTACGGATTTTTTTTTTTCAAATTAAGCTTGCCGAGGCTAAAAAAAAAAGCTCCGAGTTGGCCAGCAACAAACAGCACCGTTAAAGGTGTAACGGATAAGAGAGGTGAAGCCACAAACACAGCGCACGGTCTAAGCGAGAGGAGACCGCACAGCGCTTGTGCTGTTCCGTTGATCACTATTGCGCGCGTTGTGGACACGGCTAACTTCAAGTACGGGCTGTGGATGTTACGATTAAAGCACGTGCTAGCTTATTTGTAATCCTTATACAGGACGTGTATATATATATACCGTATACCATATACACACACAAACATGCACTGACCAATGTGGTGAAGTATGGTCAAACCGCCCTTAATGGGGATTCCTTCACGCAGCAGTGGATTGAGAAATGGGGAGAACATTTATTATTACCATTACTATAGTTTACACGTTATGTAAAAACTAAAACTCCAGCATAAACACGAATAAATATGTATTATAATAATAATATGAATAATAACTATTATTCATGTGTATGATAATATATGGTGTTGACAATATCTTACAGTGCCAATGGGGCTCCTCTGTAGGTCATTTAAAATGTCAAACCTTTGTGGGGATTACTGTCATCTCCCCACACAAGGCTGACGGTGAAAATTCCACATTCCTATGGCAGGGGTATTTAAACACCCTCCCCTTCCCCTCCCAGGGTGCACGGGAAACACGTGCGGACGCAACAGAGTAAAAAAAGAAGATAAACCACTTACGTGTGGTGCTGCCACCGACTTTGTGACATCGCAAGGACACCTCCGATGAACGCGCGGGTTGGCGGTGTACGGTGCGAAAGAAGTTCAACGCACACAGGCACGTAGGCCACAGCTCCCTCCGTGGACGTGAGAATTGGCGTTAATAACAACTCTCTCGGTCCTCCAGCAACACCGTTACAAAGCGGTGGTGTTACTTTTTAAAATCGATGTGTTTGGTTATATATTTATTTGCAGAATGTTTCTCTTCGCCCAACTCGGGCCATCCTTTTTTTTTGTTTAAACCAAGTAAATAAATATGTAAAGCAAAAGCCCACCGCCCGAAAAAAAAAATCCCTAAGCCAATCTTTTGTTTTTATTCCAAATAATTAAAAGCGTTAAGCCTCATCAAGTCCCCCAACCCTTCAACCGCCATCCCTGGCTCGCGCGCGGCCGACGGGGACACATCAAACGGCACCATTGAGTCATTCACTGATCCTCGGCTTCTCATTCAACCCCCCCCCATTCCTCTGGGGGTCCATCCTTTTCCATCAATCCCGCGTGCATTCAACACAGCCAAGAAGAAGCCGTTTGCTCGCCCCTCCTGGGGGGGGGGGGGGTCTTGTGCTCATCCAAACACCACGAAACATTTACAACAACAACAATAACATTATTTGTGATTGTTGTTTTTTTCACACTGTGGCATCCTGGGTAATCAAATACATAAAATACGTAAATAAATAGGTCTATCTTTGCATAAAGCCTGGCATGCACATTTCACTATACATTCATCGATCGGCTCATTGGCCTTCCAGGCTAGTCCCGATCGGGCAGGATTTGTTGGAGCATGCAAAAGCTGGACTTGTCTCAGCATTTTGTGGCTCATCAGCGAGAGCAACGCTCGTCATGAACTCATGCCGATGGTTTAACAAACGCTGTCGGCAAGCGCGCTCACCTCCCATACGACGAGGGGGCCCTGCCAGAGCAAAACAAATACAATCGTACAAAACCTCACCCAGTGGAGTAGTGGGTCAATGCTGATCTTAAAATAAATCAACTTCTGCTGCACATCTCTGCATGAAAAAAACAATGTCAATCTTTCCAAACCGTCAGACTTGTGTCGCCCCACAAAGCATTTACTTCAGCGTCGCAAACACTCTGCACTGGCTTCAATCTCATGGGTCCCACCAGCAGTCCGGCTTGCTAAACTAATGCTACTGGGGTCTACTAGCCGCTACTGGAAAAGAGCACTCCCACCCCCCCCCCCCCCCCACATGCGTTTTATGTATTGTCATACTGCAAACGTACGTACTAATTGTGCGTACGAATGAGTTAATAAATGCGTGCGTGCATGCAGCACTTTCCCCGACAATCTGTTTAGTCATCATTTTAGGGACACGTTTGCACAAGAGGAAGGGGGGTGGGGCTCGTCGTTGGCACCAGAGACCAGGCCTCTCAATCAGCATCACCGAGATCATGGGTATGAATCCAGGCAGCAGCTTTGGATTCAACTGGGGGTCCTTCACGTTATATAATTGCCCAGTTTCGTTTACGACCGGCAAATACCTCGTTTGTTGGTTGTGGAACATTTGTTCAATTTGTCTTGTGTCTGTTGCTGTTGTGCTCACAAGAACCACGGATCTCCCTCGTGTAAAATAGACGGGATCATCTGTGTAACAAATCCCCCCTCCTCCCCCCGTTCATCGCAAGAAGCGGTAACTGTACACGTGCACTCAGCACGCGTTGCCGTGGAGCATTATGGGAAAACTTAATGGACATAGGGCAAAACATTGTGTTTTGTGTGTCTTCAGATAAAACAGAATATTAACCATTGAGGCCAACTTGGCTTTCCAGACCGATATTATACCCCCCCAAAAAACTGACGCTCTGGGCACGTCCGCCAACCTCCCTCCTCGCGAGCGAAGAGGGAGCACAGGATGGGCCGAAGACTGGGACCTCGCTGCAGGAGAGCGTACGTTCGGCAAACCGTGAGCTATTAAATAACACCGTGGCGCTGGGGAATATTTTAATTATTTATATTACGGAATCAATGCCGCAGGTCATCTATAAATAGGCGGTCTTGAATTAACGCACGTTCGGCTCACGCCATGCGACGCTTTGGAGTTTGGTGGATCAGGCAGATCTTGTACACGCCGGGTTGCAAGGTTGGTACATGGCGGTACAAACAAATAACCAAAATTGCATCGAAATGACAAAATAAGTGTTCACGAGCCCATACGTACGGCCCTCGCAGCGTTAACCCCCTCCGTGTTACGGCGCTCAGTGCTTGTTCGCGGCCTCGGGCTCACGATGGAAATTCCACAATTCATCTTCGCAGGTGAAAGTCCATCCAAAGGGACAACCGTTGTTGATTTTACCCGCTGGGTGTTTCCGCGTTCCTTCGGTACTAAGACGGAACCGGCCAAACAAATGCGCACCACAAGCGCCCGCCCGCCCGCCCGTCCGCCCGCCCGATCTCGGAAGGATTTCTCTCCGCGAAGCCTCTCACGGGACACAGCAGCAGAGAGCGGCGACGTCCAGAGTTTGAATGTCGCGCCGTGCGCAGGTGGCGGACGCAGGGAGGCGTGGAGTATAAACGCACGATTCAAACGCACGTCCCCGCATCATCCACCGTGACTGGGGGGGCATCTTACGACCCCCCACCCCTCGCCCGTCGATGGCGCTTGGGATTGTACAGGTCACTGAGAGTGCCACCACCGCCACCACCGCCACCACCGCCGCTCAAAAATAAAACGACGCATGTCCATGTATTCACCCTTGCTATTTATACACGCTCGGGCAGATCTCCTTTTCCCCCGCCCCGGTCGTCGTATTATTTGCCCCAGCTACCCGCAAGCAGCCGCACTCCCATCGCTGGTAATGATTAGCCCGCGGCTATTATCTCTTGCTGCGGTGGGAGAGGGGAGCTGGGGTGGTGGGAGAGGGGGATGCCACGCAGAAAGCCCACCACACACACACACACCCTCCACTCTGTTTCCTTCCCCAAACGTTAGTATTTAACCGAGCCATTGTGAAAAGAAAACTCGCATTCCTAAAAAAAAAAGAGGGTGATGGTTGGGGGTGGTTGGGTGGGTGGTGAGAGAGAGAGAGAGATGTGGGGGGAGGTGGGGATGGTGCTGGGGGAATCTAGAAGTGGGATTGGAGGGGGGGGGAGGCATTTGTCTCAGAACTCGTGCATAAAAAATACCCCCCCCCCATCCCCAAGCTTCAGGGTAAGTCACGAGTCTCTTCTCCTCCACTATCTCCGTTGCCTCGGCCAAGACTGCGGCCAAGACTGCGCGCTGCCTCTGTCCTCCAGCGTTGGTATCTATTCGACGCACCAGGGCACATCGCACTCGGCAAGCAGCACAGCCGGCAGATAGACGCAAGCAAAGCACACAAACGAATCGCGTCAAACGCTGGCGAGGAGATGTTAACTACCTCGCGTGGTGTACAGGAGGTCGTCGGTTCGATCCCAACCCCGACGCCTGCTGTATATGTGGAGTGTGCGTGTTCTCTCTCTCTCTCCCCATGGCGAGATGTTAACTACTTCGCCTGGTACACAGGAGGTCGTCGGTTCGATCCCAACCCCGACGCCTGCTGCTGTATATTTGGAGCGTGCGTGTTCTCTCTCTCCGCCATGGTTGTGTGGATGTTTCTCCGGATCCTCCGATTTGTTCCCTCCCACGTCTAGAATCAACATCACACCGTTTCGAGTATTTGGCTGCTAGAAATTTCGACTTGATAAGCCACTTCGTTGTGCTATCATTTGTGGCCAGGTCGCTTGCGAAAAAAAAGAGCTATATGTATAGCTCAGTGGGCCTTACCTGGTCAAATGAAAAGAGTTAGGAAAGGTAAGATAAAAAGGAGATGGTTCGTAAAAGGAGTGGGTGATCGTAAGGGGAACAGCAGGTCCATTGCAAACGGTGTGAGGAAAAAGGAGAAAGTTGATAACAAATACCATTCAGAGGTTACCCATTTAACCTTGAATTATCTTCCAGTATCCCAGTGTGTAGTGTGTTCGTTTAACTGTGTACGGGGCGCATGAGATGTCTACATGTGATGTGTGTTATGTAATTTACGAGATTCTTAAAGTGCTGTTTCAGCCATCGCTTTGCGTGTTGTTCTCACGTTGAGCTCCGACCGACTGGCAAACCAAACGCGCCAATCGTGTTCGGTGATGCGGAACGTGAACAACAACCACGCGCACAACAACCACGTGAACAACAACCACGCACAACAACCACGTGCACAACAACCACGTGCACAACAACCACGTGCACAACAACCACGTGCACAACAACCACGTGCACAACAACAACCACGCACAACAACGACGCACAACAACCACGCGAACAACAACCACGTACACAACAACCACGCGCACAACAACCACGTACACAACAACCACGTACACAACAACCACGTGCACAACAACAACCACGTGCACAACAACCACGTGCACAACAACCACGCGCACAACAACAACCACGTGCACAACAACCACGTGCAACAACAACCACGCACCACAACAACCACGCACCACAACAACCACGTGCACAACAACCACGCGCACAACAACCACGTGCACAACAACAACCACGTGCACAACAACGACCACGCGCACAACAACAACCACGCGCACAACAACAACCACGCGCACAACAACAACCACGCGCACCACAACAACCAAGCGCACAACAACAAGCCGCACAACAACCACGTGCACAACAACAACCACGCGCACAACAACCAACCGCACAACAACCACGTGCACAACAACCACGTGCAAAACAACAACCACGTGCACAACAGCAACCACGCGCACCACAACAACCACGCGCACAACAACCATGCGCACCACAACAACCACGCGCACAACAACCACGCGCACAACAACAACAACCACGCGCACAACAACCACCACGCGTACAACAACATCAACCACGTGTACAATAACGCGCACAACAACCACGTGCACAACAACCACGTGCACAACAACCACCACGCGCACAACAACCACCACATGCACAACAACAACCACCACGCACACAACAACCACGTGCACAACAGCAACCACGTGCACAACAGCAACCACGTGCACAACAGCAACCACGTGCACAACAGCAACCACGCGCACAACAACCATGCGCACAACCACGCGTACAACAACCACGCGCACAACAACAACCATGCGCACAACAACAACCACCATGTGCACAAGAACAACGTGTACAACAACAACGTGTACAACAGCAACCACATGCACAACAACCACCACGTGCACAACAGCAACCACGTGCACAACAACAACCACGCGCACAACAGCAACCACGTGCACAACAGCAACCACGTGTACAACAACAACAACGTGCACAACAACAATCACGCGTACAACAACAACCACGTGCACAACAGCAACCACGTGCACAACAACAACCACGCGCACAACAGCAACCACGTGCACAACAGCAACCACGTGTACAACAACAACAACGTGCACAACAATAATCACGCGTACAACAACAACCACGTGCACAACAGCAACCACGTTCACAACAACAACCACGCGCACAACAACAACCACGCGCACAACAACAACCACGCGCACAACAACAACCACGTGCACAACAACAACCACGCGCACAACAACAAGCACGCGCACAACAACAACCACGTGCACAACAACAACCACGCGCACAACAACAAGCACGCGCACAACAACAACCACGCGCACAACAACAACCACGTGCACAACAACAACCACGCGCACAAAAACAAGCACGCGCACAACAACCACGTGCACAACAACAACCACGTGCACAACAACCACATCCACAACAACAACCACGCGCACAACAACAACCACGTGCACAACAACAACCACGCGCACAACAACCACATCCACAACAACAACCACGTGCACAACAACCACGTGCACAACAACAGCACGTGCTGCAGAAGGCATTCGGGTAAATGCTGCACGTGGTTGTTGCTGTGGATGTGGTCGTTGCTGTTGTGCGCGTGGTTGTTGTTGTGGATGTGGTTACTGTTGTGCGCGTGGTTGTTGTTGTTGTGCGCGTGGTTGTTGTTGTGCACGTGGTTGCTGTTGTGCGCGTGGTTGTTGTTGTGAAATTTACGCGCAAATCCATTGCGTCAAGGTGATGCTGGCTCCACACGGCAATACGGTTAGAGCCACTGACTCACAACTTTGATTAACAAGCCGACATTCTGGTCTAGGAGTCGACTCAGCCTGTCATCTCTCTGACCGGGAAAAATGAAACGACCACAACTTTTTGTGACAAGTCAACAGCAGTCATCCTATGGAGAGACGGAACTACGACTAAACTATTTTTTTTATTTTACCAGGTAAGGCCCACTGAGCTAAGTGGCTCTTTTACAGAAGCGACCTGGCCACGAATGATTGCTCAACCAAGTGGCTTACCACGTGGAAACGTATAGCGGCCAAACACGCGGAAAGCGTGTTTCTGAATGTGTTGGAGAAAAACACCCGACGGCCTGCGTCAAAATCCACGCGACCACGGGGAGAGATACACAGATAAAGAGACACAGAGAGAGATACACAGAGAGAGAGAGACACAGAGAGAGAGAGACACAGAGAGAGAGAGACACAGAGAGAGAGAGAGAGAGACACAGAGAGAGACAGAGAGAGAGAGACACAGAGAGAGAGAGAGACACAGAGAGAGATACACAGAGAGAGAGAGAGACACAGAGAGAGAGACACAGAGAGATACACAGAGAGAGAGAGAGACACAGAGAGAGAGACACAGAGAGAGATACACAGAGAGAGAGAGACACAGAGAGAGACACACAGAGAGAGAGACACACAGAGAGAGAGACACAGAGAGAGACGCGCAAACTCCAAATAGGCAGCTTACGCACGAGGTCTGCAGAGGAACTACACTGCTGTCATCAGCTGGAGATTCAGGCAATGCCGCGCCGGGGTCTGGTTCCATTTCTGGGATTCTCCTGAGCGAGACCCCTGCAAGAGACCCCCGAGTGAGACCCCTGCAAGAGACCCCCGAGCGAGACCCCTCGGTGAGACCCCGGTTTCGAGGCGGGAGACTCAAGCGGACATTTCAAGGAGACGCGGGCGAGGTCGAGAAGGTGTTCAAGAGTCCTGCTCACGCTTGACAACACAGTTGACGATTACCTGAACCGGTTCTGGGCGTCCCCTAGGTCGACTCGGCCTCAAATGAGTGCCTGGTGCGGTGTGTAAAGATCGCCACTGGGGAGACAAAGAGGGCCGGGCGTGGTGCTGGCCACCCACCCCCTCGTGTGCCGTGACGGCCTTCATAGGTGCTGTTCGCGAACAGCGCTTGCCCCAAAAGCCTGTTCAGGCTACACGGGGGATCTTTCACTTGTTGTGTGTCATTGTGCGCGTAATGGAATCGCTTGTCCTTGCGCTCAAGTCTCGTATTTATGAACGCGAATGAAGTGGTGGGTGATGGGGTGTGGTGGTGGTGGTGGTGGTTGTTGTGGTGGGGGCCTGGGCCGGGTGGTGGTGGTGGTGGTGGGGCAGCCACCAGTGGCGGCGACTTGTACGAGCCAATTCATAAAAACAAACCCCACCGCCGACAGCAGGGAGGGGGTGGGTGGGGGGCTGCTGCTGCTGCTCACATGAATGGGCGAGCGGGGCGAGCGAGCAGGGCGGGCGGGCGGGCGTGCTGGTGAATGAATGAATGGACAGAAGGGTGGACGGACGGACGTACAAACAAGCCGGGTTCGAGGCTCGGCTCACCATATGTCTCATCGTCGACGCAGCCTCTGGGCGGTGTTGTTCCGCCCCCCCCCCCCATACGACCGCGTACTGCGTGGGGGGGGGGTACAACGGTCCAACTGGGGGGGGGGGGCGATTACGAGCAGAAAAAATTACCGAAACTCTCGCTTCTACCTTACAAAAAACACAAAAAACCCCACTCAGCGACTCCTCGCCCGATCCCTCCAGGCACTAACCCAGTCGCGACCGGTATCTGAATGTGGCCTGGGCAACTCCTAAGTTGACTCAGCCCAATATTCGAGCATCCGAGCTTGATTCATCATACGTGGTGGTGGTGGTGTACCAACAGTCCAATTTGTTTGGGGAGAGCAAAAACGTGATCTGTTCTTGACGACAACTTGAAGGCGGCCGATTGCTGAGGATCTCAAACGCTCTCCTGGTTTGAAATTAAATCTCGTTTTAGATTCTTGCTTGAATTGGTGACCTCATCGCAAGTGCTGTCACGTGTGCGCTTAGCGCGCTGCGTTACAGACCCCGCGCCCCGAGTTCGATTCCCGCTCACAACCACCAGCGACGGTTATCTGTACCGGTCCTGGGCCCCCTCTAGGTCGACTCAGCATCAAATGAGTGCCTGGTGCGGTGTGTAGTACTGGGGAGACAAAGGCGACCGGGCGTGGTGCTGGCCACCCACCCCCTCGTGCGCCGTGCCAGCCTTCATAGGTGCTCGCTAACAGCACTTGCCCCAACAGTCTGTTAAGCCTATGGGGTGGGGGTGGGGACCTTTGTCTTTGTACGCGTGCACACTGTGTTTGTAGACATGTCCCGCGTATGCGTGGGACTGCAGTACATCACGATGGATGTGCACACGCGCGCACGAACGCGCGCGCGGGGGTTATGTAACCGTTCCACGATTACGTAACGCTCGCGGAATGCCCAGCACCCCCCTGGTACCTTTGGACAAAGCTTCCTCCTCCTCCCACCACCACCATCACTAAAAAACACCTTTTAGCCACACAGAGAGGGCCGTTTTCAAACGTGTACGCGCGCTCACACTCGTACGGGGCGAAAGACATTGAACATGCCGAGATGTTAGCTACCTCACTTGGTATACAGGAGGTCGTGGGTTCGAAACAGACCCCTGACGCCTGCTGTATATTTGGAGTTTGCGTGTCTCTCTTCGCGAGGTCGCGTGGATTTTCCTCCGGGTCCTCCGGTTTTTCCCTTCCACATTTAGAATCAACGTCACGCGTTTAGAGTATTTAGCCGCTATACATGTCCACGTGATAAGCCACTTCATTGAGCTACCGTTTGTAGCCAGATCGCTTCTGAAAAAGAGCTATACAGCTCAGTGGGCCCTACCTGGTAAAATAAACAATATATTATTTGGGTCTTTCGGTTAAGTCACGTAGATAGGTTCAAAATTAATAAAAAATAAACAAAAAACCACGACGTTTCGAACAATATAAACAATATAAACAATATATACTTTCGTTTAATAGTTTTAACATACACACAGTACACATTCCGCCTTTGAACATCATCTCCCTGCATGCAAGGGGTGTGCATGATGTCATGGCAAATAGAATAACCTATAGGCTCTGACACCACTCTCGTCAACTCCACGGCGCCAATAAACAACAGCAACAAGCAACAGCAGCGAGACGACCTCACAGAGGTCAGAGGCCACGACTGGACAGAGGGAACCGGGGAAAAGGAGGAAGGAATGGAAGAGAATGGGAGAGGCCTTTGCCCAGAAGTGGGAAGTTACATTAACAACAACAAGCGAGCAAAAGATTCAACATCGTCCTTTGCACACGTACAGGGGAGTAGTTTTTGAAGGTACTGTGATCACCAAGTTATAAATAAAGAGTTTATTTTTTTTTATGGGAAATACCAAAGGGTTCGGTACTCAAACGAAACTGAATGCACCACCACCACCACCACCACCGCCGGCGTGGCACCATCCCCCGCGTGAGGGGATACGCCGGGTTCCGTCCGAGCGCGTTCGCGTTCCCACACCACGGAATTTCGTGAGCGTTTCTCACCCCCTTGGTCATGAAAGGAGGGCGAATCGTTTCTCTAGGAATCACAGATGCCGCTTGATTTACACGCCGCCAGCGAAGGGCCACCTCACGATGACGACATATATATAAAATCATTCGGAGTGTCCGACATGGACATCTGGACACGCGGGAAAACTTGCCCTTTGAACACCTATTGCTCGTAAAGTGACTCGGTGCATCAGCAACTGCTGCCGCGGGCGCCGCGGTCAGTGGCGGGCTGGACTCGCAATCCAGAGGTCACCGGGGTTCAATCTCCCGGCGAGGCAGCAGAAAAAAAATGGCGCGGGTTTTTCCTGAAGTTCCCGGCCCACCACCCCCTCTCCGCCCCGCCTCTGTCCACCCGGCGGTACAGATGGGTACAGCACAGTTGGTAGGTCGGCAGGCCGCGAGTGGTGGTGGACTTCTTCTTTCGGATGGATTAATAACAGCAGATTGAAGTTGTCACTTTAGATTTGTGTAAAAACAAAAAAAACTCGTTTTTATTTTTACCACGTAAGGCCCACTGAGCTATGCAGGAGCAACGTGGCCATCACCAATGATAGCTCAGCGAAGTGGCTTATCACGTGCAAGTTTACAGCGTGATGTTAACTATAAATGTGGAGGGGGAAAAACGGGAGGAACCGGAAAAAAATCCGCGTGACCACGGGGAGAGAGAGAGAGACACGCAAACTCCAAATATACAACAGGCGTCAAGGGTCGGGATCGTACCCACGGCCTCCTGCATACCAGGCGAGGGAGTGAACATCTTGCCACCGGCGGCACCCTGTTATCCGCTCAATTGTCTGTTCAAAAGCAGAGTGGATCTCGTCCATTCACCCTTTCGAAGGAGTGCATACAGCAGCAGCGGGTGTTTACAATCTGGTCGATTGGTTTGGGATTCGTGGTGGGGTAAAGTGTGGGTAACACTCCCACTTCTCCCAAGGCGCCTGGCCAGCGTGGATGAGGAGGTCAAAATAACATCTTGTGGGGGCTCCCTCGAGGTCGCCGATAACAGAGAGAGGCTTCCACGACTTAAACTATTTTATTATTTACCGGGTGAAGCCCCGGGGAGCTTTGAGCTCTTTTTTCAGAAGCCCCCCTGGCCACGTCGAATAAGCTCATCGAAGTGACATCACACGTGGGGGACTTTGTAGCATCAGCCAAATCATCGCATAAATGCGTGTTTTATTAAAATGCGGAGCGGAAAAAACCCCAGAGGAACCCCGGAGAGCAATCCACGCGAGATCGTGGGTAGAACACGCCGGACTCCAAACATACATTGGGCATTGTCGGGGTCCGGGATCAAACCCGTGACCTCCTGCGTACCAAGTGAGGGAGATAATAGCCGACCGCGATCGTGGCACCGCCGATTTCAGATGTACATTTCAGACACCGGCAGCAGAGGCATGAGCAAAGCAATTGCAGGGCTGTGCCTTTACCCAACCAACAACAAAACAAGATCCCCTGTTTAGCCTTCATAGACTTTTGAGCCAAGTGCCTATGAAGCATGGGGTGGGTAGCCAACACCATGCCCGACCACCTTTGTCTCCCCAGTGGCAATGTTTACACACCGCACCAGGTAATCATCTGAGGCCGAGCCGACCTAGAGGAGGCCCAGGATCGGGTTTCAGATAATCGTCACCGGTGTCGGTGGTGAGCGGGGAATCAAACTCGGGTCGCCGGGTTCGTAGCGCGGCACGCTAACCACTGCATCACCTGTAACCCACCAACAACAAAACACACAGAGAGCCTTGAAGACCCTGAAACCATCCAGTAATCATCTACAGACCAAGCGAGAGGCCCTGTTGTCTTCCCGGGGCCCATCCCCCACCGGCCCCCAACACCACTCAATTTTCCGAACGCGTCAAGTAAAAGTGAAGGGTAGTTTTAAGAGGTCCTTTCGCTTGTCCTTGACTAGTCAATGATTCAACCGGTCTCTTGCACCATCAATTCCCCAACCCGCCAGGGGCCCCCACGCAGATGACGAGAGACAAAGAAGGGCTCCAGGAAAAAAACCCTCCGCAGAACTCCCAGGCACAAGAGAACCACGGTACAGGACGGGGGGGGGGGGCAGCCAAGCTGCTACGACTACTTCTACTACACATGGCCCTCCATGAAGGCGCAAGAACCCCCACGTGTACGAGTTGTTGCCAGACCCTACCGATTCAAAACCCGGGTCGACGTCATTAGTAGTGGAGCCAGCCCACTCAGCACCCTAAACAATATATACGTGCGTAAATATGGATATGTCACGTGACTGCACAAATATTACAAGCTGGACAAGGTATGCAAACCAATTTCGTCACAGTTGAGTTACAGACTACTGTAATTACAATTGAATTAATTTTAGTAGTCAAAGATGCCCCTCTGTGTAACCTTCAACGGACTGTTGGGGAAAGCGCTGTGAGCTAGCAGCGCCTATGAAGGCCGGCACGGCACGGCAAACGGGGGATAGGGTGGCCAACAACTACGCCTGGCAGCCTCCGTCTCCCCAGTGCCGATGGTTACACACTGCACCAGGTACTCATTTAAGGCTGAGTCGATCTAGGGGAGGCCCAGGACCGGTGCAAATATTCGCCGCTGTTATTTCTTGTGAGGGGGAATCGAACTCGAAATGGCAGGTTTGAATGTGCTTATCACTACACCACCGCTCCACACATAGTCGTGATATTAGTACGATAGATGTTTTATTCATTTACTAGCCTATAGCCCGTCCAAGGATGGGTGTATTGCAGTAAATTTGAAACATTCAAGCGAAAAGACAGACCGCGATGTGATATATTCATTGCATCAATTTGTGTGCTATTTGTAAGGCCGCGGTGACACAGACTTATTTCATTTAAAGGTTATAATCCCTTGTTCATCACGACGTCCTTTTTACTTCGATGTCTCAACAACAGCGTTACGGAGATCACGTGACGTGAGGGTTCTGCCTTTGTAGTGAGGGTTGTAAGTTGACGCCGAGGAGGGGGGAGGAGGCGCCTCGCCCCCCCCATGGGGAGTGACGTCACCCGCTCATGATTATTAATGAGGGGGATCCATGTGGAGGACGTCACCTGTTCATGATTATTAATGAGGGGGGCTGCTGAACGTGGAGTGACACAACACAATTCTTGGCTCATTATATTCGTAATAATTATAAGCATCTGAGTTCAATATAGTTCAACCCTGTTTCATCATGCACCAGGGTTCCTTTTAGCTGCTTGGGGTCATAACCTTTTGCTTAGCTTGCATATACTGAGAGCAGACACTGGTTATTATTCTCATAGCGAATGAGTCCTTCACCTCAACAAACATTTTGCGAGATCGCCGTAGGTCTTTAAAAATAGACTTTGCTCAAGCGCCGGAAGCCTCTGCACTGTCACTCAATCACTCGGTGGCTCTTGCTTAATCATCGGCCTCCATTACTGCAAATGTCACGCAGCACACGGGGGGGGGGACATGGGGAGGATGGGTGCTCGCGGTGGCGAGATGTTAACTACCTCGCCTGGTATGCAGGAGGTCGTGGGTTCAATCCCGACCCTGACGACTCCTGTATGTTCGGAGTTTGCGTATTCTTCCCGTGGTCACGTGGATTTTTCTCTGGCTCCTTCTCGTTTCTCCCATCACGTTTAGAACGTGCGTTTAGATAAATGTCCACATGATGTACCAACTTTGTTGTGCTATCAATTGTTGGCCAGGTCGCTTCTGAAAAAGAGCTATATATGGCTCGGTGACTTACCCAGTACCTTGCGAACGGGGCTAACGTCTCGCTACCGCAGCGCCCCACGGGCAGCTAAACAATCCGTGGCATCATCTTGTTCGTGAGAAGACGGTGGGGATTCTCAGCTTCCACTTCTGTCCGAACGAGGATTTTAATTCATCGAACGTTTCCTGCAAAAATTAAGAGGAAAAAGGGGCCGACACCCCTGGAACCACAGAGCCTGCTGCTGCTGCTGCTGCTAACCGTGGCCGTTGTCGCGTCCGTACGTGGCTGTGCACGCATCACGGCTGCAGATCCCCCCCCCCCACCCCATCTCCCCGACTGACAGCTAAACAATCGGCCGCGCAACGCCATCAATCCGCACTGCAGCACGGCGGTCAAATTTCACGGTAATGGAACAGGCCGCAGGGAGAAGGGTCGAACCCCTGAGAATGCCGTCATGTATTGCCGCGTTAAACGCAAATGATGCCGCGTCGTTCGATTTAGCGTGTAGGCATCATTATTTTGGGGCGTTTAGTTTCTGTATGTATTGCATGATGTTGAACTTATTTTTCACTGTACATAACCAACTGTGCTAATTGGACGTGCGGGGGGGGGGGGGGGGCAAGGACCACGAAAAAATGTGACCCGTGCAGCGTGCGTAAAACTAAACTATCTTGATCTTAGCGGGTAAGGCCCACTGGGCTATAGAGCTCTTTTTCAGAAGTGACTTGGCCACAAATGATCGAGAGCGAGACGCGCAACAGCAACGCCGTCGCTGCGTCGAACGCGCCCCGGCGTTGGAGCCGCAGTTACACGAACGCGGTAACCTGCCCACACTGATTGCGACCTGCTCGGCTGTCTACATTGTATCAACACGATAATGGGACCTACGTAACATCTGCATGCGCCGCTGTGCCCTTGTAAACTCTTACTCGTGCACCCGCGGGGGGGGTGGAGAGGCGACTCGCAAAATCTATTCTCGACGTCTCACGGCGGTCAAGCGTGCACGGCGCCAGCCCACGTTGGCACACGTGGGAGACAGGAAGCTCCCCGGGCATGGCCGACGGCATCGGCCCTTGCTCGGTTGGCATGGGCCCTAGCGCGGTTGGCATGGGCCTTTGCGTGGGGAATCAAGTGGATGCCCCCCACTTGTCTTATTCCTCCCCCTGGCACAAGGGTTTCCTCGGGCCCACGAGTCCTGATATGGGGGTGCGGGGGGGGAATTGCGTGCCCCTAATGCCAAAATTTATTCACCATGAATGGATTCAAAGTTATACTCCTTGAGCCAACTAAAATGAGAGAGAATAACGACCACAAATTTACCAAAAAAACAAACACTCGACCCATAATTCCACGGGTTGTCGTCGACCAGGACTAAGCCTTTCGCTCAAAATAAAAACGCTGAATAAATTAACGCTGGCACGAGGCAGGAGGAGTGGGGGGGGGGGGCAGGTGGACGGGCGAGTGGGTGGGGGAGGTAAACCGACAATGGCCGATGGCACTCACTTGGTGGACAAAGACGTCTTGCGGCGGGTCGACCGGCTGGCCCTCGCGGTTCGTCATGGCGATGAAGCCAAAGCCCATGCGCACGTTGAACCACTTGCAATAGCCTGTGCCGTGGAACACCTGCTGGCCCTCTTCACCCGGCCCTCGGCTCGCCCCAGCTGCGTACGAGCACACGCGTACGCACACACACACGGACACCGATGATGTCATGGACACGCACGTACAACAGGTAACGCGTGGACACGGCGGGGGCCAAGAGGGGGTGCACAGCGATTACGGTTGACTTTACGCTGCGAGTTTACGCGGCCACGATTATCCGAGTTAATTTGATTTGTTGTTACGCGGGTGGTGCCGTTTAGCCACGTGCCCCCGGATATTTTACAAATGGAGATCTGTGGTGGCGCACGAGCGCAGAAACAAAATACAAATGCATCAACATTGTGGAGAACGAGTAATGGGTCCCTTCAGGAACATTGCACAACTAGCAAGCGAGGTGTTTTCATGTCGTGAAATAAAACGCTTGCAAATCGACAGAAAAAAAACAGTGCATATATAATACGAAAGAGGTGCCAGAAAAAGTTAGGTACATATGCAAGTAACCTCTATATTATAGTCTTCTTCTGTTCTATCGATTAATAGCAGAAGATTAAAGATGAAGAGATATATATTATAGTCTAACAGGGGTACTATCATGAATCGTAGGTAGATTTATTTGGGGTTAGGCCACGAAAATTTAATAATAATAATCTTTGTTTTTATGAGTGCCTTTCATACCACAAGGTTCAAAGCCACTTCGCAAAAGTTACAAAGACAATTGTCTTAAAACTGCTAAAATTATAGTACATAAGAAGCGTAAATTAATTAAAACCGTACGACAATCCTAAGATGTCAGAATGAAATCGGAAGGCTAAAATTCTGTATATAGGCCTCGGGCCTTCATTTAGAAGTGGCCACTGTGGTGGGGGTGTGGAAAACCTCACAGGGCCCGAAAACAAAAAAAGCAACCTCTGACAAAATTTGGTCTCATTCAACTTTGGTTGCTCAAAATTGGTTGTGAGATTCGCCCTTCAACTTCGTTTTAACACGTAGGCTTTCGTGACCAATAGTATCCATAAGAGGTTTTTTTGGGTTAGATTGCATAAATATAAATGTGTCGTTAAACCCGCCACCACCCTGTGACAATAAGAATTGGCGTGCCGAACCACTTGTGCACCGTGTGGCGATGGAATTTTTTGTTTGGGTTCATTCATAGTCAGCAACAACAACAAAGTGGCCCAGATCATTACGTGGCCTAAACCCGCAAAAACTCCCGTGAACTAATGATCATGGTTGGCGTCCTATAATCTGTCATGGTGATACAATATACATATTTGCGACGTGACGCCTGTTGCCATGTCAGTATTCCCGTAACTTTATAATTGTATTTCGCATTTAATTTGTAGCGGTTTTATACTTTGCTGTATTTCCAGTAGGAATGACGATTACTCAGGTGCCATTCACAACTTCACTCAACAGAAGTCTGCTATAATTATTTAAAAACTACAGTCACAACTTTAGCATCTACAACGCTTTTTAATGGACATTTTGTTAGTTACGCAAAAATAATTTAAACATTCATTTAACTATGAAAGTAATGATGATGGTGTGACACAAGTGCCAAACAATAATGAGCAAACGATAATTAACCATATCATTATATCTTAAGAAAAACATATTATACAACCATCAAGAATGTTATATTATACAACGTAGTATTCTGTAAACTATAACAATTAAAATGCACGAACATAAATAATGAAGGTGAAGGATCTGCTTCATGACAAAAAATATAAAATATACAGTCATACGCAAGTCCACAAAGCATTGGCCCTTCGGTATTGGTGTGTGTGAATAGGAATCTGATCCATCGTATCATGTAGTGTATAAATTATGGATCATTTCCGATTTTGGCTCAATCTGAACGATCCAAAAATAAAACTGCGCCTAGAAATGAAATTTCGAAAGATACAAATTTTATTGTGGTTTATTTCCTATTCGTCTGCATGTACAACATCGTATTAGCTCACTTCCTCGCTTTTCCCACCAAAATCGAGGCATTCCATGGCATACAGATGTGAAGGGTCCATACATCTAAAAAAATGACACCTTAAAATTGTACTTAAACATTTTGAAATTGGAATTATTTTCATTATTATTATTACACATGCATGGATTCGGGATGAATTTGTATTACATTTTTCTAGATATCACGTTTTTTTATTTATAGGCCCAATTTCAGAGTTTATTTCTTATTTTTGGAAATGTATTACATTTCAATTACTTTAATTGTTCATGTACTACATTTAATGATTTTTTTTACATTAATAACTACTTTTTTTACGGAAAGGGCAAACGGTAGAAAAAAAACAACTATAACGTGAACACGTTTGTATGTTGATAAATAATGCAAAAGCGATGTCGTGTGACAGCGGCTAAATTTTGTTGGGAAAAGCATCAAGGTAGCAACATTGGAATGACATCACATTGTCAGAACAATCCAGGAGCAAAAACATTTGCGGGATCTTCCGAACTTTCCGTATCAACGGAAAATAACCCAAATATTGGAAACAATCCAATGACATAAAAATATTGAGTAATACTAATAATTACATTGGCAAAATAATTCTAGTTCATTGCCAAATACAAAATATAATAAGTCCACCAACCAATGATCCTTCTGTATTTATGCATGCATATATACAAATTATGTATCTTATGGTATTTACAAATACATGCGTGGGAAAAGCTTTTGATTTTTAAATGCCAGTTTCTGGACAATTTAAGATCATTCAACGTGACGTAATTGTTTAACTCTTGCTGACAAGATTGGCGTCATCCGATGCCACAACAACACTGCCTCTTCGGAGAATAGCATGGAAGTGACGTTTACAAGTGGCGTAATTTCCTGTGACGTCATACTTTGGAATCAATCCAAAACAAAAACACGTTTTGGATCGTCCAACCGTAACCAATGGCTGATTTTCATATTTTGTTGTTATTTCTGATTAACCTGAGACTCAAGAACGCGGCCACACATACATATATACGTTCACTATTTAAACACACTTGCTTAAGCCAAGTAGAAAATCATATTGTGAGCTCGAGGGGCTAAGTGCAGGTCGACAAAATATCTGCCCCATGCCAACAAAAATTTAGTTCAACCAATGCCAATATTTTAATCCTACCACCTATTGCCCTTCTGTTTTGACTCACGTATTTATGAAAATTTTAATATTATATTGGCAACGGCTTGGTGATGCTTTCAGTCACTAAGTTGACAATATATTAAATCTATATAATTTAAAAAAAACGCAACGTTGACCCAACGTCTCAAGTTTACTGGGTGTGTAAATATTTAAAGTACAGTTTCAAATTGCTGTATGGGCAGATTGCAGGTAATGGGGAAAGCATCTGCATCGTGAACAAAACATTAAAATTAATTCCACAAGCCAATGCGCCATCTGCATTGAGGCATGCATGTACCTCTATGTGTGTGTATATATGTATCTTATGATTCTTATTGTAGCAACCATGCATGTATCCATTTAAACAAATTACCTACTGATGCTGGCTACTGCATTGGCAGTGGTACACATATAACGCAACACTGAACACATTGGTCAATAAGTGTAGTCTTAAAAGGAAGTACTACTTAACAGGTGAAGTTTCGCAAACGAAGTATATTATAGATTTAGCTTGGTAAGACCACGACGTCAATGACGAACGTGTATTTGTTTTGCGTCAACGGTTTAGTTTCTTATTTTCACATAGACTTGTTTTCTTCTTGTAATAACGTTCACCATTTAAAGCGCGAAATGTTTTAACTCGTAACATTAAGTTCAATCGTCAACCCCAAAAAATAATTATTCGAATGTAACTTTGTTACCCATTTCCGACGTCACGTCAGTCACAATGACATCACGTGACAATTTTGGCAGGACAAGCGCAAGAAGTGACGCAGCGGAAGTGACGCCAATCGGCACGTCACAATTTCGGATTGACCCAAAACAATGACGGTCTATCCGTTGTCACCACGCGCTCGATGTTCAGTATGTCTGGTTAACGTGAAAATCAGCGATTAAAACACATCCCTCGTCCGCGTGTTCACAAGTGAAACGTCCTGTTCGCCTTGTGAATAGGTCGAGAGAATTACAAACGAGCAGGCAAAATAAAATAACACTGCAGCACTGAATTGAGTATTCTGGATCAAACGTTTTCCGCGCCGTGTTAAAATAATGTAAATGCTGCCGATTAAAACATTTGAAGATACTTTATGGTATATAATGAGCACGGTGGAGACAATTTTACATTATTTTTGGCAATGAATCGCACGTTTGTATACTCCCAATCCTTGACACGAGGTGTGAGGGATACATACACCGCATATTATTATGCACATAGTATACGTATCAAAATCATATGAACTAAAATCACTACTATTCGTACGCGCCAAGGTTACATATAGTACACACCATGCATATTGAAATAACGCAATCATTAATATCGCATCGTATACACACGGCATTGACTCAATGTCATCCGCACATCAATTACCCCGCAGGTAAGTTATAATAAATGTATACATTTAAAAAGATAAATAGATACAACAAAATTGCGTAATAGTTTCTTACACTGTAATCGCAAAGACGTTACAATTAACTGCACACACACACGCAATACAATTGCTAGCGTGATATCCTGTTCGTTGCCACGACAATAACACGTGCCCCATTCATTCGCGTATGCACGTATACGGACATGTACGTATAACCACTTGGTGCAATTTTGCACTGCGTCACACGCGCCTACGTTAATTCTTTGAGTCACCTCACATCCTCGGCGGACAGCAACAGCAGCATCATCATCATCACAGTCGCGTTCACACTCCGCCTTGCACGGCCGCACGCGCGCGCGTGCGTGTCGTGACCGCACAAGACGCGCGTTCACTGATTCACGCGCAATTATCCGTGTACGACTGTACACGGATAACAACAAGCACTGCGCTTCGCTGTTTGCGTACACGGAGGCAGGAGGTGGATGGAGTTTGCGTGGCGGCACGTCGCTTATAACGCGATTCGCATTCCCGTGTTTGTTAATGAAGAGCCGCGAACAGGCGTCAATACAACTCAGAATGTAGTGCGTGTTGTGATGTATTATTATCCACGAATTTAAGACGGTCAACGAATTTAACCACCGTTAATGGCTTTAACAATGTAAACCACATTGTAGTGTTTTAAGTAAAGTAACCTTTATTACGTGGTTCCAATACAACGTGAGCGGCGAACATCCACGACGAACGAGCTCGTTGCGTTACACTCCGAATGCTCGGTCCGGGCCCACGCGCGACAAAGGCACCATCGTTAACACCACCACCACCAAAAAGAGGGCCCCCCTCTCCTCCACCGTGTAGCCTCAACAGACTGTTGGGGACAAGCGGCACTGCAATAGCGAGTAGCAGCAGGCACCTACGAAATCCGCCACAACGCACACGCGGCCACGTCGCGCAAGGTACTCATTTGAAGGCCGAGTCGATCTAGTGGAGGCCCAGGACCGGTTCGGATAATCGTCACTGCCAGTTGGTGGCCGTGTTGGGGGGGCATCGAAGTCGGGGTTCCCTGCCCTGGTTCGTCGCACAGCGCGCTAACCGCTGCACCACCGCTCCCCGCAGCATGACAGCAACCACTCACTGGGGGACGCCACGATCACGTCAACTGCACCCCCAAAGCTTTTTTTAAAGCAACCTCACGCCCACCCTTTGTTTACAAATTCAAGCTGTACGACTGTGGTCATGCAACCCAAACTATGGGGCCGTATCGTAAAAACCGCTGCGAGTCTACGCTCCTTCAACGGAGCAGGAAAAGCAAAAACTACACAAACTCTCTGTATCTCTCTCTCTCCATCAGTGGCGAGCATCAGACCTCGGACATTAAACTCCTGGGCCACATTGCTGCCACGACACAAAGAGTTCGAGCATAATCACAACCACCACCACCATTCCTCATCGTCATCATCATCGCGATCATTCGCTCGTAATCGTATCTCAGAAAATGGCGCCGCCTGTTGATCGAGTTGAGGAATTATTGAATTTTTTACAAAAACATTAATTTCTCGGGAAGATAAAATACACAGGGGACACAACAACACCACCGCCAACACCACCACCACGCGAGGCACGCAGTCGCGTTCGGCGTCATGCTCCCCCCGGGCTGAATGGACTTCCATCACCACTATCACTATCACCACTACCACTATCACCACTATCACTATCACCACCACACGGCGCCGTTTCACAATGACCGCGTCCCACATCCCGGCACGCTGTCATCATGAGCACGTTCGAGACAAGACACTCACACACAGACACAGACAGACACTCACTCACACAGACAGACACTCACACACACACAGACAGACACTCACACACACAGACACGTGCACGCGACACCAGCAACATCAACCAGCAACATCGCCCGGGCGCCTCTCCCTGAATCGCGCTCGCGAGGAGAGCCACGGGACCACGGGCCCGCCGCCGCCACCACCACCGCAGGTATCGTCGCTCTCTTCCTGCCAAGAACTCCCCCCCCACACATCCACAATACACGGAGACTGTACCGTGGAGATGGATGAACACACACACACACACACGCGCGCGTGTACGCTACAATACACGCGGTAACAACAACAACAAACAACAACCAGCAACAGTAGCAGCCAAGCAAGCATCCAAACCACGCAGCATCCAATTCCATTCGCCGTCGTGCGGCTGGAGCGCAGTTCATAGACGAGCGCACAGAGGGAGATGCCGGTTTGGTGGGTGGCGGCGGCGGTGATGATGATGATGGTGGTGGTGGTGGTCGTCATGATGATAACAACAGCAACAATAATAATAATAATGAAGAGGCATTTATAATACCAGCGGCCATCCGCACCACACTTCCCAGGGCCGGCAGGGGCTGCTCTTCTCCGGAACACGTGCGCGATGCAAAAACAAAAGGAGAGGGAGGGGAGTCGGTGGTGGGATGGGGAGGGGGGGGGAGTCTTCCTTGCTTCCAATAAGGCGCATTAATTGCGGTGGAACCTCACAGCGCTGACGGTGTCTAGGAGCACGAGCAGACCGGGGGGGGGGGGGTGGGGTGGGGGGTGATGGCCACGGTGCGTGATGGAGGTGAGGATTGAAGTTGTCCCTGGAAAACGGTGCGTGCAGAAACATGGCGGCTTGTGTGTGGTGGCGGTGGAGGGGAGGGAGATCCACACACACGTGGAGGAGAAGAGGCGTGTGTGTGAGTGTGTGTCTCTCTCTGTAGTAGCAGTGTAGCGGTAAGCGCGCTGCGCTACGAAACCGGTCACCCGAGTTGGATTCCCGCTCGCGGTCAACACCGGCGATGAATTATCCGAACCGGTCACGGGCCGCCCCTAGGTCGACTCAGCCTCGAATGAGTGCCTGGTGCGGTGCGTAAAGAACCGCCACTAGGGAGGCGAAGGCGGCCGGGCGTGGTGCCGGGCCACCCACCCCGTCGTGTGCCGTGCCGGCCTTCATAGGTGCTCCTCGCTAACGGCACTTGCCCCTTACAGTCTGTTGAAGCTATACGGGGGACCTTTGTTGTTGTTGGGGGTGGTAACAGAGGTCGTGGTTGAGCGCTGCACTGATGAACTACGACCCCGGCCGTAACCAATCCCAGCCGAGGTCCTACTTCTTCCCGTGGCACCTGGTGCGGGGTTCTGAACACATCAGCACTGTCGGAAGACAAAGGCGGCCGGCCGTGTTGGTGGTATTGGTGTTGGGCTCCAACCCACACCCCACCGTAGGTGCGCCGTGCCGGCCTTCATATGCGTCTCGCTGTTGGGGCAGTACTTTGCTCCGGCAGTTCTGCTAAAGGCGACACGGGTGAGAGCTTCGTCTCTGTCCGTACGTGTGACCGACTCGAGGACTCCGCTTGGCCCGTCGTGTGTGATTACAATGCCTCCAGATTCATTACACAGTACCCGCAATTGTTGTCATGGGCAACGTTCTCGTTCATTGGCTCATTTTCATTTGGTCGCTAAAATTTAATCGGTGACAATATCTCGGCCATGAATTCAATCGTTCGTTGTGAGTCGATCATCTCGGCAAACTCGTCAATTAATTCGGGCATTCGTTCATTAAATAATTGCCCGGTTGTTGTATTGAGTCACCCATTAATTCATTCGGCGACTCATTCATTAATCTATCCAGCCATCGAGGTCATTCGTTCATTAATAATTGACCGGTTGATGTATTTGGCCACTCGTTCATTCATTCGGCGGCTCGTTCATTCATTCGGCGACTCATTCATTAAGCCGCACCATCGAGGCGTGTCACCTTCCTGGGAATCTTATGTTTGAGACACAACAAGAGCGGTACTGTGGCATAAACATCGCAGTGTCAGGGAGACTTAAAAACAGTCTCGCCACCGTATTCATTGACACGCGAGCACCTTATGTATGACAAACCTGAAAAAATACAACAGAAAATGTTTCGAGCAACATCCCCTTATTCAGGTTGCTACCCAACCACGCATGCATTTCCGCAGTGAAGGTGGCACTTAAGAAGTGTGCCGCTCAGGGAAATCGACTAAATCACGAGAACGTCGAATTATAATTATAATAAGAATGCAGCGGACGAGTTAAAACATCGACTCGTACCTCCCACGTTAGCGAGTTTGAAATACAGTAAAACCTTGGATTGCGAGCATAATTCGTTCCGGAAACGTGTTTGTAATCCAAAGCACTCGTATATCAAAGCACTCGTATATCAAATCACTCGTCATATATCAGTTGTGATCACGCGACGCTCGGCAGACAAAGCGTAGGCGCACTACTACTCGTATTGCAAGACCTCGCTCGTTTATCAAATTAATATTTATTTAAAAAAAAAATGCTCGTCTTGCAAAAACATTAGCAGACCAAGTTACTCGCAATCCAAGGTTTTACTGTAGTATAAGCCGAGACGAAGATATGTTTGTGTATGAGAATCATTAGTTCATAACAGTCTCGCCCAGAACCGAGCGTGTATAATGCACAATCATAGTTACCAGTTACTCTTTGTACACCCGGTAAACATGCAACGTTGGCTCAACGTCCCATGTTTGCTAGGAGTATATATGCGTATAACGTTTAACATGTAGGCTTACCGCGACCAATATCCATAATAAAGAGTTTTTTGGATATGGATCGCGTAAATATAAATGTGTCGTTCACACAATTCTGGCAAATCGCCTGATGAAGCTGGTTGTTATCACCAGCGAAACGTCGTACTCAAATTGTAAATGTTGTGGCTTTACTCTCAAACACACAACCGGCGTGCCGTACTAGTAACTAATTGGCACGTTTCATTCACGTGTCCAGCCTTACTAATTGGCTGTGTCGGGTGGTGGCCGGCTTAAAGACACATGTACGCGATCTACCCCCAATTTTTTTTTTATGGACGCATAGAGCTGTGGTATTGATGATCCAATGGGGCCGGTGGTTGGCACATTTCCATGTGAATGAATACGGGCGAGCAGATGAAAAATTAGATTTCCCGGCCACGGCTAACATCAGTGGCGATTGCGATTTGCATTGGGTCATGCATGGCGCTTCTACACCCACCCCTGCCTTGCTCGCTCACCAACCACGGCACTGACCGGCGCGGTGAAGTATGGCCAAACAAGCCCTCTTTCCACGACCGACACGGCATGGCCCGACACCCTACGTCCAGCAGTGGATTGACAAAGGACTTACGTATGCATTATATTACAAGTAATAATATACAAACGCGTGTGTATTATCTGCGTATGCGGAGCGGTGTGTAGAATAAAGTCTGTGGTGTAAACACATTTGGTCACCGTTATTTATGATTTTGCTACGTTTTAAAAGTGGGTCCTCATACTGCTTCGTGTGGCGTTATTTACGTAGCCGACAAACGGCACCTTACTCGGCAAACGGTAGCTTTGCTGATGAGCTCCAAAAATACCAAACCACCGCGTGCTATTCCCGAGTGTGTTGTTGTTGTTACAACCGTCGCTGCGACGTGCCGTGGGGGATACACGTGCTTAAATTTTTGTTGTATTTACATTATCGTTGCGGACGAAGACGATGAGAACAATCGCGTACGAACGATTCTGCTGCCGGGCGAATTAGCGTCCTTCTCCGCTGTGTGCGAGTCATAGAGGGGTTGGCTCGACCATGCTTCACTTTGGCTCAAGGAGAGTTGGTGAAGGAGGAGGCTATGGGTGGTGGCGGGTTAACCCAGGCCCAGCTCCGATACCGACTCGCCGCCGACGTGAGCCGTGACGGGGGAGTCGAACTCACTCCGCGGGTTTGAGAACGCAGTGGCGCGCACTCCGTTGATCTCACATTTATTTCCCTCCACCGCACCACACGCACGAACGCGCAACCGATTCACCCCAATGAAAGACTGCCACAGACAGCCGCGTATAGAGTCCCTAACGGGTTACAATCCAGATTTAGGGGTCGGCGTGCCATCTGACTATTGCGCGTTTTTTTGTTGTTCAATGAGCGATAGCTCATTCATTAAACGTACCTGTTTTCATTTTTAGCCACAGATCACCGAAGATGCGGCAAATCCCAAACACACACACACAGACAAAGACCCCACAAATAGCAATAACAGACTGTTGGGGCAAGTGCTGTTAGCGAGCGTCTATGAAGGCCGGCACTGTGGCACACGAGGCGGTGGGTGGCCAGCACCACGCCCGCCTTTGTCTCCCCAGTGGCGATGTTTTTACGCACCGCACCAGGTACTCATTTGAGGCTGAGTCGACACACAACCACGCCGTATTGCAGCCAAGGAGATGGTCTGGCGGATGACACGGAAGCCATAAATGGCGGCGGTGTCGGCTTCGGGAAGGAGACCTTTATCCAGCAGTGGATTGATCATGTGGTTGATGATACTTAAAGCGGAACAACGTGTACACATTTCGCCTGTCTATCTATGCTTTGCATGTTGTCTACGCGTTTGCGAGGGACACTCGGAGGAGAGTTGTCGATCCACATACTTGCACCGCGATGGTCCGTGCGGTTTCGTGGAGGTGTGGAATGTGATGATTATGATTATTATTATTGCTGTGCACGGGAAGTGGAAGTTATGTAATGTTACGTCGCCTGCTTGAAATCATTGTGACCACGCATTGCATAACGGCTCATCATTTTACCCCCAGCACTGAACATACACGGGTGCAGGCCCAAACCTCTATGTTGCAGTACTCCAAAAAGTAATGCACGTGCATATAGGCGACGTGGTGTATATAGAAATGTAACGTGAAAATTATGCTTTTTTTAATATCTCAACATTTGAATTTGGCTTCACCAGCGCGTTGAAATGTGGTCAAATAATCCCCCACGATCGCCTCGCGACTTCGAGTGTCCCTCATCCAGCAGTGGATTAACAAAGGCGGCTGCGTGTGTGTAAGTCGCGCATATTCATCCACATTTATGATATCGTATTTTTTTTTAAAAACAACACATTTTGATTCAATAATCTACGGCTGGTAAGGTCCGCAATGACGATCGCTTGTGTTGTGATCGAAACGTCGTACTTTTTGTTTGTTTATTTTAATTAATTTGAACCTATCTACGTGACTTTTCCGAAAGACCCAAAGAATAGGCGTACACAAATGTTTACGGTCAACACAACCTAGAGGTGGGGAATTAACGCAGAACTAAATACAGCGCGTCTGTACCTCGAATGTGATTATTGACACATTGAATTGACACCACGAAGTATATAAAATATATCATGGTGCTGTGTGTGTGTGTATATATGTATACCAAGTTAGAAATATATCTTGCATGGATCGTGAGGTTGTGGCGATGACACGAGGAGGGATGTATTCATCCAGCAGTGGATCCACGCATGGCTGATGATGTATGGCACAGTATCTTTGTGAACAAAGTGTGTATAAAGCATTCACAGGGCGCTATTTTCATCGCGTTCCGTTTGCTTACGCATTCGCGCTCCTCGCAATGGTTTTGTCGTCATTCAAAAAGACGGAGAGCAGTAAAGCTTTCATTCCCCCATTGCACTACGTGCTGCTGGGATTCATCAATAAACGTGGTTCACGTTATCAGCTCGGTTCATTGTTTTATCGCTATCCACGACGCAACGGAATCGACGCGCGCGAATATAATGCAGCCCGTGAAGTGAAGTCGTGAATATTTATCGGCGCAATTCGGACGGGGCAGACCGAATGAGTAAAATATTCGCACGTCACGCAACATCTTGAGAGAAGAACACGACGTTGCATAATAATTAAGTCGCGAATTTTGGGAGTGAGCGCCCATTTCGCCCGCGACTCCGGGGAAGCGGCTGGACGCGAATCTTCGCCAATTCCGCACGCGATGGGACCAGCCAAACGTTGCTCAAGTGAGCGCGGCGGGGTTGTCATTCGCACGTGGAATTTTTTTTGTTTGTTTTGAATCGGGGAGCAAATCGTGGCGATTATTTCGCGCGGTGTGTGACGCGGGGTGGGTGGAGTGGGTCGGTGGTCACACGCATTCACGTTAAATTGGTTCTCGAATATATACTGCGCAATCATTGTTTCGTTATCTTCAACATTTAGAGATGCTGGAACGTTGCTCACCCAACCCCGCCTCCCACACTTGGGTTATCGCAAGATTATATGCACGCCACGCGGATTCCAATTAGGGTTAATTGTCAATTAGTATACGCTGACTTTTTTTAAAACCTACAAATTCAGGCAATACACCGGCGACAATAAACGATTACAGTTTGCAAATACTACAGCGCTGTCGGGAACTGCCTTCATATATCCACGAAACAAAGCTCGTTCGAATGATTCATTATAACTATCCTCGAATGTTATTGCTCTTACGACTGTCTGACCGCGTTACAGCACTACGTCTTCATTTGTTCCTAATATTGAGACTGTAATAAAATACCGTTTATGCGCATTGTATATCACTAGCTAGCCAAAAGCAGTGACATTTTCGCCTCTCAGCTGATGATGGCAGTTGAAATCTACGACTATTCTGAATCTGCACGCAACGGCCATTGAGCGGGCATGTAACATCCACACCGCCGCCCCACGTGTGACACGATCCGATACCAACATCACAGAGGTCTGGCTATGCCTTCCCAAAAACCACGCGCGCGTATACGCGCGCACACAGCACAACAATAGCTCCCCGTGTGTCTCCTGCGGTCGGTGTTTCATTTCTGACTTTACTCAACAGCAACAATAATAGCAACAGCCCGGGCAAGTAGTATTAACCCGCCCACAGAAACGCACGCGCGCACACACACACACACGGGACCTGGCGAAAATGTTACACCCTCCATACAGTATGTAAAAATAACATTCGCCTAAAATCGACGTATGTGCTGCTATTCGCCCGTAACCCGCTTTAAAACGGACCGAAATAAAACGTCAATAAAACAACAACAGCAAGCCATTCACCTTCGGCCATGGTATCCCGTCGGCCCTGCGCCCGCGTGCTCTATAGAATGCACTTCCAGCGCGCGAGCGATGAGGATTGAGAAAAGGCACAAAAGAGGCTTCAGCTAAGCGGGTGGTCAGCACATTGGTCAGCCGTCCGGCAACCCCGAGTCGCCATGGCCAGAGGGTGGGTCGGGAGGGGGCAAAGGCGGGGTGGGGGGGGGCTCACGTGGGGGCGGGGCCGTGGCGGTGTTGGTGGGTGGGGGGGTTGTGCTACGCTTGGGATATCCATGCCCAACAACCGCTCGCAACCTCCTGCATTGTGCGCTCCCACCCATCCACCCTTCCTCCTCTACCTCCCCTCTCTCATCCCCCCCCCGCCGCTCAACTCCCCACCTCCTCCTACATCTTTCCTTCCCCCATCCACCACCACGAACCGCCCCCCACTACACCCCCCCCCCCCCCCCACTAACGCACCTCCCCACAACCACCTCTTGTGCCACGTGACACGCAATTACATGCCTTTTGGCTGGCAATTATACATTCCAGTCCAGCGGGCGCCTGGCGACTGACTACCGATGTGGGGGGGGGGGGGGGTGGGGGGCTGTCATGTGCCAGTCCAATAATCGATTGGCAGAGCCATTATTCAAATACGCGGACGCACACGTTTTGGCCAGCTTGGGGCCAGTCCGGCCAAGTGTCGCTCAGCAATTGGGAACCTCGTTCACCCCCCCCCCCCACCCCCTGTGTAGTGGGGGCGAGCGGTGGCGCAGTGGTTGGCTCACTGCGCGTTGAACCACACGTCGCATTAGTTCCATTCCCAACCCCCCCCCCCCAGCTGCGAACATCGGTGATAAATATTTGATATTTGAACCGGTCCTGGGCTCACTCCGCTCCGTACCACGCGTAACCTGAGTTCGATTCCCGCCCGCGGCTGCAAACATCAGTGATATATTTGACGTCTGAATGTGACCTGGGCTTCCTCCCAGATCGACTCATTGTTACAAAAAGGAGAAGACGTACCCACCTGGTGAGATGGTGGGACACCATGAGTGGGGGACACGCAGGGCATACTGGTGTGTGTGCCACACGCCGTTCCGGTCTTCGTATGCACTCACGAATAATTAATCTGGTCAAGGCTATACGAGGTGTATTCGCCTTTGTGTGTGTGTGTGAGGCTAGAGAGGAGATGTGTTTAGAATATGTCTGTTACATTGGACGAATCCGATGAGCTATGAAGCTCTTTTAGTAGGGAGGTTTTGAAGCCGATTAGAAATGCCGATGACCGGTGCCAGCGGCTGTGAAGATGGAGGAGGCTCGTTGAAGGACGCTCCTGGGCAGATGGAGGCAGTCGCCATCCAACAACAACAACAGAGGAGGAGGGAGAGGTGACGCTCGCAACAACGAGCGGAGCCCCGGACGTGTGAAGCGCAGTGATTTGACACAAGGAGGAGCACGGTCGGAGCATCAGCCAGCGATATCAACAAATTCACCTACGACACCTGGATCTGTCTCGCGACCTCCTGCCGTTTTGAAAGCGCACCTAGCCTGGCACAATCGCTGTGGTGACGTCACCGGAGAATGGCTGCTGCTGTTGTTGTTGTTGTTGTGTGTGCTAACGGATCGGTAGCGTAGCGCTTAGTGCGCTGGGCTACGAACACGGCGACCCGAGTTCGATTCCCGCTTACACCGGTGACGATTGTCATGCCCCCCCCCTCCTCCTCCTAGGTCGACTCAGGCTCAAATGAGTACCTGGTGCGGTGTGTAAACATCACTACTGGGGGAGACAAAGGCGGCCGGGCGTGGTGTTGGCCACCCACCCCTTTCGTGTCGCCGTGCCGGCCATCATAGGCGCTACTCGCTAACAGCACTTGCCCCAACAGTCTGTTACAGGCTATAGGAGGAGAGAGGGGGGTGTGGTGGTGGATCTTTGTCTTGCTAATGGGCACGCCCTGCCGCTGTCCACCTTCCCTCTAGCACATCAATGGGAGAAAAACAGAGAAAAGACGATGATCATTCCGTGTGGCCAAAGCGCTCTCGTCAAGAGCGCTGTGAAGCGAGTGTCCCTATGCAGGGGTCAGAGCGGCGCACCCCACGTGGAGCGGTGGTGTGGCCAAAAATAAATAAGTAATATTTTTATAAATTGTTTTTTTTAATCACGCTTTTATGAAATGTACTACTAATGCAAGAACTCCACGACTCCAGGAAGTGGCCCCGAAGCTTGCCACGACGTAAGGGGACCGTGGCCAATTACAGCCAACGTCAGTTGAGCGTGGACAATTAGACCCAAGCCGAAACATAACATATACAAATTAATGTTTAAAAATATATATATATATTTTTATGATAGAATATAGTATTGTCATCAGTATGACATAAGTATACCAAGTTTGCAGTCGATACCACATTGGGAAGTGGCTAAAAATTAAGATAACAACGACAACAACAACAACAGACAGTGAGTTAAATGAAAGTGTGTAAAAATAAAAAGCACATCGCACCAGGTACTTGTTTGAGACCGAGTCGACGTAGCGGAGGTCCCTGGGTTAGGGTGCGGTTCGGATGTGGGTTTACCCCGGTCAATGCGGGGGGGGGGTGGGGGTTCGTTTTGTGCGATTTCGCGTATATGCGGTTCGGATTCACTGACGTGCGTGCGGCTACGCGATTCGGACGTGGAACAACATTGCGTGGACTGGACTCTATCCGCTACTTTGTTTGTTGTCGTAACCCATATACCGTACCGCTTAAGAGCGAGCGGAACTTATATTCAACCGAGGTTGGCCACGAACAGGAATCTAACTCGGGTGGCAGTGAAATACAGGGTGCTTCAAAAAAACTGTTAACACTTCTGAGAATTTGCAACAACCGCCACAAGCAATGTGCTGCTGCCTCCGGGCTCTGGAGACCACCTGGAGAAAATTCCAGGCCACGCGTTGACAACGATGGCGAACAAGTGGGAGACTATTTGACTTTTTGAAGCTATTAACATTACACTTGTTATCACGTTACACTGTATCATCCGTTCTTTTTCCATTAAAAACGATAGTCCCATAAAAGCGTGAAGATTTTTTGTAGCACCCTGTACATAGCCCATAAGAACACCACTACTACTACACACTACCGTTCTTGCCGACACAAACATCTCAATGAATGGGCAACGTGAATTGTTGTTGTTATTCATCCTCGTGATGCATTGAGCGGTGGGTGATGGGCGGACGCTACTGGGCAGTTGGAGGCATTGGCCCTCAAGCAACAACGGAGGGCAGATGAGCGACCGCTCACAATAATGAGCGGAGCGCCGGGCGGATAAAATACAGCGAGTTGGCACAGTAGGGGGTACAGCTGGTGGTGCATCTACCAGTCATCTCAGTCAGCCAACCCATGGCACCTGCAGGGTCTGTCCCGAGACCTCCTCCTGTCAGCAGCGAGCCTTCGACACTTCACGTGGCAGCCTCAAAGTGCACCTAGCCTGGCACAGGCGCCGTGGGGACGTCACCGTCACTTAGTGGAGAAATGGCGGTTGTATTGGTAGGTGGCGTTTTGAGTCGTGCGTGAATTCGTGGTCTTCTGGAGTGCTCTTGTTTACGCGTGAAGCGGGAGCGGCAGGAGGAGGAGGCTGGCGGGCGTGGAGGATGACCGATGGGGGATGGGTTTGGTAAGAGCTGGTCACACATGGAGGCTTGCCTGGAACCAAACCTCCGAGCCACCGCTCCCACCGCCATCTTCATCACCACCACCATCTTCATCACCACCACCGCTCCCTCCCTTCCGTGGTCACTGAAACCAGCGTGGTCAGCTTTAGATGGGGAGGAGTAAGAAGGCGGCGGCGGTGGTGTTTGAGAGTTGTTGACAAACAGCGGAATAAAAATAAATGTATCACGCTTCTAGATTTGAAGCTTTCGTGACTGCAAGGATTCATACTCTTTGTTTTTTTCGGTAAAGTCACGTAAGGAAACATAAAATAAATGAAAACAACTAAATTAAATCACGACGTTTCGGAGGCAACACAAGCTTCCGTCTTCAGGTGGAACAGTCACAGCAAAATAGCTGTATCAAGTGAAGAGCTCTGAGATACCTGAGATTATATACAGGTTAAGGGGGGGGGGGGATGAGCCAGGAAGGGATGTGGGTGGGGGGGGGGCTAAGTTAAGCCGCCTTTTGTTATGCTGCAGGGGGTTTGGGGGGAGCGATGGCGCGCTGAAAGCAAGCGAGTACACCCACTGGCAGAAATGGAAATGGCTGTACAATTATAAGGTAGCTAAAGTTTGACTTGGTTGATGACATCTTTCAAATTTTTATTTACTTAGCTCTTTCGGTAAAGTCACGTTGAAGGGAAACAATAAAATAATAAAATATATAAAACAATAAAAAAAATCCTCACGACGTTTCGACCATAACACAAACGGTCGTCATCAGGTGTGTCGGTTTGCATTAATTTGTTTCTTTTTAAACGGTGTATTTATTTATAAAAAAAAAACGTCAGCGCCACGCGCAGCGATTTGGCAGTTTATTTAGAAGGACTAGTCCATCTATGATATAGTCATCCTCTCGGCCGACAAGGGCAATGCCACTCATTATGGATAAAAACTCATACAACAAAATCCAGAACCTACTCAATGATGGGAGTTACTCAAAAATTAAAAGTGATCCTACGAACAGCCTAACGATAAAAACCAACAAGATCATCACTAGTTCGACTTCCCTAATCGAACCAACCAAACGTCCCTCCCTAAAACCCTCGGCTGCAAGACCTCCCAGATTCTATGGTCTTCTCAAGATCCATAAAGAAGGTACCCCACTACGACCCATCGTGTCCACGATCAACTCCCCTACCTACAAGCTAGTCCGTTTTTTTTATCGGATACTCTGCTTCCCTTCACTGGCAAGGCCACCTCAGCAGTACTTAACTCAACCCAATTGGTTTCTATGGTCAAGGACATTGTACTATCTCCTGACGATATCCTCGTCAGCTTTGATGTGGTCTCTCTGTTCCCCAAGGTCCCAGTGCCTGACACCATAACAATAATTGAAGATTTGGTCCAACATGGACTGAACCCTGATGTACCTGTGCTGGTTAGGCACTGCCAACACTTACTTTACCTGGAATGGTACCTTCTACAAACAGAATGAGGTTACCCCTATGGGTTCCCCCTTGTCACCAGTGATAGCCAATGTTTTAATGGAGAAATATGAATCAGACGCCATCCAGACATCCACCCTTCGTCCTTCCCTGTGGAAGAGATATGTGGATGACACTTTCGTCATTTGGTCACATGGCCTCTCAGCTTTGAACCATTTCCTAGACCACATCAATTCCAGACACCCATCCATCAAATTCACCATGGAAGTGGAGAAAGATGGCAAGTTGCCATTCTTTGATGTTCTGATTGAGAGAAGTACTGATGGCTCTTTGGGACATTGTTTACAGGAAGTCCACCCACAAAGAATCCTACTTGAAACCTGATTCCCACCACCACCCGACTCAAAAGAATTATCTCATCAAAACATTATACCATAGGGCTCATTGCATTTCTGACCAACACCACCTGGCCAGTGAATTAAAACATGTACATCTGGCCCTCAAGATGAACCGATACTCTGACCGTACTATCCGCCAAGCTGTTTCTCCCACCATACAGAAAAAAACACCTGATACTCCGACCAAAATCATCACACTGCCATACATAGCAGGTGTTACCAAAAAGATTTCCAAAATTCTAATCAAACACAAATCCAGGTCCTGTTCAATACAGTACACAAAATCCGTGATCTGATCCCATCCGTAAAGGATGTCATCCCTGACTTACAGTACCCCGGTGTTTACAAATTGAGTTGTACCTGTGGTGACTGCTATATCGGGGAGACGAAACGACATTTCTGACCGAATTCGCGAGCACAAATCAGATTTGAAACACGGCAGAACGAATTCTTCGGCCGTTGCTGATCATTGTCTTAACACAGCGGGTTCTCATGACATTGTTTTCTCCGATACCAAAGCACTATGCAAACCTCCCGGTTATTACCAAAGATTTTTCCATGAAGCCATCCAGATATACAAACATAGACACAACTTCAACCGAGAGGATGGTTTTAAATTGAGCAACCATTGGAAAGATGTCATCAACCAAGTCAAACTTTAGCTACCTTATAATTGTACAGCCATTTCCATTTCTGCCAGTGGGTGTATTCGCTTGCTTTCAGCGCGCCATCACTTCCCCCGAACCCCCTGCAGCATAACAAAAGGCGGCTTAACTTAGCCCCTCCCCCTCCCCACCACGTCACTTCCTGGCCCCCCCCCCCCCTTAACCTGTGTATATAATCTCGGTTGTCTCAGAGCTCTTCACTTGATACAGCTATTTTGCTGTGACTGTTTCACCTGAAGACGGAAGCTTGTGTTGCCTCCGAAACGTCGTGATTTAATTTAGTTGTTTTCATTTATTTTATTTTACCTACGTGACTTTACCGAAAAAACCAAAGAGTATGTATCACGCTCATGGTAAATGTCTGTGACTTTCATCTCTAACACACCGGCGTGCTGATCTAGTAACGAATTGCCACGTTTTGTTACGTGACCAACATTACTAATTGGCTGTGTCGGGTGGTGGCGGGTTTTAACGACACATTTATACTTACACGGGCTCACACCAAACACATCTATTGTGGATAATATTGGTCGCGCGGTTAAACCCAAAAATAAATCAGTTTCGATGTGAATGTATGTTTTAGTTAATCGGCCTATTGGCCCTCCAGACCGATGCGCGTGTTTGTTTTGTTTGCTTGTGTCGCCAGGACGTTGGCTTGACGATGTCTCCGTGCCGATTATAATTCGTCTCGACCAAACATCTTGCCGAGTAATCGATTAGGCGTGCACGGCCCGGGTTTTGGCCTGGCAACGTGCCAAGCCGAGGCAGTGCGCAAAGAACCCCATAGCCAGACTCAGCGTCGAGACTCAAGCTTCACAATCGTCATTAGTCGATCACAATTCACAACTAATTGCATAGAAATTGTTTTTGTTTATTAATCGATTGTAATAAGCGCGTATGTTGCGTTTTTTTCCCCCCCTCTCTTTCCGGCTCGCGAGACGGAAGCGTACGAAGATGCCCGTGCAGCAGGAAGCAAGGCTGGGAGTCTGCCCATTCATAAAAAAAATACATTCTCCCGCAAACACACGTGGTCGCTTTGTCAATGGGCGCACCAACGCCTTGCGTTTAACACACGAGCGGTCACCAACAAAAGCAGAGATCCCCCCCCCCCAACACCCCCCCGATACCCACCCAACACCCACCCAACACCCACCTATATAGCCTTAACAGACTGTTGGGGCAAGTGCTGTTAGCGAGCACCTTTGAAGGCCGGCAACGGTACAAGGGAGTGGTGGAGTGGTCAACACCACGCCCGGCCGCCTTTGTCTCCCCCAGTGGCGATGTTTACACATCCTACCCGGGAACTCATTTGAGGCCGAGTCGACCTAGGGGAGGCCCAGGACCGGTTCAGATAATCGTCACCGGTGTTGGCCGTGAGCGGGAATCGAACTCGGGTCGCTGGGTTCGTAGCGCAGCGCGCTGATCGCTACACGCACAAACATACACACGTTTGTGGCTTTATCGATACACATACGATACATACACGTATACCTACACACATGTATATACGTATGCATGTGCGTACGTATGCGTTACCTACTTGCGTGTGTCTATATACGTGTGTATGCATACGTGTGTATATACACATACGTGTGTATGTTTGTATACAGTATACGTATATATGTGTTTATATACAACACATATATACGTATATGTGTATTTACAAATGTATGCATATGTATGTATCTACACACGTGTGTATGTACACGTATACGTATGTATGTGTATACACGTATGTGTGTTTTTATGTACGAGTGTATGTATATCTAAACACACTCAATTATTTTATATTCGAACATACCACCATGTCAGCAAAATCAACAAAAACACGCTTAAAACGTGTACATGTATATTTGTGTAAATACGTGTGTCGGGTTTCCCTGATTTGTATTCAAATGAAATGAGAGATATTTCCCCCTTTGAGATACGTTGTTTGTGGTGGTGGTGGTGGGAGCGGTGGAGCAGTGGTTAACGTGCTGCTGCGATCAACCTCGGCAAATCCGAGTTCGATTCCCAGCCACGTCGGCTAACATCAGTGGCGAGTGATATCAGAGACGGCTTTGCCCTCCCTTCTCCACCAGGCTCTTCAACAACCGGCACTCAGGGTGGTGAAGTATGGTCAATCCCCCCCCCCCCCCCCATTCTCATTCCCCTACTGGGGAGGCCTCCATGCATTGGGTTGGTTGAGAATGCTCGGATTGTAACAAAGTTTGCGTTTTATATTTTTTGAACGTCGACATTTTCAAAATAGGTTCGCAGTTAGTCATTCATTTGCCCCTTGAGCATCGCGAGGCTTACAGGCACGTGGTGTGAAGTCTGTCCGTGTTGTCGACCCCTTACCGTGTGCATGTGTTAAATAAAGACCAACAAACAAACGCTGAGCCTACGACATTGTCATCTTCACGTTACAAATGCCTCTCAATGTTCTGTTCTATTGCGCTCGACGACAGGAAAATGTTCAGGCGCTAAACGTTCAGCAGCTAAACGTTCAGCAGCTAAACGTTCAGCAGCTAAATGCTACTGTCGAGATCTGCTACTGGCCACGACGAGAGGGCTTCAGGCGAGAGTTCGTGTCGTTTTGCTATTTCCTCTTCCGTATATGAGTAGCGCAGGCGACAATGGTTTTGTACATACGTATGTTGATCTTCTTTCGCACCGTACGTAGCCAACCGTGCTAATCGAAGGTTCTACTTCATGGTCCCATAGTTTGTTGGGCTTGCACGGCTATACAATCGTATTCGTGCACATCTCCTGCGCATCCTATTGAAACACACAGCCACATTTCACTCGGCGGTTTCTATACGTATCATCTGAAATAAACACGTATTTACATATACACCTATATATAAACCGAAGAGGTCATTCAACTATAGACACCCCATCACAAAGAGCATCGGTTTCTATACGGCGGTCAGAGGGGTAAACCATCTGATTAGGTCAAAGGTAGTGGGATGCCTCCATAATCCGACAGCCCAGATTGGCCGTTGAGACAATTATAAACCAACCACCCCAAATACAAAGATCCCCCGTAGAGCCCCTTTAACATCGTCTTGGGGCAAGTGGGATGGGTGGCCAGCAACCACGCAAGCGCGGCCGCCTTTGTCTCTCCAGCGCTGATGTTTACACACCAAAACAGTTTATTATTATAATTATTTTAGTCTGAGTCGAATTAGGTGAGGGCCCGTGACTGGTTCAGATTTATCGTCACTGGTGTTGGCCGTGAGCGGAAATCAAACTCGTTTGTCGTCGGTTTGGTAGTGCAGCGCGCTAACCGCTGCGCCACCGCTCCTCACAACCACCGCGCGCACACGGGACACGCACACACCGAATTCTTCGTGCTTGGGTCGGGTCAAAATAAAAAAAAACACGCGGGCTGTCTTCAAAACTCGACACGTTCTTCAAATAACACCGTGGCTTGAAAAAAATATATATAATAGGACGACGTTTCGAGCAATGGCCCCTTTTCACAGGACGTACAATAATTGTCGAACTTTATTTGTTGTTCACTACGCTTATGCTCCACCGATACCGCGACAGCAGCAGCAGCGTCGCCAGATAATTTGTTTACAAAACAGAATACGATTATTGAACACAGCAAATGTAAGCAAAAACGTAATGCTGTCTCCGCATTGTATTTATTTTTACGTGTATAACAAAAAAATCTGTGCCTCGAGTATCCTGGCTGGCTGCTGGCTGGGCTCCTGCCCACCCCAACAGTAACTCTGTTGTTGTTAGTGGCTTGCCGTGGGCCGTCGCCACCGAAACTAGCTGGGTAACTAGCTACACAGGATTTTTGTTTTACCTGGAACAAATAAACCATTGAGTTTGAATAAAACTTCGGAAGAAGACGTTCGGAAGACAACATAATAATAATAGCGACACCTAACTGGTGGGAGTAACGAATACTGGACATCTAATCGGATTCCTCCGATAGTCTAATTAAAGATTCCGATTATGAATACGGAAGACTGACCACGGTTCAATAAAAAATGCCGTAACTTCTTTGGAATTTGTGCTCATATTAATGTAAATATTTAGCCAGAATATTCTTAAATTCTAGAGAATGTATATACACATGAACTCACAATACGTATTATCTTGGCATTTTATTTTCAGATAAATACGCATGTTAAGCGTAATATTGCCGAGTGCAAGAATGTGAGAAGAGCGTGAAAATGACAATTAAATGTTGTTCTCTACGACTACATTACATATATATTTAAAAATTGTGTTTTATTTCATAAGTCTATTTAATTATTACCATTCCAGACCAATATTATTCCAGGAGCATAATGGTGAAGCTCACAGGGCCCTTTTTTGGTTTCGACCTGGGTTTCAATTACAAAGTAAACTCGTTCCGCGCTGTACGCACCCGATGATTGTTAAACACGTCCCACGTGACGAGCTGAGCAATTAACGCTGTCTGTGTCACGTGGAACATGTGCACACAGACAAAAGACCCTCGTGTTGTCTTAACAAACTGTTGGGGCAAGTGCGGTCAGTGAGCACCTATGAAGACCGGCACGGTACATGAGGGGGTGGGTGGCTAGGAGCACGCCCGACCGCCTTTGTCTCCCCAGTGGCGATGTTTTTACACACCGCAGCAGGTACTAATTTGAGGCTGAGTCGATCTAGGAGAGGCCCAGGACCGGTTCAGGTAATCGTCACCGGTTGTTGGCCGTGAGCGGGAGTCGAACTCGGGTTACCGGGTTCGTAAGCGCGCTAACCACTACACTACCGCTCCCCACGTGGAACACGTGTATATGCACACACACACGTGGAACACGTGTATATGCACACACACACACACGTGGAACACGTGTATATGCACACACACGTGGGATACGTGTATATGCACACACACGTGGGATACGTGTATATGCACACACACACGTGGAACACGTGTTTATGCACACACACACACACACGTGGGATACGTGTATATGCACACACACACGTGGAACACGTGTATATGCACACACACGTGTGATACGTGTATATGCACACACACGTGGGATACGTGTATATGCACACACACGTGGGATACGTGTACAGTTCACGTACCCGGAGAGCTCAATCGTGATTTAAATCGGCTCTCTATTGAAGCAGACGGCGTCGATTGTTTTTACTGCGTCACGTGCGTCGTGTTTAACAATCATCGGGCGCGTGCAGCGTGAAACGATTTGATTTGCATTTTGTTAGGGGGGGGGGGGGGAGTACATTGGTAAACGCAAAGAGACGGAGCGTGGTGGAGGTGTTGGGCCGTGAGGACTGGAGTTTGCGAGACCCTGGTTTAGACCGTCACGGGCTCCCATTAACAGACTCATGCTTGCTACACCATGTGATCCTGAAAAGCACAACACTCTGTACCGTACATTAACTCACGGTGCGGTTGTTTCTATTATAAAGTATAGGAATGGGTCTGTGGAAATAAAATACAAGTCTCAGGAATACATCTATATATAAACATTTAGTAGTTTTTTAACGACATGTTTTAAAACGATAAATAATTGGTGCCCGCCATAGGAACATGGAATTTCCATAATTGAATTGCAATCGAGGATGAGCAGCACCCATATGTTGTTGCAGAAAGACTGTATTTCTGGACATGCATTTGTTATTACGTGTGTGTGTATATATATACTATGTCCACTCAGCCTCAAATAAGTAGCTGGTGCGGTGTGTAAACATCACCACTGGGGGAGACAAAGGCGGCCGGGCGTGGTTGTTGGCCACCCACCTCCTCGTGTCCCCATGCGGGCCATCATAGGTGCTACTCGCTAACACCACTTGCCCCAACAGTCTGTAACAGAACGTGTCGAAAGTGAGGTCGAATAGAATATTACGCACGCCATGGAGGGGACTTTGTTCATAATTCTATCGCCCCGTTCTCAACACGCTGTCAGGGTTCGCAATGAAATCAAGTGATTGCTTTGGTTAATTCATAAATAAGGGATCGCATTGGCAGTGGGAGACGAGACACAAATGGCAACAGACGACAACTCCATCATTTGCATTTCATTGTTGACACTTAAAAAATATCGAATTCTAAACGTTTCGGTCGATGACTCCTTTTCAGAGCCAGCTGCGTTGAAAATTAAATCTTCACGTCAAGGGAGGGCGTTGACAGTGGTGTGCAAGTGTAGATGAATACAAGCACCGCGTTCGGCGTTCACAGATAACACATCCTTAATATAATTAAGCAAAGTTTTATCCAATGAGCCTTTATCATTTCCATTCGCGCTGTACATTATATATGCACGTAACAGACTGCGTTGGCAGTGCGGAACAAGTACAATAACACCTTCATGAACACCTGCTGCAAAACATTAATATGATAACGTTCCAGACAATGACCCTTTTACAGAATTGTTACATTGAAAAGAAATAACGTAAGATACGTTTTGTTTTAGCAAATGGTGTACAAGCACAAATAAAATGATTTCAAACCTACCACATTCATTTCATAGTTGCTGTAATAAAATATTTTGCTTAACGTTTCAAGCAATGACCCTTTCTCAGAGCAAGTTATGTTGACCGTAAAATAATCACATAAGCGTCTGCATTTGCAGTTGCCTACAAGCACAAATAATAAAACACTACATAAGTTGCCTTAAAATAAATATACGGTATGCTAACGATTTGAGTAATGACCCTTTTTCAGAGCCAGATGTGTTGATATTAAAATGTAAAAAAATATAATTGACTGCTTTGGCAGTGGTGTAACAAGCGCATAATTAAAACAAAAAATCTAAACAGAACTCACCACTGTCTTACGATTAAAACTAATAATTATAATTCAGGCAGTCCCCTCCTTCGTCATGTTCTCTAGTCCATGCAGGTTACAACAACCTATAGCGCAGTAGTTCTTCACCTTTACTGCAGCCTTCGTTACAAACGTGTATCATGTTAATAAACACGTTGAGGGTTTCATGAAACAAAGTACGTTGCGACTTACGTGGCCGTGCTTAATTTGTGTTTTCGATTATTTACCTTAAAAAAAAACCTCTGAACCATGCCTCGCACCCCCCCCCCCCCCAGAAAGGGCATCTCGCGCCCTCAGGGGATGCGTGAACCCCAGGCGAGAGGAGACGGAGCGATCAAACATAAGCGGTGTGGTGTTGCTCGGTGCAAGATCGCGAGTGATAACGGTGGCGACGGCGGCGGCTTTAGAGAGGTCCCTTAATCCAGCGGTGGATTGACCATGGCTGATGATGGACGGGGTTGTTTGTATTCTCTTGTAAACGAGCGGCGTTCATTGGGAATGTTGCGTTTGTTGTGTGGTTGACTTGTGCGGTGTTAACAAAAATAAACACACACATACACACGTGCGCATGGGTGGGATAATACCCCCCCCGTTCTCAAAAGCCCTGCTCCATTATACAGGGTGCTTCAAAACAATGTTAACACTTCTGAGAATATGCAACAACACCACGTGACATGTGCTGCTGCCTCTGGGCTCTGGAGATCACCTGGAGAAGATTCCAGGCCACGCGTTGACAACGACGGCGAACAAGTGGGAGACTCTTTGACTTTTTGAAGCTATTAACATTTACACTTGTTATCACGTTACACTGTATCATCCGTTTTTTCCATTAAAAACGAGAGTCCCATAGAGGTGTTAATATTGTTTTGAAGCACCCTGTAGTGCGGTGGCCCAGGGCCGACTTTCGATGTCGCAAGGGAACGGCAGAGTGGCAACTTAACGTGCCCCCAGATGACGGAACTTGACAAGCAGAACGACGGGAAGAAGATTGGGGGGGGGGGGGGTAAAGGCGCAGCTCTGAGATTTTCTTCCTGACTGCCATGCTCAAGGCAGGGGCCTCCTCTCCGAGAGGGAACTAGACGACTCTTCCTCGCTGGTCACGCGCGATTTTGGGAAAGGTGGCAGCACCCACACTCAGGGGTCGCGTCGAAATTGTAATTTGTTTACCCACAATGCACCGCAGCCACAACAACAACACGTGCGTTTGTATGCATTTTTTTATGTTGGACGGGGCCCCGTTGTTTACGTGGGGCGACGGGGAGGGGGCTCTGGCCAGTCACATCAGCGGATTGTTTCTTTTTAAAGAAGCTTCATTCTGCCGATGAGACCTTTTACAAATGCTGCTGGGTAATATTGCTCTGGAGAGTCAATAGAGGCTGATGGACGAAAACTAAAACGAAACAAAGCTCTGTATATATTTCATTTTACCACGTAAGGCCCACTGAGCTATATAGCTCTTTTTCAGAAGGAACCTGACCACATAGCTCAACAAAGTGGCTCATCACGTGTACATGTATAGCAGCCAAATACTCTAAAGGCATGTTTCTAAATGTGGAGGGCAAAACCAGAGGACCCGGAGAAAAACCCACGCAACCACGGGGAGAGGGACACGCAAACTCCAAATATATAACAGGCGTCAAGGTTGCGATCGAACCCACGACCTCCTGTATACCGGGCGAGGTAGTTAACATCTCGCCACCGTGGCGCCTCGTGTGTGCGTATGTGGAGGCACAGAACGAATTGATCCTAATCACTTACTGCGACTCCTTTTTGCAAAGCCCACGTCGGGAGAGAGGGAAAAAAAGCAGGCAATGGAGGCGGAGGTGGGGGTGAAGAGATGAGAGATGGCATGAGATAGCAGAAGAGTGGGAAGGAGAGAGGAGAGTAGAGGATGATAGATAGGGGAGAGGAGAGGTGAGAGAGGGCAGAGGAGAGAGGGGCGATTATAGGGGAGAGGCGATAGGAGAGGGTCGAGGACATTGAGATGGAGGAGAAGGAAAGAGAGCGCTAAGGACGATCACTCGGAGACACCGTGCTCTCTGAGCGGGGTGCGAATGGGAATCGCTGTCGGCGAGACATCAAGTCTGGTCCTTTGTCAATCCACTGCTGGATGAAGGCCTCCACCACGCGGTGAAGTGGCCGACACGGCGCGTGGAACTGTTTTTTGTGTCTTCAGAACTGCACTTCGTGGTTCATTTGTTGTCCTTCCACCGTACCTCCTATTACACATTTCGGCTACGTACGGTGCGAAAGAAGTTCAACATACATACACGTGCATGCGTGCAGTCTCCAATTCTAATTCACTCTATCTGATGGCCTCGCTGTGTATGTGCTATGAAGAAGGGCTCGTTGCCCGAAACGTCGCCTTTTGTAGATTTTGTTTTTATGCCGCATTCTCATTGACGAATATATTACCAATTGTTGTTATTTGTGTCAATGCAGCTGTAGCATCACTATCGAATATTGTAACATCGCCGCGACGTTGGTCAGATTGGTGAATATGGAGTCAGGGCTGCTTCAGATTTCACTCTCCACTCATGTTCGTTATCATGGGCGGGGAATTGAACTCAGATCGCCCAACTCATACTGCTTTGCTTTAACTCCCGCACATTGAATAATACATTTTAATTCAGAATTAATTGATACTCTTTGGTTCTTTCGGTAAAGTCACGTAGGTAGAAAAAATAAGAGATCACGACGCTTCGATCGCCACCGAAAGAACCAAAGAGCATGGATTCCTGCAGTCACGAAAGCTTCAAATCAAAATTGATTGATACTCTGCCACAACAATGAGCTCACAGACATTGCCCAGGACCAGTTCAAGAAATCGCTCGCCTCCGAGGTTCGCCGTCATCCAAGATCGAGCACAGCAGAGGGGGGGGGGGCGGGAGCCGGCCTCGTTCACAACGCGGCCTGCCAACCACTACACCCACCGCCTCAGCCAGCAAACCCACGTCTCCCTCACACTGCGGGAGATCATTGTTCTAATGGACGGCGATGCACAGGCTGGACTCAAGGTCCGGACACGGCCCTTGCTATCAACGAGCTCCTCTCCACCAGGCGAAGCTGCGTTGGCTGAGTCACGTAGCTCGCATGCCCAGCCACCGCGTGCCCGATCAGCTTCTGTTTGGACGGATAGAGGGGGTCTCAACGGGCGCTGGACGGGCTAGAGTAGAGAGATGGACTGATGTTGGTGGTACAGGAAGGACGTGGAGCTTATTGGACTTGCAGATGACTACTGGTACCAGCGGTGTCAAGATGGACCTCTGTGGACGAGGCTCTTGAAGCACGCTACTCTGGGTAGTTGGAGGCAGTCGTCCTTCCACAACATCAACAACGGAGGATGGAGTAGCGACGCTCACAACAACGAGCGGAGCACCGGGCGGATAAAACGCGACAAGTTGGCACAGGTGGTGACTCTACCGGTCATCTCAATCAATCAACCCATGGTACCTGGAGATGTCCCTTTTACCTCCTGTCAGCGAGCCTTCGACACTTCACGTGGCCGCAAAGTGCACCTAGCCTGGCACAAGCGCAGTGGTGACGTCACCGCCACTTAGTGGCGATTGGTGGCACAAGGCTGATGCAGTGTGAAAAGTGCGAAACGAAAGCATTGAGAGAGACGCATGCGAGTAATTGCATCGATACACCGAAACACGCGGGTCAGAGAACATACACGTAGGCGAAAGACACAAGCACTCTTTAAACAATTGATATATGCAGTAGATCGTGTACAACTCTAGAGGGTAACATATAAATAAGGAACAGGGTAATGCGATTGAGTGTATTGACATTGCAAGTATGTACTTTGTATATGCAGTAATATAAACGCCGTAAGAATGTTATGGAATCCGTCCACAGGCACGCGTATATGGATGTGCTCGGTAAGTGTTTCAGATGAAACTAATTCTGATGTTGGATGTCGGCATTTGTCGGGCTAATTTCGGATTTTTCTTAAATGGATATTTATTGCATTTTAATCCACAGTGAAGCTCATCAATTTAGCAAGACATTTTAAATATTAATTATTGCATAGTATTTTATAACGTAAAGCTCCGTCAAAGTTAAACAGTAACATTAACGTGTATAGATATATATTTGACATTTTAAGCGCAATCGATGTCACGTGGTGGCAATGTTGACGGGCGTGACGTAATGGAAGTGATGCGACTTTGAGTGGACGTCACATTTCCGGTTCAATCCCCAAATATATTTTTTCTCTCTGTCTCAGGATTATCCGTCATTCCGCAATCTAGAAGCCTGATTAAAAAATAGGGAATGGGAGAAACATACGTACAGCAACAACAACAACAATACTCGGCACATTCGTCAATAGCACGGTGTCCTTCAAAGGAACAATAATAGGCGACGTTTCGGATAATGGCACATTCAAGGCACATTCACAGCACATTAAAAAATGTGAACGGACAGTTGTACTGGTGGACTTTGATTTTTCAACCACAAGACTCCTTTGCGTAAACATGCAGTTAATAGTGCAATAATGTTTTTTTAAATGATATCTAGCTTTTAGTTAAAATAATACCAACTAGCCTATTTGGTAATTTTCTGCGTGCAGCACTGTAAAATAATGCATAACGTTTGATTAATTTATTTTCGAAATCGTTGTGATTTTCCCATGTCAATTCATGGTCGACTCTGATACGGTACGATCCACGTGATTCCTGTTATTAGTCATTGAACTGGAACCAGCCGGTGGTTGGAGGAGCAATGCGTGTGGTGTAGTCCCATCATTGTGAAGATCCCCTGGGGTTCGGATCTTCCACGAAGCTCACGGTCCCACCCCTTAAACCGCATCCACTGCACATTCCGTGGCACCAACAGACGCGGATACCCCACGCAATAAACGGAACATTTAAAAAAAACTCTCAAGTTGTGTGTGCGACTGTGGTCATCCAGAACAGACCAATACAACGTATCACGACATCACGGCGATACAAACACTCCGCTACTCCAGACGCGCTGGTTGTCTGGCTCGACCGCCTGCATGTGAACTCGTAAATTTGTTGCTCTGCATCTACACCAACAGCCACACGGCGAGAAGCAGAAATAATGATATAAGTGTATTGCTGTGCGCCTGGGTTTGGTACGACGTCGCAACAACGTGGAGAGGGAGAGCTAAATCACGTGAAACGACACAGCTTGGCACGCGCTGAATAAAAGGTTATTCAAATACGAAAAAAACCCCCACCGAGATTGAATAACGACAAGAGTCTCCTAATTAATTATACCGAAGTCCCACCGCCCACGTGACCTTCCTATCAATGGCCTGACAGGGGGTGAAGTGACATTTTGAGTTCCGCGGACGTTAATTGGTCTATCTAAATGTATGTTTTAAAATCTGAGCTTAGAAACAGGACATCGCGAAACAATACCGGTGCCCGCCGCCCGTGTGTTGGTAGGGTTCGTCATTCGAACGTTTACAAAGCAATATAATATCGACAAGAATTAACTGTAATAATTATGATTACGCCTAAATGCATTAACTCTTGCAAGAGATTTGCACTGAGCTCAATTCATCGGTTTTTTTCGAAGACTGTACGCAGTTAACTGGACACGTGGCATGGCCATTTATGATCATCACAGCGCAAACACCTAAAGCAGTGCCTGCCGGATGATCCTAGTACCAACAGTAGCTACACATGTAGTAGCTACTACTACATGTGTAGTAGCTACGGGCCCCGCACTTTCAAGGGCCTCGCGCTCAATTCTTTCAAGCTATCAATTCCGGTTCAGTGATTCTGTACTTGCTCTATCACTATAGTACTATACTGCTTTCGACTTTTATGAACGACTGGGTGTTTAGGGTTAGCGATTTGGCGTATTATCTGGCTGTATAGAAAATGAAAAAATACAATTACTTTACTATGCAAGTCAAAAATTTGTGTTTTAATATTTGTGTTTTTGTTAATTAGGGCCCCTTTATAACATGTGCTAAAAGCCCCATACTAGCTTAATCCCGCACTGACCTTAAAAACAAAAGCTACGCAGAAGCCACTGGACTCACTGGAGCCACGCATGAACCACGATACCTCGCTGATCTCTCGTCAAGAAGCATAAACCATCAAGCACGCGAACTCCCGGTCATCCTCTCAGCGGCTTTTTAGCTTGGCCGTTGAACAGATGTGCTTTTGCGGCCGTCTGGAACGCTCTTCCTTCCGACATTAGGACGCCATTGGGAGCTATGCACTTTTACATCAAGATTGAAAAAACTAATTTATTTAAAACGGATTTTTGTGTTTAGCTTGTTCTTCCCCCGCACCTCCAATTAGCACGGTTGGCTATGTACGGTGTGAAAGAAGTTCAACGTACATACGTCAATATTCTTTGTGTGTCGCCGAGAAGGTAAAAGCTTGAGCGATACGGGTCGCACCATTCCAGGGTCTTCCCGCGCAACTGTAATGCGACGAAATTGCAGCGTGGCGAGTTAATAGCTCAGTGGGATTTACCTGGCAAGATATTTTTTTTTTTATATATATTATTTAGTTGAATATATTTTTAAAGTTTAATTCAATTATCACTCTTTATACTTTGCACTCCTATCATTGTCTTGGTATTGTTTGTTGTTGTAACGTTCTGACCCCGTGCCCCCCCCCCAACCCCGTTTACTGGACATGTAGGACAAAGAGCTTTATAGCTCATCGGATTCCTCCTGCAGCATAAATACAAATTCTCAGATTCGGACGCGGTACAACAACTGGGCGCGGCTCGTACAAATGTCGCGTGATCAAGGAAGGACGCTTACAGGTCACGGCGTGGTACGACAACGAACCTACCCGGCCACGACGTAGCGAGGTCACGGCATGGTGGCTCGCAGTAGTCAGCGCACTGCGCTACGATCCCCGGCAACCCGAGTTTGATCTCCCCGGCAATCACAGTTTGATCTCCCCGGCCACACTAACATCAGTGCCCTTTTAAATCTAGAATGAAAACTCGTTTCTTCAGAACTGCTTCGTGTCGTGTTGAGTTTGTGTTGTCATTTCTTCCAGGCACACCTCCGATTATTATCACGGATGGCTACGTACGGCGCGAAAGAAGTTCAACATAAATACATATGAGTATGGGTCTCTGTGGGTCTCTGTGGGGTTCTGTGGGGTTCTGTGGAGGTGGGTCTCTGTGGGTCTCTGTGGGGTTCTGTGGGTCTCTACGGTTCTATAGGAGTCTCTGTGGGTCTCTATGGGTCTATGTGGGTGTGGGTCTCTGTGGATCTCTGTGGGTCTATGTGGGTGTGGGTCTCTGTGGGTCTCTATGGGGTTATGTGGGTCTCTACGGTTCTATAGGAGTCTCTGGATCTCTGTGGATCTCTGTGGGTCTATGTGGGTGTGGGTCTCTGTGGGTCTCTGTGGAGTTATGTGGGTCTCTACGGTTCTATAGGAGTCTCTGAATCTCTGTGGGTCTCTGTGGGTCTCTTCCTTCCTATATTAGGAAGCCACTATGCATTTTTAAGTGATCCATATTGAAAACTAATTTTTATGGACTAGCTCGTTGTCCTTCCCTCCACACCTCCGATTTGGACGGTTGGCTACGTACGGTGCGAAAGACGTTCAACACACGGTACACACAGTCGTGAGTGCTTTCTAAACCGATCCTGCTTGGGACCATCAGCTCCTCACCGGCCACTTCACCAACCCGCACTGACCAGCGTGGTGAAGTATGGTCAACTGGACCCCCTCCCCTGCCACCCCCCACCAACGACCCACACGATGTGGGGAGGTCTTTTTCTTTTTTAAAAACAAATTTCAGTGGGGTTGACGGAGGAAGACTGTCACACGTGCAACACATTCACCACACACGTGTAATTAATATCCAAGAGCGGTTTGCTCACACGCTATTTGAACGCGGCAAAATGTATAACCAATCAATCATCAATCAACTGTAATTATCGAACCGGTTCAGCCGCACGGGTGTTCTGTTGATGTCATGGCACCTCGTTCAGGAGTCGTGAACCAGGAAGCGCTTTGGCACGAGATCCGATCCTTGCACTCACGCCTGGAGATGCCGCGATGCAATCTCCAGCGAAACGTCTATTTACAGGGTGGCCCAAAAGTCAGGACACACAAACACACACACATAGGGTTATTATATTATTTTAACAAATCACATGGGGTTGTTTAATTTATTTTAACAAATGTTCTAACCGACTTCCATGAACATTAACGCACGATGCATTAATTCTCTTTTAAAATGAATTTAGGACTTTTTGAAGATTTCAGATGCCTCCTTTAGCATAAATAAAAAAAAAACAAATGCATATCGTTAGCAATCTGAAAAATAGATATTCATAATAATACGTAACACATTGCTTGAACGGATAAACAATTAAATGTTTACATGCCAGTGTTAAAATAAATAAAATCACCCCATGGACCCTGACTTTTAATGCCACCCTGTACAGTATTTGCTGCTTTTCAACATTCCGGTTTTACTGACAAACGGAAGCAATTGCTTCGCAACCCACGTGACAACTTCATTTGTTTGGCCGGGCGGTGTGGCTACACGGATGACAATTGCTTTTTATGCACTACACCAGCGGTCCCCAACCTTTTTGGCACCAGGAACCGGTTTCGTGGAAGACAATTTTTGTCACGTACCAGGAAAGGGAGGGGGGGGTAAGTTCATCATTGGGTCTTTCACCCTTTTCAAAGAAGCTCTCCAGCGACGTTTGTTTTGTTACTCATTGTGGCTACTAGGGGGGTTAGAGCTTGTGGGCTTACCAACATAACTGTGACTGAGACAAGTGCGCAGTGCGGGAAAGAGGCGCGGGCGGAAGTGGTGAATAATAAAATAATGGGGGCGGGTCACGTGCGGACTCACCGCTCTCACCTGCTGCTGCTGCTGTGCGGCCCGGTTCCTAACAGGGCCACGGGCCGGTACCGGTCCACGGACCGGGGGCTGGGGACCCCTGCACTACACGAGCTAACCCGAGCATAAACAAAATAAAATTCTGAATCACAACAATAATATTGGTCCGTGATGAATATCTACGAATGATGTGTTGTTTAATCCAGTTTAAGAAGGACGATAGCTCAACGAAGTGGGCTCAAAATGTGGACATTAATTCAATGTAAGGAGGACGATAGCTCAACGAAGTGGGCTCAAAATGTGGACATTAATTCAATGTAAGGAGGACGATAGCTCAACGAAGTGGGCTCAAAATGTGGACATTATAGCAGCCACATACTCTACACGACGATGATGATGACGACGATGTTGAAGTGATGCTATACTTACACCATACCTGTCAACCCCTTGTTAGTGCCCTACCTTATTACTCACCAATTCAGACCTTATTGGTCACCCAGTGCCCTTATAAATCTCAACGTCCATCCTACAAAGTGCCATCACAAGGGAGAAACAGTCTAAAAAAGTTGCCCGCATTGAAACGAATGTACGCCGCATGGACCTGAAAACTCAATTTACCTGCACAAGAATACGGGGTAAACTGTGTGGGTTGACAGGGTATGTTTCACGAATTATTACAGTACACAATGCCAGAGCATTGTGAGTCGTAATTTGACACCTTGGGGAATTGTGGCATTGACGGGGAGTACGCGGTGTTGTGTAAAATGATCGATGACGAATATGGTGGTGGTGGCGACTCTCGTTAATTATTAACATACACGGATCACATTATCCAACAACACGACGAAGATAAATCTAACACCAGCGGCGTGGTAAGCGTGACTTTGTTACAAAATACGAACTTCTATGGACGTTCGTGATGATGAGGATGATACTGGTGGTGAAAAGAGTCAATATTACTAAACATAACAATGTTTACTTTCTGGCAATGAAACAGGATGTGTTAAGATGTTCAAACACCAAATAGAAACATTTTGCAGGGAATCAAGTTACTGCATTAACCACACACGGTACTTGTGGTGAAGATACAAACAAACATGCTCTAATAATAATAATATATGCCTTGTATATGAAGCTGATTGGCCTACACCAGAGACACCCTTCTTTAGGGCCTAGTCTCACCGGTGTCAGACCAGAGAACGCCAAAAGGCGACCAGTGCAAGGACAATGCACTATCAGGGCATTTATAGCTTGGGGTGAACAGCTACAAATGTTACCAGTATTAAAGTATGAAAAAATAGGAATAGGTTCTTATTATTTCATACTTTTAAACTGGCAAAAAGGTCCCATTACTCAACGTGTGTGTTACTACATGCGGGTTCCCTCCCAGATAACATTAAGCAGTTACAGAGAAAAATGCATTTAGTTATTAAAAAGGATGTTATTTGTTTGATGATGATGATGATGATGAATCCACTTTACGAAGTTGTTCAGAATGGTGAACAGTATTAAAACATGACACGTTGTGGTGGATAGCGATTATAAATACGAGGCATCGCTGATACAATTGGTAAACAGGATTCTTTTAAAAATAATGTAAACAATATTGTGTGTACGCCGATGATAGTTACCCTATACTATACCCATATGCTCTACAATTAACACAGACAGCACGACTACAAAACTCGCATTTCCGTGGCTAATTCCAATACGGAGTATCGCCAATACAGTACACAAACGATATCCTTGGAGGCTGCATCGACATGGCCCGAAGGCAACTTTCGTACAAATGAACACGAGCGCGAGAGAGGGAGCTGGCCGTACTCTCCAGCGCGACGTCCCACAAAATCGTAAACAAAAAAAACTGGTGAAAGGAACAAACCTGTCGGGACGACAGAGCTTCAATGAACGCTGTTAAGATTCGCAGCGTCTTTTAAGCTGGCTGAGAGAAGTGAGGCACCTTGACAAAGGGGTTTACATATCAAACAGGAGAATTTAGCATTGAAAGAGCTGAGGGATTAGCTTGTGACTGGTCACAGAAATGGCTATGTTAAAGTCAGAGCCTACACATCCACAGGGGAATTTAGCATTGAAATAGCTGAGGGATTAGCTTGTGACTGGTCACAGAAATAGCTAAAAAAAACTCCGCTTGGCTTTCCAACATTCCTCCTCCGACGATGCTGATGAACCAAATTGATTGCCGCGTGTGCCCATGCCCGTGATAACTTAATTTGATTGGCTCTGTCGCTCGGTGCTGGTGGGTTATACAGATTAAATTGACATTATGCACTGCACGACCTTACGCAAATATAAACCAAACGACGAATCACACACCTGGCAGGAAACACGTGAAGCAGACTAATGTGATTCTCCACAAAGGGTTACCAATCGCATATAGGTATCTCAGATATTATTACGTAGCATTATTAGTATTATAATACAAGTAATTGTCGCAGCACGTGGCTGGCATTGGTAAACGCATGCCTGGCTACGCTCTGGCCGAAGTGTCAGTGACCTCGTTGTGAGATGTCCATCTCTGTGTTTAAAATATTCAACGTTGGGAGAAACCTTTAATGGGAATGGTGAAATACGTCCACGCAATACAAGATTTTATGACCTTGCAGAACATTTTTTTAATTCAAAGCATAACGTTCTGTAACACGCATGCAATATAAGGGTACATAATAAACTAGAATTCGCACTGATGTTGACAGGACTGTTCTTACACGTTCTGATCCCTCCTTACGAGAGATCTGTGAAAAAAAAAATAGCTTCACAACTCATCGAATTCCTCCAGTACAAATACATATTCTTGATTCCGATTCACTCACACAACGCACTCGCCACGGACGATGGACTCACCCACTCGCAAGAAGTCGTTCATTTTTCATATTCTTAGTTTTTTCGGTAAAGTCACGTTGAAGAGAAACAACAAAATAACGGTCATCATCATGACCGTTTGAGTTATGGTCGAAACGTCGTGAGAATTTTTTTATTGTTTTATATATATTTTATTATTTTGTTGTTTCTCTTCAACGTGACTTTACCGAAAAAAACTAAGAATATGAATTACTGCAGTCACGAAAGCTTTAAATCAAAATTTAAGTCGTTCATTGTCAACGATGGGAAAATAATTTCGGCAGAATCAGACACAGGACGCGCGCGTGCGTGTGTCCGTGGAGACATCGGTTACCGTCTTGTCTGCAATTGTAGGACTCTCTGGAAAGCAAGACGCATCCCCAACCCGATCCTGTACCAGGTGTCAATCGTGTTGCGCGTGTTAATCTGAAGAGGAGTTGTACACCCCTAGCTTGCCACTGCTATTCATTGGCGTAAAATGAAATAAAATGTTTTCGCTCCGGATGACCGCTGCAAAGTATTATCTGTATTTTGATTTAGCGTGCTGATGTTAAAGGTGCATTGAAAAATGTGATACTCCGACTGATGCTTCTGTTGTTGTGGAGTGACTCATGCAGCCAGCTATGGCTCTAGGATTTTGGTGTTACATGTTATTTATGTAGTTTATTGTAAACATTCGGTCACAGTCCCTATGATCACTGTTACGTTGAAATTATGACTTTATTTTTTGTTGATTTCGAAAAGTTTTTTGGTTTGGACATGTTTGTTTTGTTGTAGTACGGAGTTAGACTGATGGCCTTAATCTAAGTTTTCTTGTTGTTTGACTTGCATCCCACTGGGATTTTTTGCACACAGCATTGGTGCACGGTGCTTTTTTCAGGAATATTTTGCTGTTTTTTTCATGGATTTTCTGTTTGCACAGTCACATAGTCACTTTAAGATGTTTTTCTTGTTCGTGTTTTTGTTTTTTATGTTTGTTGCGGTTGCACTCGATTCAAGAGCCGAATGGCTCACAGGGCTATACCAAAATAAAGAAACTGAAACTGAAACTGTACACACTCGCCCACATCAAATTACCGTGTTCTCCGGGATACAAGACGCTCCAGAAAAGTAAGATGCGCCCCCAACCAAATCTTGTGCCCTGTGTCAACAACTTTCTTTGACCGATCTGATCAGACACATACACGTACACCTTTGCTGGATAATGAGAACGAATCTCCACCGCCACCCCCCCCCCCCCAACTTTTGCTTTTGAAACACTGGTAAAGGAGCGCGTCCTAAAAACTCCGGAGAATACGGTATATTTCACAAGCCACCAAAGATATCGCGAGCGCATCGCGTGTGTACACCAAGACAAATAACCCCCCCGTATAGCCTTAACAGACTGTTGGGGCAAGTGCTGTTAGCGAGCACCTATGAAGGCCGGCACGGCACACGAGGGGGGTGGGTGGCCAGCACCACCACCGACCGCCTTTGCCTCCCCCAGTGGCGATGTTTAACACACCGCACCAGGTGCTCATTTGAGGCTGAGTCGACCTAGGGGATGCCCGGGACCGGTTCAGATAATCGTCACCGGTGTTGGCCGCGAGCGGGAATCAAACCGTGTTTATGGCGCAGCGTGCTAAGCGCCACACTCCGCTCCCCAAGAGACACACTCGCACAAAGAGACACACGCACACAGTGGGGGGGTCACACTGCACGCCACGTGCGTCCGCCTGCCGTGACCGCGGTTTCGGCGGCGGGTGGCTCGATACTGCCGCGCGATGTTTGCGAGGCGCAGTTGCCCCGCATGCGCTGGGTGCAGATGGAGCAGACGAAACTGCCTGTAGCCTTTTCGATTTGAAGCTTTCGTGACTGCAAGGATTCATCTTCTTTGGTTCTTTCGGTAAAGTCACGTAGAATGAGAATAAAATAATAAAATAACACAATAAAATTCTCACGACGTTTCGGCCACAACGCAGGCGGCCGTCTTCAGGTGAAAGGTTAATCGAAGCTCTGTCGTCCCGACAGTTCTGTTCTTTCACCTGAAGAAGGCCGCTTGTGTTGTGGCCGAAACGTCGTGAGAATTTTATTGTGTTATTTTATTATTTTATTCTCATTCTACGTGACTTTACCGAAAGAACCAAAGAAGATGACTGTAGCCTACTCTACCTTTTTATTGTACCAGGTAAGGCCCACTGGGCTATATAGCTCTATTTTTTTTTAGAAGCGACCTGTCCATAAATGATAGCTCAACGAAGTGGCCCTATGCAGTGGCAATGTATAGCAGCCAAATACTCGAAAGGCATGTTGATCCTAAATGCGGAGGGGAAAAAAACCGGGTGGATCCGGAGAAAAATCCACGCAAACACGGGGAGAGAGATACGCAAATGACACATATACAGCAGGCGTCAGGGTCGGGATCGAACCGACGGCCTCCTGCATACCAGGCGAGGTAGTTAACACCTCGCCAGGTATGCAGAAGGTTCGACCCCGACCCTGACGCCTGCTGTATATTTGGAGTTTGAATGTTCTCCCTGTGGTCGTGTGGATTTTTCTCCGGGTCCTCTGGTTTTTCCTTGCACATTTAGAATCAACAACACGTGCTTAGACTATTCGGCTGCTGTAAATAACCACGTGATAAGCCACTTTGTTAAGCTATCATTTATGATCGCCAGGTCGCTTCTGAAAATGAGCCATATAGCTCAGTTGGTAAAATAAAAAATAATATTATTTTAACGGGGCCGTGTACACCACCGCCTTACAAGCGATTGTTGGCCATGGCTAAAATCGGGTCAAAATATCCGGACGCAAAAGAAACAAAATTTTAAAAAGAAGCCAGTCCAGACGGTTCAACAGCACCCACAATGAGGGTGCTGTACGTCACCCCTTCTTTAGGGCTTACGTCAAAGCTTTGACGGTCAAAATTCCGGAAGGAGATTTTCCGCTCGCGGTTTGAAGCGTCCCGAGCTGAGAATGAGTCACCCACAATCGTTGGGGAGGGGGGAGGGGATGGAGGGGGGAGGGCTGAAAAAGCAGTGCTAAAGGTTAACACGTGCCCTGTTTCCACAACGTTTTAAACTTCTACTCAAAAACAATATATATTTTTTACTTTAATAAAGGGTTCATATTTTATAGTCGCGCATATGGAGTCGTGAGTGGTTCGCTTACGGCGTCACGAGTGGCATTCGTTTGCGCAACACGGCTCTGGGGCAAATCGCCATGCTCCCAACGTCACCAACACGCACTGAGCGAAGTCTGATCAAGAGAGGCCTTCATCCAGCAGTCGATGACAGACAGCGGGACTTTAGATGATTATCATCATTCATGATAGTCGTTGAGTTGGCGAGATGCGTCGCGATGCTGCGTGATGTTAACTACCTCGCCTGGTCTACAATGGGTCGTGGATTCGATCCCCGACCCTGACGCCTGCTGGATAATTTGAGTTTGCGCGTCTCTCTCATTATCATCACGGTGGCTATTAGATATTAACTACCTCGCCTGGTATGCAGGAGGTCGTGGAATTGATCCCCGACCCTGACACCTGCTGTATATTTGAAGTTCGCGTGTCTCTCTCTCTCCCCGTGGTCGCGTGGATTATGTATCCGGGTCCTCCCGTTTTTGTTCCCTCCGCGTTTAGAATCAACGTCACACGTTTAGAATCAACGTCACACGTTTAGAGTATTTAGCTGCAATAAATGTACACGTGATGATAAGCCACTTCGTTGAGATATGACGTGTGATAGCCAGGTTGCTTCTGACAAACAAGCTATACAGCTCAGTGATGGGTCTTTACCTGATACAACAAAACATAGCGTAGAGTTGCTTGGCAATGGGCTGGCGTGGGGTGCGTGTGAGAATGCTGAGGTTGCTGTTATCGTTGTTTTTGAAGGCGACACGCAGGTGGGGATGATGAGGAGCGCCCTGGGGTGAGCTCACGAGCGCGTGTGGGGTACGTGTGTGCGTGTGTGGGTGGTGGGGAGCGGTAGTGTAGCGGTTAGCGCGCTGCGCTATTAACCTGGCGACACAGGTTCGATTCCCGCTCACGGCCAACACCAGTGACCATCATCTGAACCGGTCCAGGGCCTCCCCTAAGTCGACTCAGCCTCAGCGAGTACCTGGTGCGGTGTGTAAAAACATCGCCACTGCGGAGACAAAGGCGATCGGGAGCGGTGCTGGCCACTCCCCCTCCACCCTCGTCTTGGCCTTCATAGATGCTCGCTCACAGGACTTGCCCCAACAGTCTGTTGAGGCTACACGGGGGACCTTTGTCTTTGTTGTCCTTCAGGCGAGACACTCGGCTGGTCCAGCAGCGGTCGTCTCACCGCAAAGAGACGAGGACGCCGGAATGTGCAGTGGGCGGACGGGCGGGCGGGGGGGCATCGCACGCAGCACTCGAGCGCGAATTGCCTCTAAATCACCCACCCGGCCACCCTCCTCCTAAGCCGCACGGTCATCAGCGCGCGCGCACACCCACGCGCGCAATTGCTCTTGAGAGTGCCACTCCAGAGTGGGCATTTGGCCTACTCTTCCAAGCCCCGTCAAACGTCTTGTTGGAAGATGTGTGCGCAGTGCCCACACTTTACCCCACGGACGCAGATCGAATCCATTCGATGCCCTCTGGATTGTGAGTCCAGCGTGCGAACCCATTGCGCCACTTGCTAAATTAAAACTACATACTGTATATGACTTAAATTATAGACTGTATCTATACCTTTAGCCGTATAGACTACTGTTAGCGTTGGTACTAATTAAGGCCTGCACCACGCTCGGCTGCCTTTGTCTCCCCTGTATCGATTGCACCGGGTACTCGTGAAATTCAGGCGGAGTCAACCTAAGGGAGGCCCAGGATCGGTTCAGCAAGTGCACGCCATATAGTACTTAATATAGTACTTTATAATACGTAAAATAATATTGTTTACATTCTTAATAAATAATTATGATAAACTACTAGCATTTGCCTTCTGGCGGTGCAGAACTATGCTGTACATCATCTTAATAGATACATAACTTCAGCGGGCAGAAGCTTGGAGAATATTTACGGGCTGTGCAAGCATCACCAAGCAGGGGTTTCCTTCCTCGTTGAATACATCTGTCGAGTCGCATGTCCGTATCGGCAGTGTGGTGAACTTCTCTGCTGGAGAATGCACGCGTTTTGTCGTAGCCAGAGCCATAGCGAAGAGGCATGGTGGATGTGGTGTGCCGGCGTGCTTGAAGTGTAAATATTCTGAACGGCACATCAGCTTTCAACAAACATGAATAGATGGTGTGTCAAGCCACTGCTGGATGAATGCCTTCGTTTCTATACGCAGTGCCGGTCATAAATATATACTAACGTGTACTACATATATACTCTTAAAATAAACATTTTTTTTTTTTAAAACAAAAAATATTTTGTTTTATTTTTATTAATTTTCTACCGACGTCACTTTACCGTAACAACCAAAGAGTATGGATTCCTGCAGTCACGAAAGCTCCAAATACATATATACAAATACAAGTTTACACCCTTGCAAACTCGAGATATCCAACGATTTGTAACTATAATTCTCATTCTCATTTGTTTTGTGGGTATATGATCAATCAGAATGTGTAGGCTCCTCCACCATCCGGCACAGCCAATTCAACACATCTAGTGGACAAATGCGCAAATAGCAAAAAAAAATCACGTTTAAAAAAATGGGAATCAAGCAAAATGTTTACAATTCTTATACGAGGTTTCGCTGGCGACTACAACACCAGCATCGTCAGTAATCACCTGGTAATAAAGTGCAGACCTCAAGGTCATAATAATAAACCATCTCAAAGCATTACATATAGATTAAATATTCGAATAAAATAAACGCATGTGGCCCTTACTGATTGAAGTTGTATATTCCACACGTACTGCATGTACCCACGTTAAGTTAACGGAATGGCTATACGTAAATGACCATATTCAGAATATAAATTTTTAGCATAAACGCTTAGCAAACATATTTTCCACCTATTAAAACCACGTTCCCTCTTTCCTCGTGATGGAAACAAACAACCCAGGTTTTAGCAATTATCTCCAAATATCAAGACAAATAACAATATATAAGAATTGGTTTGACCCTTTCTGACAATAAAACACGAGTTGCAGTAAGACGTTCAAACAACAAATAGAGAGACCTTGTCCAAGAAATAAAGTTTCTGCATTAAACATACAGTACTTATGTCTAACATGCAAACAACAAACACTCTCTGATAATACACGCATTGCCTTTGCAACTGGTTGGAAACAGCCTGTAAATACTTTATATAGATGTATATATGTATATATACACACACACCGCTGGCTTGCGTGAGGTCGTATGAGAGACGTTTTATTGATTTATTTACTCCCGCGCCGACGGCCAGGAGGAGACTTTTCCCGATGACATCTGGACAGCCAGCAGCAGTGGTTGTCGGCTGGACTGCTGATGAGCCATCAGAGGGGCGAAGCCGGCCCCAGAGTTTGCGAGTTCAAACGAGAATGGTTTTTGCTGGTTTAAAGACAGGTTAACAGAGCACCGATTTGCCGATAGACTAAACCAAAATAAGTAAAAAAATATACGTGGACATACGGAACAGAAAATGCTGTCCGTGTGTTCGAGATGCGTTGGTTTCAGAACCCAGCAGATGGTTACAGCTCTACTTATAGCCGTATTAGTAATGCCGTATTGTCCGGATGCGTCTTACAATTTACACAACGCAAGTTCGGGATTTGCATCTCACTTTGTGGAGCGTCGTATAATCCAGAGATTACGTCGATGCACAGGAACGTGTCGCGTTACTGTGCGCGCGACGTGGATGTGAGGAGCGGTGGCGCAGCGGTTAGCGCACCGCGCATAAGAACCCGGCCACCCGCGTTCGATGGCCGCTCACGGCCAGCGAACATTTGAATGAAGTCCTCTCGGTCGCCTCGGCCTTCAAAGGAGCACATGGAGCAGCGTATAAACATCAGCACCGAGGAGACGAAGGTGGCCGGGTTTTGTTGACCACCCACTCCATTCGCGTGCTGTGCCGGCATTCACAGGTACTGCTTGTTCGCTCACAGCACTTCGGAATAATAATATTTAGACCCGATTAATCCGATGAGCTGTAAAGCTCTTTTTCACAGATCACCAGCGGGGGGGCACGGGGTCAGAACGTTACAACAGCAATGACAAAAACACGATATGAGTGCAAAGTATAGGATACGTAAGAAAAATCACTTTAAAATATATACAAATAAATGTTTACAATATTCTTCGGTTCTTTCGGTAAAGTAACGTAGATAGAAAAAATTAAAGTTAATATACTGAAAATAAAAACTACGACGTTTCGATGACGATCGCTTGTGTCGTGATCGAAACGTCGTAGTTTTTTTTAAAATTTACTTTAATTTTTTCTATCTACGTGACCTTACCGAAAGAACCAACGAATATTAATTCCTGCAGTCACGAAAGTTTAAAGTCAAAATTTTAATGTCTACAATTTTTTTTCATCTGATCAGATAAAGCCCATTCAGGTACTGACTTTTTTTCAGACGCGACCTGCCCATAAAATGATAGCTTAGCCGAGTGGCTTATCACGTGAACCTCTATAGCAGCAGACAAAGTCTGTTCAAGGCGAAACGGCTTGCTGGGGGCCTTTGTCTTCTGATTTGGCAGCCCAAGTTGGTGGTTGGGTGAGTCATCGTCCCCGGCACGAATATCCGCAAGCCTGGAGAGTGACTAAAAGCTCGAGTGTCTGAACTCTGAAGGCGAAACCGCTCGGTGCGTGTGCGTCTCTCTCTCTCTCTCCCCACCGCTTTGTCAGGAGAGAATTCGGACGCGTCTAACAATCAATCGTCAATTTTGACTCACAACGACAAACATTCCCCGCCCCCCCCCATTTCCGTATAGCCTTGACAGACTGTTGGGGCAAGTGCTGTTAGTGAGTAGCAACCTATGAAGGCCGGAACGACACACGAGGGGGTGGGAGGCCAGCGCCACGCCCGGCCGCCTTTGTCTCCCCAGTGCGGATGCTTGCACAGCCGCGATGGCGTGGAGGAGGCCGTGATGGCGAGGAGGAGATGGCGTGGAGGAGATGGCGTGGAGGAGGCCGCGATGGCGTGGAGGAGGCTGTTATGGCGAGGAGGAGACCGTGATACACTCACTCATCTTACACTGACTCACTCACACAACCACTGACCCATTCACACATCATACACTGATTCACTCATCATATACTCACTCATCATCCGCTGACTCACTCACACATCATATACTCACTCACACTACCACTGACTCACTCACACACACATCATACGCTGACTCACTCATCATACGCTGACTCACACATCATACACTCACTCACACTACCACTGACTGACTCACACATCATACACTGGGAGTGTCATGCTGCCAGCTATGGCTGCAAGTTTGGTCGTACATGTTATGTATATCGTTTATTGTTAAATTTGAATCAGTTCTTATGATTACTGTTGTTACATTGTTTTTATAGCTTTATTTTGGTGATTTCGAAAACATATGGTTAAGCCATGCTTCTTGCGGAAGTGTGGAGTTGGCCTGATAACTTTAATCTAAATTGTCTTATGGTTGTTATTGTTTGACTTGCATCACACTGGGATTTTTTGCACACAGCGTTGTAATACGATATATTTTTTAGGAATATTTGCTGGTTTATCCAGGATGTTTCTGTTGCGTGTCATCGCTTTAAGATGTTCTCTGTTCATATTTAGTTTGTTGGGGTTGCACCCGACTCAAGAGCCGCATGGCTCACAGAGCAATACCTAATACAGTGAGGGAAATAAGTATTTGATCCCCTGCTGATTTTGTACGTTTGCCCACTGACAAAGAAATGATCAGTCTATAATTTTAATGGTAGGTTTATTTGAACAGTGAGAGACAGAAAAACAACAACAAAATCCAGATAAACGCATGTCAAAAATGTTATAAATTGATTTGCATTTTAATGAGGGAAAAAAGTATTTGACCCCTCTGCAAAACATGACTTAGTACTTGGTGGCAAAACCCTTGTTGGCAATCACAGAGGTCAGACGTTTCTTGTAGTTGGCCACCAGGTTTGCACACATCTGCAGGAGGGATTTTGTCCCACTCCTCTTTGAAAGATCTTCTCAAAGTCATTAAGGTTTCGAGGCTGATGTTTGGCAACTCGAACCTTCAGCTCCCTCCACAGATTTTCTATGGGATTAAGGTCTGGAGACTGGCTAGGCCACTTCAGGACCTTAATGTGCTTCTTCTTGAGCCACTACTTTGTTGCCTTGGCCGTGTGTTTTGGGTCATTGTCATGCTGGAATACCCATCCACGACCCATTTTCAATGCCCTGGTTGAGGGAAGGAGGTTCTCACCCAAGATTTGATGGTACATGGACCTGTCCATCGTACCTTTGATGCGGTGAAGTTCTCCTGTCTCCTTAGCAGAAAAACACCCCCCAAAGCATAATGTTTCCACCTCCATGTTTGACGGTGGGGATGGTGTTCTTGGGGTCATAGGCAGCATTCCTCCTCCTCCAAACACGGCGAGTTGAGTTGATGCCAAAGAGCTCCATTTTGGTCTCATCTGACCACAACACTTTCACCCAGTTGTCCTCTGAATCATTCAGATGTTCATTGGCAAACTTCAAACGGGCATGTATATGTGCTTTCTTGAGCAGGGGGGACCTTGCGGGCGCTGCAGGATTTCAGTCCTTCACGGCGTAGTGTGTTACCAATTGTTTCCTTGGTGACTATGATCCCAGCTGCCTTGAGATCATTGACAAGATCCTCCCGTGTAGTTCTGGGCTGATTCCTCACCGTTCTCATGATCATTGCAACTCCACGAGGTGAGATCTTACATGGAGCCCCAGGCCGAGGGAGATTGACAGTTCTTTTGTGTTTCTTCCATTTGCGAATAATCGCACCAACTGTTCTCACCTTCTCACCAAGCTGCTTGGCAATGATCTTGTAGCCCATTCCAACCTTGTGTAGGTCTACAATCTTGTCCCTGACATCCTTGGAGAGCTCTTTGGTCTTGGCTATGGTGGAGAGTTTGGAATCTGATTGATTGATTGCTTCTGTGGACAGGTGTCTTTTATACAAGTAACAAGCTGAGATTAGGAGCACTCCCTTTAAGAGTGTGCTCCTAATCTCAGCTCGTTACCTGTATAAAAGACACCTGGTAGCCAGAAATCTTTCTGATTGAGAGGGGGTCAAATACTCATTTCTCTCATTAAAATGCAAATCAATTTATAACATTTTTGACGTGGTTTTCTGGATTTTTTGTTATTCTGTCTCTCACTGTTCAAATAAACCTACCATTAAAATTATAGACTGATCATTTCTTTGTCAGTGGGCAAACGTACAAAATCAGCCGGGGATCAAATACTTTTTCCCCTCACTGTATACACTGAGCGTGTGAGTAAATCTATATATACACACACGTAACCTATGTATAAACGGATTGATGAATCATATGAAATTGTAGTTTTATGGCTGAGTAATTCGACCAACGCACACCATTCAGTGATGACGTGGGACGTTGTGACTCACGGCCCAAATCATCATGCGAGAGTGATGATGATGATGTTAATAATGTTCATCAAGTATTGTTTTTTTTATTTAAACAAAACAATGTTTGGGATATTCGCTTCCACGTAATTAAAATACAACTAGAAGAATTATAATGCAATGTACGCATATATTCATCGATAGCGCCCGCTCAGAGCAATTAATTGTCATGGAAAAATTTATGACAACTATTTGGATAAATGTTTCCGTGTTTATATGTGGTGACGAGACGTATTATAGCCGAGACAGCACCGAAGCACGTGGATACGTGAAGTGACTGTTTCCATGTAAGGTAGAGTACTGTGCATATATTGTAACAATGTATATATGTAAACACACTTCTAACACCGTCTTTGTAAAGATTATACGGCATTTGAGGCTGGTCTTCACAGCAGGAAAAATAAAAATGACATTTATAATATTTAAAACCAACAACATTCAACGATTATCCTACCTGTAGAATGCTACGTTACATGTTCAAACGTGATAAATCTAGCTCCAGCAGCCCCTGAAATTAAGTGCATGCTATTTTATTATCTTATAGACTTCACGCGGTGTGGTAAATCGATCCAATTTCAGCAACATGTGAAATCGTATAATGTAACGTATGGCGCAATCCCACAACGCAATATTCTAACAACTGCACGGCGCGATGCTAAACACTTGTGAATTGGTCGGTAACTCGTTTATATGTCGAGGACCGCAGAGCTCGGGGGAATTGGTTTGGTAGCGTCAGGCTGCTAGCCGCGTGACTGCTGCTGCTCGTCTGTGGTTTCTTCTAGCGTTTCCCAGTCGTCCCCCCCTCTCTCTCTCTCTCTGTCTCCTTGATAGGGAGTGACTACTTAGACGCTGCAATGATGTGTTGCGTTAAACGTGCGTGCTCGGCAGATGGTAAGGATTTTGACTTAAAAAAACGTTCGTGACTGCAGGAATTCATATTCTAGGTTCTGTCGGTAAAGTCACGGAGATAGAAAATAAAATAAAAGATAATACAATTGAATACAATTAAAATACATTTAAATGATGAAGACCGCTTGTGTTGCGATCAAAACGTCGTGGTAGTTTGCTTTTATTATTTTCAATTTATTATTTTAAATTTTAATTAGTATTTTATTTAATTGTATTATCTTTCATTTTTTTTAATTTTATTTTCTATCTACGTGACTTTACCGAAAGAACCAAGACTAAGATGGTAAGGAATCTTGCCTTCATCATCATCATCGTAGCAGCAGCGGCTTTTGGCTGCTGGCCACCGTACCAAAACGGTGTTCACCGCAACATCGCGTGTCGCTTTCACACGCGATGATGCGGCCGTCTGGAACGCTCTTCCTTCCGACATTAGGAATCGACCGGAGCTGTGCAATTTTAAATCAACTCGATTGAAAAGTCGTTTTAAAAAAAAATTGCTTTTTTGCGTGTGTTCATTTTGTTGTCCTTCCCCCGAACCTCCGATTAGCGCGGTTTGCTCCGCACGGTGGGAAAGAAGTTCAACGTACACACACAACTGTGCTCACGATTCCGTTGCTATCAACATAGAATACTTACAATTAATGTAACACTTCATAGACCTTTAACAATCCACTGCTGGATGACCCCCCCCTCCACCGCCTACACTGTGTCGGTCATGGGGGTTGTTTGACCATACTTCACCCCGCTGGTCTGCGCGGGTTTGGTGAGGTTGGCCTATCGAGGCCGCGTGTGTTCAGGATCGAGGAAGACATCACTCGCCACTGACGTTAGCCGAACGCGCTAAGCACTGCACCACCGCTCCTCCAATTCAAGTGTGTGTGTGTATATACATACATACGGAGTACATATGTGGGCGTGTTATATGCATAGATATACAAAGATTACAAAAAATACCCCGCGTTACCGACACATACTGTTGGGGCACAGACTGTTAGCGAGCACCTATTAAAGCCGGAACGACTCACGTGGGGTTGGGGTTTTCCAGCCAGCACGCCAGGCCGCCTTTGTCTCCCGAGTGCCGATTCGTACTCACCGCTTCTCATTTAAAGCCGAGTCGACCTAGGGGAGGCCCAGGAGCGGTTCAGATATTCGCCACCGCTGTTAGCCGTGGCCTGGAATTGAACTTTGTTGTCAAGGTTTCGAAGGGCGGTGCGTCCAACACGGAGCCACCTCGAAGTGGATACGTGTGTGCGTACAATGATGGTGCCGTTTGTTACTGACCGCTTGCATTTTGGTCTTCGCTCAGCAACTGTGTCAATACTGTATAGAAACATAGACAGTATACGCACACATATAATCTATGCTTTGTAGCTCATCGGAATCGTCCAGTACAAATACATATGGGTAGGGATCATAGTCGCCACGTGGAACACGGTGACGGCTAGAAGTTGGTGTTGTGGGAACCACTGCATTAGACTGCGCGTGTCTCCGTCTGTCTCTCTCTCTATCTCTCTGTCTCTCTGTCTATCTCTGTGTCTCTATCTCTCTGTCTCTCTCTATCTCTGTGTCTCTCTATCTCTCTGTATCTCTCTGTGCGTGACTCTCTTTGTCCGTCCATCTCTGTGTCTCTCTGTATCTCTCTGCGCGTCTCTCTCTGTAGCTTTCTGTATCTCGCTCTGTATCCCACGTCTCTAACCAGCTAAAGACCCATACAATGTAACTGGCATTTGCCAACCATCCCAAGGCTGAATAATTACTTGCAAATTACTCAACTGGGATCACACAGCAGCAGCATCTCCTTTCTACGAATGGTTGACAGGATCCTCTTGAAAATCAGTCTTGAGACTTAGTGAGGCTGGCAGGACCCCGCTTGTGACTGTCTGAGTCTTGAGTGTGGCTGGAGTAGCAAGCACACGGTGCCGAGATGTTAACCACCTCTCCGAGTATACAGGAGATCGTGGGTTCGATCCCGACCATGACGCCTGTATATTTAAAGCGTGCATGCTCTCCCCGTGGTCGCGTGGATTTTGATCAGGGTCTTGCGGTTTTTCCCTTCACAATTAGAATCAACATTACGCGTTTGGAGTATTTCTGCTGCTATGAAATTCCACGTGACAAAGCCACTTCGTTGAGCTATCATTTGTGATGATCAGGTGGCTTCTGAAAAAGAGCTATAGAGCTCAGTGTGGCCTTACCTGGTAAAACATTTTTTTTGTTTTTGGCAAGGGGCAGTCGACACCACCAATCGCTTTTCACTCTCGGCGATGTCTAAAATCTGTCAAATACCCGGACGAAAAAAAGAACAAGATGAAAAAGAGCCACAGTTACAAATAAGTGTTTGGCCAATAATCATAATACGCCACCACTACCCACCAGACATTTGTCGAAATCTCTCAGGGCTTTGTCGTTCGCAACAACAACAGCAGCAGCAGCAGCAGCAGTCGGAGGAGGAGGAGGCGTCTCTCGCCCAGGCATTGATTGGCAACCACAGCAGATGCGGGAGCTCCAACCGGTCGCGGGGCACAGGCGGGAGGGCCACGTGGCGGCTGCTCGAGACTCTCAACACAAAAGGGAAACCGCGCGCCCGTGGCTATTGGCAGAGGCCGATGAACAAATAAATAAATTGCATTCACCCAATTCCACCCCAAACCTCCCACCGGCTCGCTCTCTCCCGGGACTCCGGGCCGCATTCATTTAATCGATTTGTCCTGGTGTCCTCGGGGTAATCGATTATTGGTGGGTTGTCAGTGTTTAAGCCGCTCTGACGACGCATTATTAAAAGGCGGTGATATTGATAGGTTCTTCTTCTTTGTCCTGGTCGTATGGTTGCTCATGTTGATGAGATACCATATCATTAGACCTCCTTTGCCAGTACTAAATGTAATAATAGGGGTTTTCCCCTTTTTTCTGGCAACAAAACTGAAACCTTTTTTTTACAAGGATTCATGTCTGCGTTAACCACAATACCTGCAGTCAAAATGCAAAAAAACAAAAAACACACTATGATAATATATGCATTGTACTTGAAACTGATTGGTCCACACCAAGGGACGGCTTTCTTTTGAGCCTCGACCCAATTGGTCCTCGACCAGATGACGCCAAAAGGCGTCATCTGTGTCTCAACATAAAAGTATAACACGACCCATCAGCCACAAGGCCTTCTTCTGGGAGTGCATACTTTTATCATAATTGGTTTCAACATACCGTATCTCAGGGGTTTTCCCCTTTTTCTGGCAACAAAACTGAAACCTTTTTACAAGGATTCATGTCTGCATTAACCATATGGTCGAGCACCAATTGGGTCGAGGCTCAAAAGAAAGCCGTCCCTTGGTGTGGACCAATCAGTTTCAAGGACAATGCATATATTACCATAGTGGAGTGACTCATGCAGCCAGCTGTGGCTCTAGGGTTTGGTGTTACATGTTATTTATGTAGTTTATTGTTAAAAATTCGGTCACAGTTCCTATGATCACTGTTACATTGCATTTATGGCTTTATTTTGGTGATTTCTAAAAGTTTTTTGGTTTGGGCATGTTTTTGTTTATTGTAGTACGGAGTTAGACTGATGGCCTTAATCTTAGTTTTCTTGTTGTTGTTTGACTTGCATCCCACTGGGATTTTTGCACACAGCGTTGGCGTACGGTGCTATTTCAGGAATATTTTGATGTTTTTTCCTGGATTTTCTGTTTGCACAGTCACATAGTCACTTTAAATGTTTTTTCTTGTTCATGTTTTTGTTTTTTTGTTTGTTGCGGTTGCACCCGATTCAAGAGCCGAATGGCTCACAGGGCTATACCTGTGGGTTGGACGCCGGGGAGCAGGGCGAGATACGGAGAGGAGGCACAAACAAGCGCCGAGATAGATGGATGATCCATGCTGTCAAGCTGAAATAGAAAATCGCTGAAAAAGATCAGCGATAATTTTCAATGTCGTGGGTTTTCCTTTGGCGCTGTGGTTTCCTCCTACGTGTATAAACATTCATTGGCCAATAAGACCTTAATATATAGTGGACTGCAGAGCCTGGGGTGGGGGGGGGGTGGGGGGGGGTGGGGGAGATTCGGCACCGCATCATCGTGTGACTGCCTTCCTATGATTACTGTTGTTACATTGTTTTATAGCTTTATTTTGGTGATTTCGGAAACATGGTTTCTTGCGGAAGTGCGGAGTTGGCCGGATAACTTTAATCTAAATTGTCTTATGGTTATTATTTTTTTATAAATAAATAAATGCGCCGTTTAAAAATACATTTCTGCAAACCAACACACCTGAGGATGGCCGTTTGAGTTATGGTCGAAACGTCGTGAGAATTTTTTATTGTTTTATATATATTTTATTATTTTGTTGTTTCCCTTCAACGTGACTTTACCGAAAAAAACTAAGAATATGAATTACTGCAGTCACGAAAGCTTTAAATCAAAATTTGTCTTATGGTTGTTATTGTTTGACTTGCATCACACTGGGATTTTTGCACACCGCGTTGTAATACGATTTTTTTTTTTGAATATTTGCCGGTTTATCCAGGATGTTTCTGTTGTGCGTCGTCGCTTTAAGATGTTCTCTGTTCATATTTAGTTTGTTGCGGTTGCACCCGACTCAAGAGCCGCATGGCTCACAGGGCTGTACCTAATACATGCAACTAGAAATAAATGAAAAACTATGAAACTATGTTTTTGTTTTGCATTTTGACTGCTGGTATTGTGGTTAATGCAGACATGAATCCTTGTAAAAAAAGTTTCAGTTTTGTTGCCAGAAAAAAGGGGGAAAACCCTGAGATACCGAATGTTGAAACCAATTATGATAAAAGTATGCACTCCCAGAAGAAGGCCTTGCGGCTGATGGGTCGTGTTATACTTTCATGTTGAGACACGGATGATATGTTATTTACCTATCTCTTTTGTCACACATTTCTAAAAAAATGTTTATTGCGAGTAGGGTTATACTTTTGGAAGGATATAAAAACACCCCTGTAGATTAATTATATTTTAATGAATAGGGCTCTCATGCACGTGAGAAAGTGACCCGGGAATCCCGTTGCTATATCGGATGCTTAGCCTATTTTAAAGCTGTTCTCAACAAATATACTATTTTACAACTCATTAAACTTAATTTTCCCATTCGCGAATTAAAAGCGCTTTCGTATGCTTTACTTCGAACTAAAAAAACTGGCGCCTTTATTTAATGTTTGAAACGGCAAGTGTGTAGCGCACGCTGACGGCGTATGTTTAACGGGGGAGCGGTGGCGCAGTGGTTAGCGCACTGCGCTCCGCACGTGACCGCGGCTAACGGAATCGCTCTCGGGACACCCACCCCGAAACCTTCGCTGGCCCACCACGTCGTTGGCTCGGGGCGGTGCCGATGTCCGCGTGTGTCTCGGATGAAAAGTCGAGATCGTATTGGGACGTGGGTCGGAGGCGCCCCCCAGTGGCCAAATTTGAGAATCGCGCCTAAACCAGGCCCCACGAGCGCTGATTGTAAAAAAATAAAAACCACTAAACGATGTTGCGTGGGTTGACTCTCCATCACTGTGGCGGAGTCAACGACATTAGGGGGCTATCCATTGAGTAGGTACGCAGAGATCTGTCAAAACTTGACCCCTCCCTGTAGGCACGCGGACTTTTTACACCTCCCCCCGACCTGCGTACGTACGCCTGAATCCTATAGAACGGCCGATGTTTAATCCACGCAGAAACGACCAAGGATTAATAATATTCATGTGTTTAAGCAAACGGATAGTCCACCGCCGGACTATCTAACTCATTTGAAGGCCAATGCAGACTTTACTACGTGAAGGAATGACACAAATGCACACCACGTGTTCTCATTGAAAATAGGTAAATTTCAAAATATCACTGTCCTGGTCACAAAAGCAAAGTTTGTGGAGAATAATAGCCATTTTCTGTACTTTTGAGGCATGAGCAATTAGAAAATAACACTTACTACCCAGGAACAAAAATATATTTTTTACACAGTGTTATAATCGAGGCTTCACCCCCCCCCCCCCCCCCGTGTGCTATGCGTAGATTGTCAGTAGACCCCCCATACGCAGAGTACGCGTTTGGGTTAACCCCTCCCTCCCCCCTCCATGCGTACGTACTAAATGGATGGCCCCTTATCAGCTCAGGTGGGGGGGGGGGGGTAATCGGTCACGTGGAGGCCCCCCCCCAAACAGTATTTGTCAGGCACGGTGGCGCCTAAACGCGATTCTCTATCACGGGCTCCTCATGCCTCATCGCATCGTCGTGACGCTCGCGGTCGCGAACATTATTACATCGTTATTGGGGTAGCTGAGTGGACTAGTCCGCTAGCTCCACCAGAGTACACGTGGCTGTATTGGGGTAGCTGAGTGGACTAGTCCGCTCGCTCCACCAGAGTACACGTGGCTGTATTGGGGTAGCTGAGTGGACTAGTCCGCTAGCTCCACCAGAGTACACGTGGCTGTATTGGGGTAGCTGAGTGGACTAGTCCGCTAGCTCCACCAGAGTACGCGTGGTTGTATTGGCGTAGCTGAGTGGACTAGTCCGCTCGCTCCACCAGAGTACACGTGGCTGTATTGGGGTAGCTGAGTGGACTAGTCCGCTAGCTCCACCAGAGTACGCGTGGCTGTATTGGGGTAGCCGTGTGGACTAGCCCGCTCGTTCCACCAGAGTACACGTGGTTGTATTGGGGTAGCTGAGTGGACTAGTCCGCTCGCTCCACCAGAGTACGCGTGGCTGTATTGGGGTAGCTGAGTGGACTAGTCCGCTCGCTCCACCAGAGTACACGTGGCTGTATTGGGGTAGCTGAGTGGACTAGTCCGCTCGCTCCACCAGAGTACGCGTGGCTGTATTGGGGTAGCTGAGTGGACTAGTCCGCTCGCTCCACCAGAGTACACGTGGCTGTATTGGGGTAGCTGAGTGGACTAGTCCGCTAGCTCCACCAGAGTGCACGTGGTTGTATTGGGGTAGCTGAGTGGACTAGTCCGCTAGCTCCACCAGAGTACGCGTGGTTGTATTGGGGTAGCTGAGTGGACTAGTCCGCTCGCTGCACCAGAGTACACGTGGCTGTATTGGGGTAGCTGAGTGGACTAGTCCGCTCGCTCCACCAGAGTACACGTGGCTGTATTGGGGTAGCTGATTGGACTAGTCCGCTCGCTCCACCAGAGTACACGTGGCTGTATTGGGGTAGCTGAGTGGACTAGTCCGCTCGCTCCACTAGAGTACGCGTGGCTGTATTGGGGTAGCTGAGTGGACTAGTCCGCTAGCTCCACCAAAGTTCGCGTGGCTGTATTGGGGTAGCTGAGTGGAGTAGTCCGCTTGCTCCACCAGAGTACACGTGGCTGTATTGGGGTAGCTGAGTGGACTAGTCCGCTCGCTCCACCAGAGTGCACGTGGTTGTATTGGGGTAGCTGAGTGGAGTAGTCCGCTCGCTCCACCAGAGTACACGTGGCTGTTTTGGGGTAGCTGAGTGGAGTAGTCCGCTAGCTCCACCAGAGTACACGTGGTTGTATTGGGGTAGCTGAGTGGACTAGTCCGCTCGCTCCACCAGAGTACACGTGGCTGTATTGGGGTAGCTGAGTGGACTAGTCCGCTCGCTCCACCAGAGTACACGTGGCTGTATTGGGGTAGCTGAGTGGAGTAGTCCGCTAGCTCCACCAGAGTACACGTGGTTGTATTGGGGTAGCTGAGTGGACTAGTCCGCTCGCTCCACCAGAGTACACGTGGCTGTATTGGGGTAGCTGAGTGGACTAGTCCGCTCGCTCCACCAGAGTACACGTGGCTGTATTGGGGTAGCTGAGTGGAGTAGTCCGCTCGCTCCACCAGAGTACACGTGGCTGTATTGGGGTAGCTGAGTGGACTAGTCCGCTTGCTCCACCAGAGTACACGTGGCTGTATTGGGGTAGCTGAGTGGACTAGTCCGCTTGCTCCACCAGAGTACGCGTGGCTGTATTGGGGTAGCTGAGTGGAGTAGTCCACTCAACTCCACCAGTACAGTGGGTTGGTTGTAATGGGTGGCTATCAGTTATACGCGCCAGATAAACTATTACAAGTGAGTTTAACACGTGATAGGCTTTCGCGACCAATATAATCCATAATAGAGGGTTTTTTTGGGTTAGATCGCGTAAATATATAAATGTGTCGCTAAAACCCGCCACCCGACATTTCGCCAGTACGGCTATTTTAATACACATAATGGACATGAAACACAAGATCAAAGGGGTCACATAATGCATCACGTACGTTGACTCAGTAATTCCCCCCCCCCCCCACTTCGTGGTCCCCACATCTACGCCTCTATATAAGGAACTAAACAGTAAGACTTCTCCACAAATCTGGCTGTCGCCTGATGAAGCTAGTTGTAATTACTGGCGAAACGTCGTACTCAGATTGTAAATGTTGTGGCTTGGCTCTCCAACACACCGGTTAGTGCTGTACTAGTGACGAATTGGCCACGTTCTGTTTACGTGACAACCCCTACTAGTTGGCTGTGTCGGGTGGTGGCGAGTTTAACGACACATTTATATATTTACGCGATCTAACCCACAAACCTCTCATATATAACAAGTAAACCTTTTATTTTCTTTTACCAGCTCGGGCCCACTTGAGCTATACAGCCCTTTTCCCAATAGCGGTCATGGCGACGACGACGTGGCTTATCACGTGAGAATATATAGCAGCCAAATCGGCACGTTGATTCTAAATGTGGAGGGCAAACCCGGAGGACTCGGAGAAAAATCCACGTGACCACGGGAAAAAAAGAGAGAGGGAGACACGCAAACTCAAATTATATAGCAGCAGGCGTCAGGGTCTGGATGGAACCCACGACCTCCTGTATACCAGGCGAGGTAGTTAACATCTCCTAGCCACCGTGGCACCCAGATGGTTTGAGCATCACCAGCACTTGCAGTTGAGCGAGTTCCTTGATCTTCCATTCGTAGAGAATATTATCCACACCTTCCGCAAAAGCCTGAACTCGCAGTATGGGATACATCCTACTGCTGGATGAGGGCCTCACCACGCCTTGATGGTCGTGGTGGTGGACATCTGCGACAAAAAAAGTCTCCATAGCTTATCGGATCTTTCCAGGACAAACAAAGATTCCGATTCTGATTGATTTGAAGGCCGAGGGCATAGACGCCAGAGCGTACAAGTGCAGCACAACAGCGGATTTTGCTGCAATGTCCTCATACACGTGTCTACGTGTTCGAGCAGTAATCGAGCATGGATTTTGAATGCATGCGTCTATGTCTTTGAGCATGGATTGTGAGGAGCAGTAGTGTAGCGGTTAGCGCGCTGTGCTATAAACCTAAACCGGTCCTGGGCCTCCCCTAGGTCGACTCAGCCTCAAATTAGTACCCGAGGCAGTGTGTAAACATCGCCACTAGGGAGACAAAAGGTGGCCGGGCGTGGTGTTGGCCACCCACCCCCTCGTGTGCCGTGCTGGCCTTCAAAGGTGCTCGCCAAAAGCACTTTCTCAAAGAAGTCTGTTGAAGGCTATACGGGGAATCTTTGTCTTTGTTTGAGCATGGATCAAACTGTGGTTGCCAATGCACGCATTATAGAGGCTCAGGTGTGCTTGACTTCGGAGATCTGGAACAATCCTCGTCATTTTATCTCAATCTACTCACTATACATACTGTACCACGTGGAGATAGCGGTACAGCATTAGCCTCGACAACGATGCAGTTCAGACGCTGAACAATACACGTGATGCTTGATTAATTGCACAATTTTGGTCATCAACTGCCGTATGATATCCTCTTAATACATTGCTGTTGATCTTGGTCGTTGTTTTAACCACACTGCACCACTTTGGTCAAGTGCAGATTGACCAAGGATGGAGGGAGGGTAATGGAGTCCAAGGACCGGTTCAGATATCACGCGCCACTGATGTTAGCTGTGGCCTGGAATTGAACTCAGGTGGTCCCGGGTTCACCACTGCGCCACCGCTCAATCCCACGTGAAAGATGATACAGTACCCACCACAGGAACCATCGCCCTTGAATACAAAGACTATAACGCTGCCTTGACAGGATATATATTCATTAGGAACGGATATATGTTACTTTATTTAGGCCGCAGTGTTATCGACGAATGTGTTGAGGATTTGTGTTATTATTTGTGCTTGCGCAAGACCACTGCCAACGAAGCAGCCGTATCACGAAATGATGAATTTCGATACAAGTACTACCATACTCTTGGTTCTTTCGGTAAAGTCACGTAGGTAAAGAAAATAAAAATAAAATAAAATAAAAGATAAAAATACATTATTTTCTTTACCTACGTGACTTTACCGAAAGAACCAAGAGTATGGATCGTTGCAGTCAGTAGGTGGCGGTAGTAGCCTGTTTTGAGATTCATTTTCCGTGCCAATTCGTCCGGCATTGAGATACCCAAGATCCAAGTCAACGTGCCAACTACGTTGGTGCAACGCTGGCACGTGGTTGGAACCAATTTAACACGCCGTAGGGTTTCACGACCAATGTTACCCATAACAGAAGTTTTTTTTGGGTGAGATCGCTAAAATATAAATGTGTCGTTAAACCTGCCACCACCCGACACAGCCAACTAGTAAGGGTTGTCACGTGAAACAGAACGTGGCCAGTTCGTCACTAGTACAGCACTAACCGGTGTGCTGGAGAGAAAATCCACAACATTTACAATCTGAGCACGACGTCTCGCCAGTAATTACAACTAGCATCATCAGTCGACAGCAAGATTTGTGGAGACATCCTCCGTTGGATCAACGTTGGCACGTTTGGGCCAACGTTGGTCCAACGTTCCATGTTAACTGGATTAGACCCATCCGAGTACTGGACATTACTGTACAACTTTATTTTGCGAATCGATGGTCACTGAAGCACAGTACATATGTGGATATGTGCAAATCTAGAGAGAGGGACAGTTACAGCGTACACAATAACCGCAAGAATGAAACAGGTCCTCTCATTGCCATATGTGTTTGTACACATCCCATCAGCCACCACGGCCTTATTGGAGTGACTTTTTGTCTGTCTTTCCCAGCACCGTTGGTTTAATGCAACCAAAATTAGTTGATATCGGCGTCGGCATTCAGTGTCTCATCATCAGCAGCCCGGATTTCTTAATCCCACTGCTGTTGTGAACTGTCAGAAGCTTAGAGGCAAGGACCCTCTCGCTCTGTGATAGATTACGGGTTCTCGATTCCGTTGTGAACTGCCAGATCTTTATAGGCAAGGACCCTCTCGCTCTGTGATAGATACGGGTTCTCGGTTCCGTTGTGAACTGCCAGATCTTCATAGGCAAGGACCCTCTCGCTCTGTGATAGATACGGGTTCTCGGTTCCGTTGTGAACTGCCAGATCTTTAAAGGCAAGGACCCTCTCGCTCTGTGATAGATACGGGTTCTCGGTTCCGTTGTGAACTGCCAGATCTTTATAGGCAAGGACCCTCTCGCTCTGTGATAGATACGGGTTCTCGGTTCGACGTAGGGCTACATACAACGCAAACACAATCGGTAGCGTCGTGGATACAATATGAACAACGCTGTTTGAAACACGGGGGAACACTTCTCGAGCATACTTCAGGAGTTAGTGAAATGTTCTCCACACGATGAAGACATCGCCGTGCCGTGAGAAGGTGTGGATTTGTGGACATATGTTGAAGGCAGCAAGAGACGGGGTCAGGATCGAACCCACGACCTCCTGCATACCAGGCGAGGTAGTTAACATCTCCTAGCCACCGTGGTCATCACGGCCATTGTCTTACTGCCATCTCCTGGCCATCGTGCGGACAGGAACCCCTAGAAATGAGGCTCAAGACCCTTCGCAGGAGTGCCCTGCTTGGAATGTTTGCTCAAGTACTCTTTGAATGCCTGTAACTGACTGCGCATTCTATGTGCGGACGGCACTATGAGTGTCTGCCGAAGATCCTATCATTCGCTCACATAGGTCCTAAAATCGAATTGCTGTACCCCACCTCACATGGGCACCTCGTTGCCCGGCAAGGTGTTGGGTGTCTACCGTGTGGTCCATCGCACGGTGATGATGGTGCCTCCATCCCTGCGCGATCCACCAAACACCGCCTCCATCCCTACGGACAGAAAGCGCGAGCCACCGCCTTCAACTTGAGAATGTGTGCGTTTAGTTTTGTTGAAGACCACAGTTTTGCACACATTCTCGTATTCTCCAGCTTGATAATAACGCCAACTTATAATGCGCACCGTATTCAGAGAGAGAGAGAGAGCGAGAGACTCAGAGGCGCGAGGAGGAACCACAGGCAAGCGGGATGATAGTAACACGGTGGTGAGACTCGACCAACAATTGCTCAAGCTCTGCAGTCCTCTATATACGTGTGATGAGTTACAGGTGTGCATCTTACAATCGAGCAGGAGTGTGAAGATTTGTGCAATTATGTTGACACCGGGCGCACGTTTTTGGGGTGTGTCTTACCTTCTGGAGCGCCTTATAATACGGTAAACACATCAAAAGACAAAGATCGCCCGTATAGCCTTCACAAAGTGTGGGAGAAAGTGTTGCTAGCGAGCACCTACTAAGGCCGGCACGGAACACGAGGGGGTGGGAGGTCAGCACCACGCCCGTCCGCCTTTGTCTCCCCAGTGGCGATGTTTTTGTTAACACCACACCAGGTACTCATTTGAGGCTGAGTCGACCTAAGGGAGAACCGGGACCGTTGCAGATACTCATCACTGATGTTGGCCAGATTGTTTTAGAAGGTAAATCATCGACAAACACATTAAGCATTTGGTTTAACACGTAGGCTTTCGCGACCAATACCACTACTGGCCAAGACTAATTAGAGAATCTATCGAAATTGAAAGAAATCACAATAACTTTAACCGTTCAGATAGCTACCGTCTTAGTGCTGCGTGGAAGCGAATCATCAAATAATACATGACTTAAATGCATGCCCACAAAGGGCAGCGTCCTTCAATAGGAAAATAACGTTGGTCGGGCTATTTTAATAAACATAACAGACAGGAAGGACAAGTTCAAAGGGCTCGCATAACGCACATTCATAATGTACGTTGCCTCCGTAATCCCCCCACCCCACATTGTGCAAGAGCGCAGAAGGGTGGTCACCACATCTACGCCTCTATATAAGGAACGAAACAGGAAGACTTCTCCACAAATCTGGCTGTCGCCTGATGAAGCTGGTTGTAATTACTGGCGAAACGTCGTACTCAGATTGTAAATGTTGTGGCTTGGCTCTCTAACACACCGGTGTGCTGCACTAATACACTATACACTACACACTACACTACTATACACTACTAAACACTACACTACTATACACTACACTATACACTACACTGCTATACACTACTATACACTACTACACTACTATACACTACACTACTATACACTACACTACTATGCACTACTACACACTACACTATACACTACACTATATACTAGTGCTATACTAGTGACGAATTGGCCACGTTCTGTTTAAGTGACAACCCTTACTAGTTGGCTGTGTCGGGTGGTGGCGGGTTTTAACGACACAATAATATATTTACGCGATCTAACCCAAAAATCCCTATGTATTTATTAATATTATATATTTTTTTTAAGGGTTGAGAATCAAGGGGTGCAAGGCTGCAGTAGAGGTTAAGAACCACAGCTCCACAACAACAACAACATCAGCAGCAGCATCAGCAGCAGCCATACGGAGAAGGATGACACTGACCGACACGAAACACATCACGGCAACGGTCTTCATCGCAAGGCCTCGTGGGCCACCTGGCGGTCCCCTGGTGGCCTTTAGTAGGGCCCCTGACGTGCGGCCCCCCGACAGTACACAAAGAATGACAACACCCCCCCCCCCCCATCATCATCATCATCGCGCTGCTGTCAAACCCACAATGGTTTCAAACGGTGTGGTGGGCCTCGCACACTGATGATGTCTTATCGGCGAAAGTGCCCCCTCCCACCCACTGAAAATCACTGTGTAACAAAATAAAATTGTTCCTGGGTAGTAAGTATTATTGCCTGATTGCTTATTCCCCCCCTCCCCCCCACCTGAGCTGATAAGGGGCCATCCATTTAGTACGTACGCATGGAGGGGGGAGGGAGGGGGGTTAACCCAAACGCGTACTCTGCGTATGGGGGGTCTACTGACAATCTACGCATAGCACACGGGGGGGGGGGGGGGGGGGGGGTGAAGCCTCGATTATAACACTGTGTAAAATATATATATTTTTTGTACCTGGGTAGTAAGTGTTATTTTCTAATTGTTCATGCCTCAAAAGTACAGAAAATGGCTAGTATTCCCCACCAACTTTGCTTTTGTGACCAGGACAGTGATATTTTGAAATTGACCTATTTTCAATGAGAACACGTGGTGTGCATTTGTGTCATTCCTTCACGTAGTAAAGTCCTGGTCACTGAAGCAAAGTTTGTGAGGAATAACAATAGCCATTTTCTATACTTTTGAGGTATAAGCAATGAAAAAAAGTAACACTTACTTACCCAGGGACACAAATCTCGCGGTATAGACCGTGGGGTCGGTCACCTGCGTCTCTGGAGCCGCGTGCGGTGTCTCTTTCAGGGACTGCTTCGTGACGGTCGTCTTAGTAAGGGACCCGGCGTCTCGTGTTCGCCACCACGGGGTGCATTGCGGCTCCGCTTGAAATCTTGAGTAGCCGTCGCTGTTTCTTTTCACCGATTTCGAAAGTAGAAAAGTCTCTCCTTGTTAGGGGCCATTCATTGAGTAGGTACGCAACAAAAATCTGTCTAAACTTGACCCCTCCCCCCTCCCTGTACGCACGTGGACTTTTTACATCCCCCACCACCTGTGTACGTACAGCTTGACGCACCCCCCCCCCCCCCCCCAATCCTATAGAACGGCCGATATTGAATCATCTTATTCACGTGTTTAAGCAAACAGATAGTCCGCCGCCGGACTATCTAACTCATTTGAAGGCCAAAGTAGACAAATTATTATCGAGGCTTCACCCCCCCTCCCCCGTTTCCGTTTCTTATGCGTACGTACATTGTCAGTAGACCCCCCCCCCATACGCAAGCTACGCATTTGGGTTAACCCCCCCTCCTCCCTCCTCCATGCTTACGTACTCAATGGATGGCCCCTCATTTTGGTTCTGCCGAAACGCCTGGTACCGACTGATGCGCGTGAATCGCATAACTTGGTTCACCCACACGGTAGGCTTGAGAAGCACCGCATGTTGAAACAGAGCTATAAAACAATGCTGGGAATGATAAAGCAATTTGCAAAACAAACCCCAAGTGGCGAGGAACATTTGTCATGTATTATTTCGAGTCCGGTGGTTATGGCAATGTCATTCATTCAGTAGTGATCACACATCGTTGCACAAGAGGGTTTCAGGTGTTGCTGCGTATGTTGTCATAACATTCATTTTTATATGTGCTTTGAAAGCAAGGCCATTGCCTGAAATTGACGAATATGTCGATGTTTGTAATCGTGATTCTGCACCACTGCCAACGCAGCAGCAGCAGCAGCATCACCCACAATAATCCAAGTGACAATTTATATTCTTGCACGGAGCCGAATTGTCGTAGCGGTGATGATATCTGCCCTGTACGTCAATACAGGCATTATTAAAACACACACACACGCACACTCTCTCGCGTGAATTGTGAAATCCTTTGCACATCTACACACGTGTAACGCACACGTGTACACACACACACGTGCACACACACGCACATCATCATAATCAGTCATCGTCATGTCGCACCGTCCTTCGCAATACGTTGTGTTCAAGGCAAAAGGCTGTGTTGGTTGGGCTCGCAGCCCGCTGTCTGCGGTTGGGAGGCACTCTTGCAGGATAAACAGTTGGATGACAGCTGCGTGTGCTGGCATTGATTGCTATAAAGTACACTTAGGCCGAGCCACGCGATACAAAGCGAGCCATTGTGCGCCTCCTAAGAAGATTATCTCATGGAAACTCACCGGAGTCAGCGTGCCAATTCGGGTACCGCTTGCAGCTATTAATAGACATCTTAAACTTTTGTGAATTTTCCCACAATCTTACTTTATTTTTACATCGACCAAGGTTTGCTGTCATATCACAACCTTAATTTATCGGACCGCTCAAGGTATGTTTTAACTTCCATAATCTCTCAGATTTATTTTCATCATCATCATCACCACGATCCATGGGCAAATAATAACCCGTGAATCTCGGCTGCACTTGTCATTTATTTCCACTTCCCTCTCTGTCTTGTAGTGGCAATGCGCTTACGCAGTGGCCACAACTTTCTGGCACCAATCTCTTGTGATGTCGTCATCAAAGCCATTCTCTGGTGAGTCTTCCTCTCTGGTTCCTTCCATTTTCCCCCAAACAACAATAACAACAACAACACACTTTTCATTCTCCTGTTGTTATCCGTCCGACATGTGTGTCCAAATAGTGCGCGTTTTACTTCTCATCGCTGCTTGCATCAGTTCTTGTGCAGGCACGTAATAATTACATCAACAAATTGTTCATAATAGAGGTTTAAAAAAAATATTTACGCAATCTAACCCAACCCCCCCCACCTCCTCTATTATGGATAATATTGGTCGCGAAAGCCTTCGTATTAAACCAACAAATTGTTGTTATGACATGATGCGTGTCTGGGTGTACGGCAAAGAGACGGAGTTAATGTGTATCTGAGCCCGGGGCGTGCTGGTGACCACCGCATGAACACACCATTTAAAACGATCACGTGGTATAAGTACGATGATTATGCCCGGGCAATGCGCGATGTTATCGTGGAGAGCGGCGGCGAAGCGGTTTAGCGCACCGCGCTATGGATGACACTCGGTCAACCCTTGTCCTCACAGTCTCAGCTCTTATCCAACTGCCCGCTAGCGAGTGACGGATGCAAAGGGCATTTTCTGTCGCCGTGCCGTAATTAGCAGTGGTATAGTGTGTTTGGTTTTTATCTTGACGGTTTTTTTTTAGCTTAAACGTCTCATAAACGTCCGGAGAACATGAACTCCCACACGATGGTTGGGGGGGGGGGGGGGTTTACATGACCTACGCATCAATACATTATCGGTTTAGTTCCAAGTTCGACGTTTGTAGAGACACCATGATGACGAGGCGGGTCACTGCACCGTGCCTCAAGTGCCCGCCGAATGAAGTGCAGGGGAGAGACTTCGTACACAGTATTTTGGTTCAAAATAAAAAAAAACTAATCAATCTGCACGCTGAGATTTGCAACGCGCCACAATAACCATCATCATCAGCAGCAACAACAACAAAAGCTTAGACGGCCACGCAGGAATTGCTTAAGAAATTTGTCTTAGCGACGACAAGGCATGCAGATTAGATGTAAAATTAACCAAAGTGACTTTTTTTATTTTCGTTCTCTCTGTACTCACTCCTGTTCGTTATTGATATCGATAGAGACGCAGCTCATTTTGTAATCACCCTTCAACAGAGCTTGAGACTACAAAGATCCCTTTCCAGCAACGGGAGCCGGACACGGGACTCGAGTTTACACCTCTCCGCGTTTGACCCCGTAACAGTCTGGGAATTGACATCTGTGTTTAGGTGGTAGGAATTTATTTATACCGAGGTCTGGTTATTGTATCGATCTTTATTACAGCATACTGTACAGTTGTTGATTTTCATGGACCAGGGAAATATACTAAGGTGTGGTTAGTTGAAAGAGGTGGAAACCCTAACCAAGGAACAGCTCCCACGGATTTTCTAAATTAAAAACTCCACAGCCAATGCAGCTCGAGTGGACCTGCCGAGTGAGCACACCACGTGACAAGCTGCTCAGTGTCCTCATGGCCACGTGAAGATTAGCATCAGAATATGTATTTAGACTGCAGGAGGAATCCGATGGAGCTATGAAGCTCTTTTTACACGCTTTCATTTAACTCTGTCTGTCTGTTGTTGTCGTTATTGTATCCTCAAATCTTGTAACTCAATTTTAACCCACTTTCCAATATGGTATCGACTGCAAACTTGGTATAGTTATGTCATACTGATGACAATACTATATTCTATCACAAAAAATAAAAATATCTACTTTTAAACATTATTCTTTATATGTTATGTTTCGGCTTTGGTCTAATACTCCACGCTCAACTAACGTTGGCTGTAAATCACCACGGTCCCTTACGTTATGGCAAGCTTCGGGGCCACTTCCTGGAGTCGTGGAGTTCTTCCATGAATAGTACAATTCATAAAAGCGTGTTTTAAAAAAAAAGTGTTTTTAAATATTACTTATTTTACAGATGTCGAGTATGGGCGGGTCAGACGTTGGTACGCGGCTTGGAGGGCCAGAAGGATTGGCCGAAATTCCATATCACATCAACTAACAAATACACAAACAACTCTATATACTTTAATTCAAAAATACAAATTCCCCTGTTAAGCCATTTCTCAAATGATAAATACCTGGAACACTGCGTGAAATTCTCGTTCATTCTGTACACTGCACCACATTTTATTTTTAAGTTTGACAAGTAGGCTTTCGCGACCAATATTAATGATAAAGGGTTTTATGGGTTAGATCGCACCAATATAAATGTACCGTGAATGATTTTGCCCCAATTTTGGTAAAATCGCCCGATGATGCTGGATGTAATTATCAGCGAGCACGTCGTACTCATTGTAAATGTTGTGGATATACTCTCCAACACACCGGTGGGCTGAAGTAGTAACAAATTGGTACGTTGTTTACGTGACAAACCTTCCTGGTTGGCTGTGTCGGGTGGTGGCGGATTAACGGCACGTTTGTACTTAAGCGATCTAACCCAAAACACGTTTTTAAATCGTGTCCGTCTCACGGCACGATTATATCAAAGTGTCCGTTCGCAACTCGAGCACAGCGGTTCATTATCACCAAAGACGGCTTGCGGAATCGGATAACAGAGCACTATTTCTGAGATCCCTTGAAGTCGGCGTTCTTCACTGCAAGGTCCGCGGGCCACTGGTGGCCCCTGGTGGTCCTTGACGTGCGGTCCCAGACAATCACACAACACCACGTGACAACACCCACCATCATCATCATCGTGCTGCTGTCAAACCTCCAGTTGTTTCAAATGTGTGGCGGGTCTTCACACACTGATGATGTCTTATCGGCCTCAGTGCCCCCCTCTCTGCAAATGAGTGAAGAACGAGAGGGACATTTGAGCTCGCTTGCAACGCCCCAGAGATGTTGACGCGAAATTTCGATTTCCATATAAGACGGTGGGGGCGGTTAATCCGTCAGCGCGGATACAACGGTCGAATGTGTGGCGGAAAATCTCGCGCATTGTCCCATCCAGTGTGGTGATCACGCACTATAACCGTAATGGGAGCGCTAAGACTGTTAAACATTTTTTTAATTTTACCAGGTAAGGCCCACTGAGCTGCTATATAGCAATTTTTCAGAATCGATCAGGCCACAAATGACAGCTCAACGAAGTGGCTTACCATGTGGACAGTTTTAGCAGCCAAATACTCTAAACGCACGTTGATTCTAAACCGGAGGACCGGGAGAAAAATCCACGCGACCACGGGGAGAGAGAGACACGCAAACTCCAAATATACAGCAGGCGTCAAGGTCGGGATCGAACCCACAACCCCCTGCATACCAGGCGAGGTAGTTAACATCTCGCCACCGCGGCGCCCACGACAATAGCTCAACGAGTGGCTTCTCACGTGGGCAATTTATAGCAGCAGCCGAATACTCCCTGTTGAGGAACGTGAGAGAGCCTGCGACTGAAAACGTCACGCGGCTTAGAAGGGCCCTACGGCAGCCAATGAATAGAATGGACCCGAGAGAACGTTAATAGGAAAATAACGAGGGAGACGGAGCGACGAAGATCAGTGCGTGGGTATGGTGCTGGGGTGGATTGTAACATCTCAGGATCACGAGAGGTGGCGGCAGCTTGTGGAGTGTCGGGGGGGGGGGTGGCCTTCATCCAACAGTGTATAGAACGTGGCTAACGACCATGATGCTGCTGATAAGTCTAAATGGTTATTATGATGATAATCACCTAGGTGTGTTCTCCAAAGCTACCCGCACAGTTGCCAAGAAAGGAACGCGGCTGCCATTATTGTCACCCGTAAAAGATAACGTTGCCAGTTGATTTAATGTTGACACGGGGAGGGGAGCTTTATTACTTATTTATTTTATTATTCTCTTCTGTTGGCAGAGGAGAACAAAAAAAGAAGCAAGGAGCCATGTCCAACTGTCTTGTTTACACAATTGTTTTACTAGCGGCGTTGTAAAAAGTAAAATGAGATGCGGGACGCTCATCTCAATTGGGTCGTTTGTTATTCGACTGAGTTGTAAACATTAAAAGGGGGCCTCAGTGTTTCCACACGGAGACAACGTTCTGAGGATAGCTAATAAATAGGAGCATAAACAGCTGTGAAAAACAAACCAGATTCTGGCTCCTCTTACGCAACGAAACGCAGCCTCAGTTGGTCGTGTTTATCATTTGAGCCTTTAAACTCGTAATAAAAAAAAGTCCGACCATAATACACACCCTTGGCGAACAGGATGCCAGTAACTATGGAATGTTGACCCGACGTTCTAACGTTGGCCCAACATGGAAAGTTTGGGCCGACGTTGGGTTAACGTTGGCCGAACATGGAAAGTTGGGCGAACGTTGGACCAACGTTCCATGTTTACCATATTCTCCCAAATGAAACCACTTTTTTTTAGATCGATAGATGTTTGGTAGAGTTGTTGCTGCGCTGGACGCCGGGAGATCGTCGAGGGCATGTCTCTGATTTATCGCCGAACAGAGTGGGCAGCGGTCAAGGCCGCTGCAGTTACAATAAAATAACTACTTAAAAGTATGAACGCGTTCACCAGGAGTGGATACTGAATTGTGATTTGCCACACACCGCCTAAAAGCAAACTTATAAATGTTTATAATTCACGAGATTCTATGAAAACGCACAACAATCCAAGAGCAAATATGAGGCATTCATACATTTACGATTCCTTGGAAATGCCAGAGGAAAAATATAACCTCTGAAAAGCTAAACTAAAGCTTCCTTACGGGAAAGCCTACGTGTTAAAGCTTCCTGTTTACTTTTCTGGGCAGAGATTGTGCAATGACAGGACTGCGAGCGATGGTGTGGAGAGGCCTTCGTCCCGCAGTGGAGAGACGATCACCGATGATACTACTACCTAGGTTGTCCCCGTCGCTCCAGCACGCCATACAACCATAACACATCTGGCAGGGGGCTACATGACTGATGATGATGACGATGATGGCGATCATTCGGTACGATTCATATCCATGCACCCTGTCCGTGTCAACACAGTCGCCTCTTCCGTGGCACTCTGTCGAAAGCTCTGCCTGCGATCACGCAACGTGTCAAGGTGCCACGGAGGCAGGGCCACGTGCGCGCGAGCCACGGGTCCACGTGCGCGCGTCGCACGTGGAAAGCGCGTCCGCTGGGGATGACGCCCTTGGTGTTGTGTGAGTCGGTTGGGAAATCTGGCTGAGTGCCGTCAGCTGTTTTGTACCATCTATGCATGCCCGCGCGCGCGTGCTTGCTTGCATGCGTGTGTGTGTCGTCTCAGTCAGTCGACCTGTGGCATCTGGGTCTGCCCCGTGACCTCCTGTCAGCGGGCGTTCGACGCTGCACGTGGCCTCAAAGTGCACATAGCCTGGCACAGGCGTCATGGAGACGTCACCGCCACTTAGTGGCGACAGGCGATCGTGTGTGCTCTCTCTGTGCGTGTGGGTTTCTCATCGTACGGAAACGACCTAGGGGACGTCCGGGACCGGTTCAGATATTCGCCACTGGTTGCCGTCCGTCGTGAGCGGGAATTGAACTCTGGCCACTGGGTTCGTAGTGCGGCGCGCGAACCGCTGCGCTACCAGCTCCTCCGAAGCACAGTCACCCCGCGTCGCACGCTGCGGCTCCCGTCTACTCGTGACCCCTGGGCGTTGGGACGGCGTGGGGGAGGGGCGTCGATGATCCATCGCGCGACCTTTCAAGCGTGGGCCGTCGGTGTGGGGGGGGTGGAGGGCGCTGGGCTCCGCCCGTCACCTCTCAGCGTGTGAGCCGTCAGCGCACCTGCGCGGCGCTTGCGCAACGGCACAGGGGGGTGAGCTGCGCCTCGCGTTTCAACAGCAGCGGCGCTCGCGTGCACAGGCGGTGCGAAACGGCGCACGTGGCGAAGCTGTTCTCGCCCAGCTGATGTACGGCGCAGGGCAGACGAGTGTCGTCGTGTGGGGCGGTGGCACTCGAGGGGAAGAACAAAATGCGCACCGCAACTTTGGGATGAGCACCCAAAACGAGCATCGCAACCCCTGCAAGGCTTTGACATTCCTCCTCCTCCTCCTCGAAGACACTGGTGTTCACCATCAACTCACATCATCGGATCAGCAACAGGCCGATGCGCGCATCTCCTTCATGAATGAAACATGTAAGGCAAGCCACAGTGGTGCGACTGTGGCCATGTGACCCAAACTATGGACCGCATAGTAAACCCATCAAGATACACATAGACACATAGAGACTCGATAATAGAGACACGTAGAGACTCATAGAGACCCATTAAAGACGAGGAACTGTAGTGCCACTTTGGCCACGCGACCCAGGCTACGGGCCGTATCGTAAACCACTGTGCTCTGCGCGCCTTCAACGGAGGAGGAGGAGGAGCAGCAAAACACGACGCGAACTTTCACTCTCCTGAAGCCCTCTCGTCGTGGCTAGCAGCAGCCCTCGACGTTGGCATCTTGCTCCTGGACAAATCGCTGCCACACGCGAGAATAAAATACTCTCTCAATTGTCGCTACGAGAGCAGAATGATGAGTGCGTGACGAGTCGCACTGCAGCGTAGCGGCTAGCGCGCTGCACCGCGAACCCGGCCAACCGATTTCGATTCCTGCTCACGGCCAAGATCTCGACATTGGCGCCTAGCTCCTGAACACATTCACGAAGAATATACTTTAAAAAAATATATATTGTTTTGTACTCGGGAGAATTACGGTACTCTGGAGATCCGGCTGCCAGAATATGATTCTAAATGCCTGTTGGTGGTCGTCTGTACGTACGTACGTATGATTAATTTATTTCGCACCGTACGTAGGCAACCGTGCTCCTCAGAGGCCTGTGACGATATCTGACGGGGGGGGGGGGGGGTTGAGAAATGTGACGTCACATCAAAATGCGCAACTTTAAATAAATAAAGACAACACGTTCTACTTAATTAAATAGACTTTTTAAATAAATGTTTTCTCCTACAACATCAGAGTGCAGCGCCACATTAAATACGCACTACAATGACAATAGTTTAAAGCGATTTAAAGCATGATTTTTTTTGGGGGGGGGGGGGGGCAGAGCTTTGTGACGTCATATTTGAGGGGGGTCTGACTTTTTGTGACGCCATGTGACGAGGGGGGGGGGGGTCAAAAATCGTCCAAAATCGCGTGACGTCATTTATGGACGGCCCCTAACGTCAAACCAGGCTTTCCCACCTGCTGAGCGTCCGAGATCGGGGCGGCACGGCCATAGGCGACATCATCGTTGTTATTCTCCGCGTTTGCTAAGCGCACTATTGAGGCGTTCCAGGCGATGGCGTCGCTGTCGAGTGTGCAGGCGGTGCAACTGCACCAGGGCCCATGGGCAGGAGGGGCCCAGGCGCCGGGCAACGATGAGGACAGAGGGAGGGGGCGGCAAGGAGGGGGAGGGGGGGTCATTAATTTCCTTTCACCAGGGAAAGAGTTGCCCACCTGTCCGTCACGTGTTGGCCATGGACAGCCCTGGGAATTGGCATCTGTGTTCAGGTGGCAGGAATCGATTCGCATCGAGAGCCGGTGGTGCCGCTGTTGTGTTGGAACTCTTTCGTGGTGTGTGCACCAATAACCACGACACCCGCCGCTAAGTGACGGTGACGTCGCCACGGCGTCCGTGCCAGGCTAGGTGCACTTTGAGGCCACGTGAAGTGTCGAAAGCTCGCTGCTGGCAGGAGGTCACGGGACAGACTCAGGTGCCATGGGTTGACTGACTGAGATGACTGGCAGATGCACCACCCATTCCCCCTACTGTGCCAACTTGCTGTGTTTTAGCCACCCGGCGCTCCGCTCGGTGTTGTGAGCGTCGCTCCTCTGCCCTCCGTTGTTGTTGGAGGCCGACTGCCTCCCACTGACCAGTAGCCTCCTTCACGAGCCTCCTCCGTAGACGCCAATCTTGACACCGCTGGGATCAGTCTTGGCCAAGTCCACTCGGCTCCACTCCCCTCTACGTGCCGCACATCTGTCACTGATCGACTCAGGGCTGACAGCCAGCCGTGTCCGCGTCTTTGCCGTGTGGAAAATTGTGGCAACTCCTGACCACCAAGGTTCATTGGGTGCAGGCCAGTCTGCTTTGCAAATGTCACCCCCTCCACACACACACACACACGGAGTCTCCTGGGCTGAAGGAGCTCGACCCGAGTTCTAAGTGTTCTGATACTCGCATTGTCTTTGTACCGTTCGCCGTTTGGCGTTCTCTGGTCTGACACTGGCGAGACGAAGACCCTGAAGAAGGCGGCTGTCTCTGGTGTAGGCCAATCAGTTTCAATGACAATGCATCAATTATAATCAGAGCGTGTTTGTTTGCATGTTTTGCCACAAGCACCGTGTGTGCTTAACGCAGACCTCGATGCCTTGAAAAAGGCATCGTCACTTTAGGGGTTGACCATCTTGACGCCTCCTGGTTTATTGCCAGAAAGGGGCAAAACACGATTTTCTCCACCCCCCACCCCCACATCATTTTGGGCTTAGACTGCACGCGGCAAATTCGGCTCCCCCCTCCTCCTGTGCGTGGGCCCTGGGGGCGAGCACGACAGCCTCGCCTCCTTCAACCCCCTTGGTTTCATTCGGCACCTGCCAGCTGCGCCCTGTACACACGAGCAGCAGCAGCAGCAGAAGGAGCAGCAGCAGGAGGAGCAGCAGCAGCAGGAGGAGCAACAACAGGAGGAGCAGCAGTAGGAGCAGCAGCAGCAGCAGGAGGAGCAGCAGTAGCAGGAGGAGCAGCAGTAGCAGGAGGAGCAGCAATAGGAGGAACAGCAGGAGCAGGAGCAGGAGGAGCAGCAGGAGGAGCAGCAGCAGTAGGAGGAGCAGCAGCAGCAGTAGGAGGAGCAGCAGCAGGAGGAGCAGCAGGAGGAGCAGCAGGAGCAGCAGCAGGAGCAGCAGGAGGAGCAGCAGCAGGAGGAGCAGCAGCAGGAGGAGGAGCAGCAGCAGGAGGAGCAGCAGCAGGAGGAGGAGCAGCAGCAGGAGGAGCAGCAGCAGGAGGAGCAGCAGGAGCAGCAGCAGGAGCAGCAGGAGGAGCAGCAGCAGCAGCAGGAGGAGCAGCAGGAGGAGCAGCAGGAGGAGCAGCAGCAGCAGGAGGAGCAGCAGGAGGAGCAGCAGCAGCAGGAGGAGCAGCAGCAGGAGGAGGAGCAGCAGCAGCAGGAGGAGCAGCAGGAGGAGCAGCAGCAGCAGGAGGAGCAGCAGGAGGAGCAGCAGGAGCAGGAGGAGCAGCAGGAGGAGCAGCAGGAGCAGCAGCAGGAGCAGCAGGAGGAGCAGCAGCAGGAGGAGCAGCAGCAGGAGGAGGAGCAGCAGGAGCAGCAGCAGGAGGAGCAGCAGGAGGAGCAGCAGGAGGAGCAGTAGGAGGAGCAGCAGCAGCAGGAGGAGCAGCAGGAGGAGCAGCAGCAGCAGGAGGAGCAGCAGCAGCAGGAGGAGGAGCAGCAGCAGCAGGAGCAGCAGGAGGAGCAGCAGGAGGAGCAGCAGGAGGAGCAGCAGGAGGAGCAGCAGGAGGAGCTTCCCAGTTGTTGCGCTTCTCAGCCTCTGAGGGAGGGGAGTCGGAAAGCAAAACTAACAAGTAAAATAAATCACTGTGATTTATTTTATTTTCTACCTACGTGACTTTACCGAAAGAACTAAAGAGTATGGATTCCTGCAGTCACGAAATCTTAAAATCAAGATTAAAACTAACAAGGAAGGGACATTTTTTTGTTACAATATCGGTAAAAAGAGAAACTAAATTATTTCAAGAAGCTGCAGAATGGAACGTGGTGGGTCCTTAATAAATAACGTCACGAAGCAGTCACTTATGAAGAGCCAGCAAGTGGCTGCGGAGCCGCAGCTTGTCTGACCCCTGTCCCAGACTTTATAGATCGAAACTCTATCGTGATAGAGATGATGATCATCATTATAGAGTCTCGATCTCTAAAGTCTCCGACAGGGGTCGGCAGCCTGCGGCCACGGTCAATCCACTGCCGATTGAGCAGTGCTCGCCCACGGGACTCGTTTCACCGCTCCATCTCCGCGGTGTCGCTCCTCGACCTTCCTTCCCCCAATTTTCTCGGCCCGTGACTCCCCCCCCCCCCCATCATTAACCTTTGACCCTCCGCGCCGTGACGCCTCGTCGTTTGTCGCCGCCTTAAGACTCCGAATCGCTGTCGAGATAACGAAAGGGGTCGTTCCAGCAGGCCGGTGAGGTTGAGCGGCGACCATCAACGAATAATTCGAGCAAACTGGAACCGTCTGGCGCGAGGCGTTTGTTTGTTTTTGTTTATTTTTGTTTATTTATTTGTGCAGGGTGGTGCTGATGCAGCGCACCATCAAGGCGGCATTGCCCTCCCCCCCCAAGCGCGCCAGTTTGGTTGTTGAACTTTGGGAGTGCGATTTTTTAGTTTAGTTTTTTTTTCAATTATCTAAACACCTCCGATTAGCACGGTTGGCTACGTATGGTGCGAAAGAAGTTCAGCATACGGACTGCACGGACCATGGTATATCCCACCTGCGTTCTAATCGAGGTCATAACTCTACGACAGTGTCAGGTCAAGTAAATGCTTTTTTTTGTTTATAATCGTGGCGCCATCCTGGCATAAATTTGCCACGCAAAGCGCCATCATCACATTCATACTTGACACAATTTTAGTTCTCTTCTTCAAAACAATACACCCGTCGTGTGCATACGTCTGTATTTGGCCCACACTATTATAACAAATAACTCAACGCATTCGTAAATCACCACTGCGTGTGGCCTATATTAATTAAAAAAAATACAAATATATAACAGGCGACGTTTTTGGCCGATGCCCCCTTCTTCATAACATGTTGCAGAAGGGCCATTTACCCGAAACATCTCCCGTGATATTCTTGGTTCTTTCGGTAAAGTCACGTAGAAGGGAAACAATAAAATAATAAAAATATAAAACAATAAAATTCTCACGACGTTTCGACTGCAACACAAGCAATCATCAGGTGTGAAAACCACAGCAAGAAAATTTGAAAAAATGTTCTTGTTGTGAAGGAAAATTTGAAAAAAAAATATTGTTGTGGTTTTCACATCTGATGATGATTGCATGTGTTGCAGTGGAAACGTCGTGAGAATTGTATTGTTTTATATTTTTATTATTTTATTGTTTCCCTTCTACGTGACTTTACCGAAAGAACCAAGAATATGAATCCCTGCAGTCACGAAAGCTTTAAATCAAAATCTCCCATGATATATTATTTAATATTCAAGCCGCGGTGTTTTTTGACGAATGTGTTGAGTCGATTTTTATTTCCAAGTTGAACGTGCCCGTAAACCACTCTGCCAACGCAGCATCAGCAGCAGCATCAGCATCAGCAGCAGCCTAACCAAATGAATTAGTCACACATTGTAAAACATTGCCCTCTCATTGCAAGGCCCGCCCCTGGCCTGGTGGCCTTTAATGCGGCCCCTAACGTGCAGCCGCCGACAATAACACAGAGTGACAACACCCCCCACCATCATCATCATCGTCGTGCTGCTGTCAAACTCCCAATTGTTTCAAATGTGTGGCGGGTCTTCGCCCACTGATGATGTCTTATCGGCCTCAGTGCCCCCCTCGCTGCAAATGAGTGAAGAAACACTGCTCTAAGTGATTGTATTGTCCACGAGAGGGGCATTTGCGCTCGCCTGCAACGCCCCAGAGATGTTGACGCGAAATTTCGATTTCCATATCCGACCCGCTGGAGACTGCGTTGACGTGAAAAAGGTCGAATGTGTGAACATTTATATTCAACGACAGTTGCACCGTACACAAACACTGCGCTGGATGGGGGCGGTTATTCGGTCCGTGCGGATACGTGAGGATGATGTCTTATCGGCGAAAGTTCCAAACTCCTCCACCCCCCCCCCCCCTCTGAAAATGAAGAACCACTGCTGCTGTGATACACTATGATACACTGTGATGCACTGTGATGCTGTGATGCACTGTGATACACTGTGATGCACTGTGATACACTGTGATGCTGTGATACACTGTGATACACTGTGATACACTGTGATGCTGTGATACACTGTGATGCATTGCTGCTGTGATGCTGTGATACACTGTGATGCAATGTGATGCACTGTGATGCTGTGATGCACTGTGATGCACTGTGATACACTGTGATGCACTGTGATACACTGTGATGCTGTAATGCACTGTGATGCTGTGATGCACTGTGATGCTGTGATACACTGTGATGCTGTGATGCACTGTGATGCACTGTGATGCTGTGATGCACTGTGATACACTGTGATACACTGTGATGCACTGTGATGCTGTGATACACTGTTATGCTGTGATACACTGTGATACACTGTGATGCTGTGATACACTGTGATACACTGTGATGCACTGTGATGCTGTGATACACTGTGATGCTGTGATACACTGTGATGCATTGCTGCTGTGATGCTGTGATGCACTGTGATGCACTGTGATGCACTGTGATGCTGTGATGCACTGTGATGCACTGTGATACACTGTGATTCTGTGATACACTGTGATGCACTGTGATACATTGTGATGCACTGTGATGCTGTGATACACTGTGATGCTGTGATACACTGTGATACACTGTGATACACTATGATACACTGTGATACACTGTGATGCTGTGATGCACTGTGATGCTGTGATGCACTATGATACACTGTGATACACTGTGATGCTGTGATGCACTGTGATGCTGTGATACACTGTGATGCACTGTGATACACTGTGATGCACTGTGATACACTGTGATGCTGTGATACACTGTGATGCTGTGATACACTGTGATACACTGTGATGCACTGTGATGCACTGTGATGCTGTGATGCACTGTGATGCACTGTGATGCTGTGATACACTGTGATGCACTGTGATACACTGTGATGCACTGTGATGCACTGTGATGCTGTGATACACTGTGATGCTGTAATACACTGTGATACACTGTGATACACTGTGATACACTGTGATGCTGTGATACACTGTGATGCACTGTGATACACTGTGATGCTGTGATGCACTGTGATGCACTGTGATGCACTGTGATGCTGTGATGCACTGTGATACATTGTGATGCACTGTGATACATTGTGATGCACTGTGTTACACTGTGATGCACTGTGATGCATTTCTGCTGTGATGCTGTGATACACTGTGATGCTGTGATACATTGCCGCTGTGATGCTGTGATACACTGTGATGCACTGTGATGCTGTGATTCACTGTGATGCACTGTGATACATTGTGATGCACTGTGTTACACTGTGATGCTGTGATGCACTGTGTTACACTGTGATGCACTGTGATGCATTTCTGCTGTGATGCTGTGATACACTGTGATGCTGTGATGCATTGCCGCTGTGATGCTGTGATGCACTGTGATACACTGTGATACTGTGATGCACTGTGATGCTGTGATGCATTGCCGCTGTGATGCTGTGATGCACTGTGATACACTGTGATACACTGTGATGCTGTGATGCATTGCCGCTGTGATGCATTGCCACGAGTCACCATGGTCCTTGCAGCTGACGCTACGTCCCCATAAGCATTTTGCGTAACCAAAAAACCAAAACTGTAAATTGTTCTCCTGAGCGTGCCGGGGCCTGCTCTTGTGTCACCAAAGCAGCCAATTGGGTGCCCCGTTTACGGTTCATAATGAAGTTTGCTCGCTGTACAATAATTACCAGCGAAGTCGGTAAAGTGGACATTGGAAATTCTGCCGCACACTCAAAACAACAACAACAACAACACACATCTTTAATTGCCCGGGTCACAAGGCGGACTGTTCTGCCCATGAAGTTGCAAGAGAAAAGTCCGGCGTAGCGTCTGAGAGCAGTGCCGCCCCTGGGGGGTACCGGGGCAATGTCCCAGGCGGCTACGCGAGATCATTTATATTAAATCATTACGATAAAATGTAAATCCGTATGGTAACCTCGAATGATTTTAAAATAAGACTTTGGTTTTACCCTTTCTGGCAAAGAAACAGTTGTGTTAAGATGTAAATAAAGAAACCTTTGGCAAGGAATCATGTCTGCATTAACCACATATACTCGTGGTGAACACGCAGACAAAAACATGCCCTGGTAGTATATGATGGCATTGTCTTTGACACTGATTGGTCCACACCAGAGACAGCTTGCTTTAGAGCCTCGTTTCAGACAGCGTTAGACCAGAGGACGTTAAAAGGCGAACAGCACAAAGACAATACACTACTCGAGCATGCATACCTGGGGGTGAGCAGTTACAAAATGTACCTTTTGCAATTATCAAAGTATTAAAAAAATAAGAATAGGCAAAAAGGTACATTTTGATAGTGGCATTGTCTTTGTGCTGTTCGCCTTTTGGCGTCCTCTAACACTGTCTGGGACGAGGCTCTAAAGCAAGCTGTCTCTGGTGTGGACCAATCAGTTTAAAAGACAATGCCATCATAAACTACCAGAGCATGTTTTTGTCTGCGTGTTCACCACAAGCATATGTGGTTAATGCAGACATGATTCCTTGCAAAAGGTTTAAGTTTGGTGTTTTATTGCCATAATGGATAAAACCTATTCTTATATTTCGAGACTGGCAAGGGAGTTCCCGTGATAGAACGATTTAAAATTCCTTTCTCGACTCAATGATCGTACACAATGCAGTTGCCAATTGTCCCAGCGAGCGAGAACAAATTACGTCACGCGTGAAGAGCTTCTTTCGCATTTGTTTTTTTAATTCGCTTGCAGTTAACAAGCTCACTCGGATATACCACGCAAAATGGACAATTGGTTAAAATATTGGCACGTTCATTTCTCAGAAGCACGCTGTGTCGGGCACGGGGGGTTACTCGGTTGAAACTAAATTCAACAGGGTGGGGGGGGGGGGGGAGGAGGTCACAGAAGCCAAGAAAGATGTTGAGTAACCACTGCCTTCGAGAGAGAGGTCGCCTTGAAATGTCTCTTGCAAGGAAGACCGTCAAGGTATATACGACGAAATTACGTTTTCAGAACATTTCACATTTGGTGTCACGTTTGGGTGCGCGAAGCTTCGTTGGATGTGTTGATCTGGCGGTGGACTCAAAAGGCCCCATTTGACTCAAGAGCACAGGAGAGGGAGTGGTGTGTCAAGTGCCGCGTTAATGCAGGGGGCACAGGGGGCCAGGACCTGAGAGTTTGACCCCCCCTCCCCACAAAGTAAGTTACTGCTTTTATAACCAATGAAATGCAATACAATAGCGCTATGATAAATCCTATAGGTAACTTGGTAATGGGAGCATTACAACGTGTATCACTGCACTACCGGTGCTGGGCCAACAGGAAAGCGTTTTTTCTTCTTCTTTTTCAATTTAATTTGGCTTCCCAATTTGTACGTCACGCGTAAAAGCCACAAGTAAAATATAATGAAGAGCGAAGAACCGTGGAGCGATTGGCATCGGGCATGGGTATTGGTGGTAGAACAGCCAAAATAAAGTCAGAGTGGGTTTCTGCTCAAGTGAAGCATCGATGCGTCGCTGCTCATCTCACATTCACATCGCTGAGCCAGTGGTGGAAATTCCACATCCCTATGGTTGGGGCGAGATTATCCATAGGACAACCACTGTTCACTTGCCCACTTAGCGATACTTCTTTTATCGACCGTGGGGGGATGATGATGATGATGATGACCGTGGGTTGAGTCGACCGGCTCACAAGTGTTTGAACTCGCAACCTACCCATTGCGATCCGCTGAGCCACGCCGGCTGGCAACAGAGCATACGAGGCCCCTAAAAACCGCCACAGCCCCAGGCTCCCTATCAAACGAAATCTGGCCCCGGGTGTGCTCTTTCAGAGGGTTCGACACGCGCTCGTAACACTGCTGGACACTTGGGGCCAGGTGGTGACAACTTGCCGGAGGAGGCGGCGGGATTCGTGTCCACGGTTGTCTCCTCCCGCCCGGGGGAATCTCCTCGGTCACGCTGGACACAGAACACACCCCCCACCCCCGGGCAAGGCGCCCACACTGTGGCAGCGCTGCTTAACAACAACAATCCTGAAGCGTCGCTTCCCCCCGTGGCCACGTCGCCAGTACACTGCGCCCTCGGGCCCTGGGCTTTCGTTGGTCATCGTCCCACATGGTCCCACATTGTACCACATGGTACCAAATGGTCCAGCATCCTCCCACATTGTACCATATGGTACCAAATGGCCCAGCATCCTCCCACATTGTACCACATGGTACCAAATGGTCCAGCATCCTCCCACAATGTACCATATGGTACCAAATGGCCCAGCATCCTCCCACATTGTACCACATGGTACCAAATGGCCCAGCATCCTCCCACAGTGTACCACATGGTACCAAATGGCCCAGCATCCTCCCATATTGTACCACATGGTACCAAATGGTCCAGCATCCTCCCACACTGTACCACATGGTACCAAATGGCCCAGCATCCTCCCACATTGTACCACATGGTACCAAATGGCCCAGCATCCTCCCACATTGTACCACATGGTACCAAATGGTCCAGCATCCTCCCACATTGTACCACATGGTACCAAATGGCCCAGCATCCTCCCACATTTTACCACATGGTACCAAATGGTCCAGCATCCTCCCACATTGTACCATATGGTTCCAAATGGCCCAGCATCCTCCCACATTGTACCACATGGTACCAAATGGCCCAGCATCCTCCCACATTGTACCATATGGTACCAAATGGCCCAGCATCCTCCCACATTGTACCACATGGTACCAAATGGCCCAGCATCCTCCCACATTGTACCACATGGTACCAAATGGTCCAGCATTCTCCCACATTGTACCATATGGTACCAAATGGCCCAGCATCCTCCCACATTGTACCACATGGTACCAAATGGCCCAGCATCCTCCCACATTGTACCACATGGTACCAAATGGTCCAGCATCCTCCCACATTGTACCACATGGTACCAAATGGTCCAGCATCCTCCCACATTGTACCATATGGTACTAAATGGTCCAGCATCCTCCCACATTGTACCATATGGTACCAAATGGTCCAGCATCCTCCCACATTGTACCATATGGTACCAAATGGCCCAGCATCCTCCCACATTGTACCACATGGTACCAAATGGCCCAGCATCCTCCCACATTGTACCACATGGTACCAAATGGCCCAGCATCCTCCCACATTGTACCACATGGTACCAAATGGTCCAGCATTCTCCCACATGGCCCCACATGGTCCGGCATGGCCCGACATCATCGCCACGCACGCTTGCCGCGGAGGCGGTGGTAGTCGGGAAGCGGCGTGTGGAGGGAAATCGGTCGCGGCCGTGGTCGTTACGTGGCGTTAGGTCTCCTATGCGGTTGAAAACGACCAAGGCCAGCAACTCGAGGTCAAAATAATAACAATAACAAAACAACAACACGTGGATGTGCGTTTTTTCTATCGATTGTTGTTGTATCCGGAGACTGGTACAGCATGGTAACGGCTTGGGGGGAGGCGTTCATCCAGCAGTGGGTTGATCATGGCCAGTGAAGATGATGAGGATGATGATTTTTTGGATATGGCAGGAAACAAACCCAACGTCTACGAAACGGAGGCAAAAATCTCAAACGTTGGCCACCAGCCTACTTGCTGTATTGCATCTTACAGGCGCACTGCGTTGCTAGATGTAATCCCGGCTGGAGCCGTCCGTATCGGTATCGATCGGCACTAATTAAAGGCACCACGGGGGAGGAGGGGCAGCACCTCCTGCGGTTTAAATAAAGCCACCTTTTAACAGCTTACTTCGCGGACAGAAAGTGATTGACCGTCCGAAACTCTCCCCCCCCAACTCCCCCACCTCCAAAATAACAATAACAATGACCACGTTGTATTCCTCGCAACGCGCTGGGCCAGTGGCGGGCTGCGTCGCGTTCCCGACAGATGAGCGCGGAGCGAGAGGCGCGCTCAAGTTAAGCGAACGCGTGCCGCTCCACACGCGGGCTTGTGGGCACTCCTCCCGCTCCGGGATGATGATGATGATGTTGTTTGTTGTTGTTGTTTAGTGGGTGGCGCCCCACTGATTTTATGTGCTTGGTGTGCTTTACACAATGTTCCAGATGCTCCCTACTACACCCCCCCCACCACCACCCCTACGACCACTACGACGACCCCGGCAGCGTGGTGCATTGTCCGGATAAAGTGGCACGAGGAATAGTTTTAGGGCCCGAATGTGGCTCCGTGGTTTCCTGCACCGCAGTGCAACGTGCGAGTGCGTAAAAATTCCTCGCATTTCATGGCTCAAGAAGTGTGTGTGTGTGTGGGGGGGGGGGGGGGGGGGTGTTCGTTCTGAGAGGGAGATAGAGGGAGATAGAGGGAGATAAGATCCCAGAGCGGGTTCTCCCAAGGCGACATCCACCTCTGACGTGGTCCTCACGTGCGAGGTAGTAGGGACGCGTGGCTCTCCGCAGCGGCGTTTGTTCTGAGCATCGCATGCGAGTATGAGTGTAATCAGTGCCGGATTAAGCGAGTGCGGGGCTTGTAGCATATGTTATTAAGGGGCGGGCCCTAATAAAAAAAAAACACGTAAATATTAAAACACACATTTTTAACTTGCATAGTAAAGCAATTGTACTTTTTCATTTGCTACACAGCCAGATAATACAACAAATCGCTAACCTTAAACACCCACTCGTTCATACAAGTTGAAGGCAGTATAGTACTATAGTGATAGAGCAAGTGCATAATCATTGAATCGGACTTGATAGCTTGAATGCATTTAGCGCGGGGTCCTTGAAAGTGCGGGGCCCGTAGCTACACGTGTAGCTACATGTGTAGCTACTTGTGCTACACATGTAGCTACTTGTGCTACATGTGTAGCAACTTGTGCTATGTAGCTACTTGTGCTACACGTGTAGCTACTTGTGCTACACACGTAGCTACTTGTGCTACACACGTAGCTACTTGTGCTACACACGTAGCTACTTGTGCTACACGTGTAGCTACTTGTGCTACACGTGTAGCTACTTGTGCTACACACGTAGCTACTTGTGCTACACGTGTAGCTACTTGTGCTACACATGTAGCTACATGTGCTACACATGCAGCTACATGTGCTACATATGTAGCTACTTGTGCTACACGTGTAGCTACTTGTGCTATGTAGCTACTTGTACTACACAAGTAGCTACTTGTGCTACACGTGTAGCTACTTGTGCTACACACGTAGCTACTTGTGCTACACACGTAGCTACTTGTACTACACAAGTAGCTACTTGTGCTACACATGTAGCTACTTGTGCTACACACGTAGCTACTTGTGCTACACACGTAGCTACTTGTGCTACACACGTAGCTACTTGTGCTACACAAGTAGCTACTTGTGCAACACATGTAGCTACTTGTGCTACACACGTAGCTACATGTGCTACACATGCAGCTACATGTGCTACATATGTAGCTACTTGTGCTACACGTGTAGCTACTTGTGCTACACATATAGCTACTTGTGCTACACGTGTAGCTACTTGTGCTACACATGTAGCTACTTGTGCTACATGTGTAGCTACTTGTGCTATGTAGCTACTTGTACTACACAAGTAGCTACTTGTGCTACACGTGTAGCTACTTGTACTACACACGTAGCTACTTGTGCTACATATGTAGCTACTTGTGCTACACATATAGCTACTTGTGCTACACATATAGCTACTTGTGCTACATATGTAGCTACTTGTGCTACACATGTAGCTACTTGTGCTACACATGTAGCTACTTGTGCTACACATGTAGCTACATGTGCTACACATGCAGCTACATGTGCTACATATGTAGCTACTTGTGCTACACGTGTAGCTACTTGTGCTACACGTGTAGCTACTTGTGCTACACGTGTAGCTACTTGTGCTACACGTGTAGCTACTTGTGCTACACACGTAGCTACTTGTGCTACACACGTAGCTACTTGTGCTACACACGTAGCTACTTGTGCTACACACGTAGCTACTTGTGCTACACACGTAGCTACTTGTGCTACATATGTAGCTACTTGTGCTACACGTGTAGCTACTTGTGCTACACGTGTAGCTACTTGTGCTACACGTGTAGCTACTTGTGCTACACACGTAGCTACTTGTGCTACACACGTAGCTACTTGTGCTACACGTGTAGCTACTTGTGCTACACGTGTAGCTACTTGTGCTACACGTGTAGCTACTTGTGCTACACGTGTAGCTACTTGTGCTACACGTGTAGCTACTTGTGCTACACATGTAGCTACTTGTGCTACACGTGTAGCTACTTGTGCTACACGTGTAGCTACTTGTGCTATGTAGCTACTTGTACTACACAAGTAGCTACTTGTGCTACACGTGTAGCTACTTGTGCTACACACGTAGCTACTTGTGCTACACACGTAGCTACTTGTACTACACAAGTAGCTACTTGTGCTACACATGTAGCTACTTGTGCTACACACGTAGCTACTTGTGCTACACACGTAGCTACTTGTGCTACACAAGTAGCTACTTGTGCTACACATGTAGCTACTTGTGCTACACACGTAGCTACATGTGCTACACATGCAGCTACATGTGCTACATATGTAGCTACTTGTGCTACACGTGTAGCTACTTGTGCTACACATATAGCTACTTGTGCTACACGTGTAGCTACTTGTGCTACACGTGTAGCTACTTGTGCTACACGTGTAGCTACTTGTGCTACACACGTAGCTACTTGTGCTACACACGTAGCTACTTGTGCTACACACGTAGCTACTTGTGCTACACGTGTAGCTACTTGTGCTACACGTGTAGCTACTTGTGCTACACACGTAGCTACTTGTGCTACACGTGTAGCTACTTGTGCTACACATGTAGCTACATGTGCTACACATGCAGCTACATGTGCTACATATGTAGCTACTTGTGCTACACGTGTAGCTACTTGTGCTATGTAGCTACTTGTACTACACAAGTAGCTACTTGTGCTACACGTGTAGCTACTTGTGCTACACACGTAGCTACTTGTGCTACACACGTAGCTACTTGTACTACACAAGTAGCTACTTGTGCTACACATGTAGCTACTTGTGCTACACACGTAGCTACTTGTGCTACACACGTAGCTACTTGTGCTACACACGTAGCTACTTGTGCTACACAAGTAGCTACTTGTGCAACACATGTAGCTACTTGTGCTACACACGTAGCTACATGTGCTACACATGCAGCTACATGTGCTACATATGTAGCTACTTGTGCTACACGTGTAGCTACTTGTGCTACACATATAGCTACTTGTGCTACACGTGTAGCTACTTGTGCTACACATGTAGCTACTTGTGCTACATGTGTAGCTACTTGTGCTATGTAGCTACTTGTACTACACAAGTAGCTACTTGTGCTACACGTGTAGCTACTTGTACTACACACGTAGCTACTTGTGCTACATATGTAGCTACTTGTGCTACACATATAGCTACTTGTGCTACACATATAGCTACTTGTGCTACATATGTAGCTACTTGTGCTACACATGTAGCTACTTGTGCTACACATGTAGCTACTTGTGCTACACATGTAGCTACATGTGCTACACATGCAGCTACATGTGCTACATATGTAGCTACTTGTGCTACACGTGTAGCTACTTGTGCTACACGTGTAGCTACTTGTGCTACACGTGTAGCTACTTGTGCTACACGTGTAGCTACTTGTGCTACACACGTAGCTACTTGTGCTACACACGTAGCTACTTGTGCTACACACGTAGCTACTTGTGCTACACACGTAGCTACTTGTGCTACACACGTAGCTACTTGTGCTACATATGTAGCTACTTGTGCTACACGTGTAGCTACTTGTGCTACACGTGTAGCTACTTGTGCTACACGTGTAGCTACTTGTGCTACACACGTAGCTACTTGTGCTACACACGTAGCTACTTGTGCTACACGTGTAGCTACTTGTGCTACACGTGTAGCTACTTGTGCTACACGTGTAGCTACTTGTGCTACACGTGTAGCTACTTGTGCTACACGTGTAGCTACTTGTGCTACACATGTAGCTACTTGTGCTACACGTGTAGCTACTTGTGCTACACGTGTAGCTACTTGTGCTATGTAGCTACTTGTACTACACAAGTAGCTACTTGTGCTACACGTGTAGCTACTTGTGCTACACACGTAGCTACTTGTGCTACACACGTAGCTACTTGTACTACACAAGTAGCTACTTGTGCTACACATGTAGCTACTTGTGCTACACACGTAGCTACTTGTGCTACACACGTAGCTACTTGTGCTACACAAGTAGCTACTTGTGCTACACATGTAGCTACTTGTGCTACACACGTAGCTACATGTGCTACACATGCAGCTACATGTGCTACATATGTAGCTACTTGTGCTACACGTGTAGCTACTTGTGCTACACATATAGCTACTTGTGCTACACGTGTAGCTACTTGTGCTACACGTGTAGCTACTTGTGCTACACGTGTAGCTACTTGTGCTACACACGTAGCTACTTGTGCTACACACGTAGCTACTTGTGCTACACACGTAGCTACTTGTGCTACACAAGTAGCTACTTGTGCTACACATGTAGCTACTTGTGCTACACACGTAGCTACATGTGCTACACATGCAGCTACATGTGCTACATATGTAGCTACTTGTGCTACACGTGTAGCTACTTGTGCTACACATATAGCTACTTGTGCTACACGTGTAGCTACTTGTGCTACACGTGTAGCTACTTGTGCTACACACGTAGCTACTTGTGCTACACACGTAGCTGCTTGTGCTACACACGTAGCTACTTGTGCTACACGTGTAGCTACTTGTGCTACACACGTAGCTACTTGTGCTACACACGTAGCTACTTGTGCTACACACGTAGCTACTTGTGCTACACACGTAGCTACTTGTGCTACACACGTAGCTACTTGTGCTACACACGTAGCTACTTGTGCTACACAAGTAGCTACTTGTGCTACACACGTAGCTACTTGTGCTACACACGTAGCTACTTGTGCTACACATGTAGCTACATGTGCTACACATGCAGCTACATGTGCTACATATGTAGCTACTTGTGCTACACGTGTAGCTACTTGTACTACACGTGTAGCTACTTGTGCTACACGTGTAGCTACTTGTGCTACACGTGTAGCTACTTGTGCTACACGTGTAGCTACTTGTGCTACACGTGTAGCTACTTGTGCTACACACGTAGCTACTTGTGCTACACACGTAGCTACTTGTGCTACACACGTAGCTACTTGTGCTACACACGTAGCTACTTGTGCTACATATGTAGCTACTTGTGCTACACGTGTAGCTACTTGTGCTACACGTGTAGCTACTTGTGCTACACGTGTAGCTACTTGTGCTACACACGTAGCTACTTGTGCTACACACGTAGCTACTTGTGCTACACACGTAGCTACTTGTGCTACACGTGTAGCTACTTGTGCTACACGTGTAGCTACTTGTGCTACACGTGTAGCTACTTGTGCTACACATGTAGCTACTTGTGCTACACGTGTAGCTACTTGTGCTACACTTGTAGCTACTTGTGCTATGTAGCTACTTGTACTACACAAGTAGCTACTTGTGCTACACGTGTAGCTACTTGTGCTACACACGTAGCTACTTGTGCTACACACGTAGCTACTTGTACTACACAAGTAGCTACTTGTGCTACACATGTAGCTACTTGTGCTACACACGTAGCTACTTGTGCTACACACGTAGCTACTTGTGCTACACACGTAGCTACTTGTGCTACACACGTAGCTACTTGTGCTACACATGTAGCTACTTGTGCTACACACGTAGCTACATGTGCTACACATGCAGCTACATGTGCTACATATGTAGCTACTTGTGCTACACGTGTAGCTACTTGTGCTACACATATAGCTACTTGTGCTACACGTGTAGCTACTTGTGCTACACGTGTAGCTACTTGTGCTACACGTGTAGCTACTTGTGCTACACACGTAGCTACTTGTGCTACACACGTAGCTACTTGTGCTACACACGTAGCTACTTGTGCTACACAAGTAGCTACTTGTGCTACACATGTAGCTACTTGTGCTACACACGTAGCTACATGTGCTACACATGCAGCTACATGTGCTACATATGTAGCTACTTGTGCTACACGTGTAGCTACTTGTGCTACACATATAGCTACTTGTGCTACACGTGTAGCTACTTGTGCTACACGTGTAGCTACTTGTGCTACACACGTAGCTACTTGTGCTACACACGTAGCTGCTTGTGCTACACACGTAGCTACTTGTGCTACACGTGTAGCTACTTGTGCTACACACGTAGCTACTTGTGCTACACACGTAGCTACTTGTGCTACACACGTAGCTACTTGTGCTACACACGTAGCTACTTGTGCTACACACGTAGCTACTTGTGCTACACACGTAGCTACTTGTGCTACACAAGTAGCTACTTGTGCTACACATGTAGCTACTTGTGCTACACACGTAGCTACATGTGCTACACATGCAGCTACATGTGCTACATATGTAGCTACTTGTGCTACACGTGTAGCTACTTGTGCTACACATATAGCTACTTGTGCTACACGTGTAGCTACTTGTGCTACACGTGTAGCTACTTGTGCTACACGTGTAGCTACTTGTGCTACACACGTAGCTACTTGTGCTACACACGTAGCTACTTGTGCTACACACGTAGCTACTTGTGCTACACAAGTAGCTACTTGTGCTACACATGTAGCTACTTGTGCTACACACGTAGCTACATGTGCTACACATGCAGCTACATGTGCTACATATGTAGCTACTTGTGCTACACGTGTAGCTACTTGTGCTACACATATAGCTACTTGTGCTACACGTGTAGCTACTTGTGCTACACGTGTAGCTACTTGTGCTACACACGTAGCTACTTGTGCTACACACGTAGCTACTTGTGCTACACACGTAGCTACTTGTGCTACACACGTAGCTACTTGTGCTACACACGTAGCTACTTGTGCTACACGTGTAGCTACTTGTGCTACACACGTAGCTACTTGTGCTACACACGTAGCTACTTGTGCTACACATGTAGCTACTTGTGCTACACATGTAGCTACTTGTGCTACACACGTAGCTACATGTGCTACATATGTAGCTACTGGTGCTACATATGTAGCTACTTGTGCTACACACGTAGCTACTTGTGCTACACATGTAGCTACTTGTGCTACTTGGAGAATCCGGCACTGGGTGTAATCGCATCGAGGTGCGGTCGCGGTCAGCGCGCGACAAACCCAGCGGACACCGAGTACGAGTCTCGCCCAGCACCAACGCCGGTGACGATCACGCGTCTTGAAAGACTCAGCCTCAATCAGTGCCTGGTGCGGTGTGTAAACATCGCCGCAGGGGAGACAAAGGCGGCCGGGTGTGGTGCTGGCCACCCACCCACTCGTGTGCCGTGCCGGCCTTCATAGGCGCTCGATAACAGCACTTGCCCCAACAGACTGCTACGGCTACACGGGGGAATTTTCTCTTTGTGCAATCATACCGTAGTAAGAATAAAATATATATTTTCTGTCACCAGGTAAATCAAACTGAGCTATGTAACTCTTTTCCAGAGACGACCTGGCCACACATGACAGCTCCTCGAAGTGGCTTATCATCACCATCATCACCACCACCACCGTCATCACGCGTGGGAATTGATAGAAAGTAGCCAAATCATCTCAACGCGCAGCGTTCTCTCTCGACGCGGTGGGGATGAACGCCCAAGGACCCGGAGAACAATCCACGTGGCCACGGGGAGAGAGACACGCAAACTCCGAACGTGTCGTCGTGACAATTCATCGTCAGCGCCTGGGGTCAAAAGCTAGGAACATCGCGTGAACCAGGCAAGGGAGACGTCATCTCGCCGCACAGTGAGAAGGGGGCCGTCCATAAATGACGTCACGAGATTTTTGACGATTTTTGACCCCCCCCCTCTTCACTCGGCGTCACAAAAAGTCAGACCCCCCCTCTCAAATATGACGTCACAAAGCTCTGTCCCCCCCCCCCCCAAAAACCATATTTCCATTTTGAAAATAAAACATGCTTCAAATCGCTTTGAACTATTGTCATTGTAGTGCGTATTTAATGTGGCGCTGCACTCTGATGTTATAACAATTAGTGTTATAACAATTCTATATTCATTTAAAGTTGTGCATTTTGATGTGACGTCACATTTCTCAAACCCCCCCCTCCTCGTCACACATCGTCACAAATGTCTGACTACCCCCCCTAGGTACGTGACGTCATTTATGGACGACCCCAAGGGCGCGTAGTTGGAGGGCTTTTTGCAGACGTTGCTTTTGAAAATAAAAACACGTGATAGGCTTTCGCGACCAATATCATCCATCAGAGAGGTTTTTGGGTTATATAGCGTAAATATATAAATGTGCCGTTAAACCCGCCACCACCTGACACAGCCAACTAGCAAGGGTTGTCACGTAAACAGAACGTGGCCAATTCGTCACTAGTACAGCACACACACACCGGTGTGCTGGAGAGCCAAGCCTCTATATAAGGAACGAAAGAGGTGGACTTCTCCACAAATCTGGCTGTCGCCTGATGAAGTTAGTTGTTAATTACTGGCGAAACGTCGTACTCAGATTGTAAATGTTGTGGCTTGGCTCTCCAACACACCGGTGTGCTGTACTAGTATACTACACTATACACTACACTACTATACACTACACTATACACTACACTACTATACACTATACTACTATACACTATACTTCTATACACTACACTACTACACACTATACTACTATGCACTACACTATACACTACTATACACTACACTACTATACACTATACTACTATACACTATACTATACACTACACTATACACTACACTATAATACTACACTACACTACTATACACTATACTACTATACACTATACTATACACTGCACTATACACTACACTATACACTATACTATACACTGCACTATACACTACACTATAATACTATACACTATACTAGTGCTGTACTAGTGACGAATTGGCCACGTTCTGTTTACGTGACAACCTTTACTAGTTGGCTGTGTCGGGTGGTGGAGGGTTTAACGGCACATTTTATATATTTATATTCTTTGGGTCTTTCGGTGAAATCACGTAGACTGTGACGTGACTTTACCGAAAGACCCAAAGAATATGAATTCCTGCAGTCACGAAAGCTTTCAGTCAATATTTCACCTCTCACTCCTCACGTTTCCCCGTCCACGCACACTAGGGGGCAGCAGAGCCCCCTGCCTCGGGGAGACGGAGCGGCGAAATCGGCGCGCGTTCGCACGGGGTGCCGGCGTCGATCAAATCCAAGGCCCCCAATATATTGCTATAAAATAGATTTCTGTGTATATGATTGTGGTTATGGTTGTACTTTATTAATCCCTAATCTCTGCCATTACATACAATTAAACAAGAAAAGGTGAAAAAGAAAAAAACAGAGCAATGTAATACAATAACACTATTAGACATTATTGTAAAAAATAAATAACAAGCCCATCCTATGTGTTAGTGATTTTTTTATATTTTAGGCAGGAAGTTAGTTTTCAGTTTTCATTGACATTTTTTTTTTCTGGTGGGGGAACCCTCAGAATGATTTGGTCCCCCCCCCAATGTTGACTCCATGGGCCACGGCCTTGATCAAATCCCAACGCAGGACGCGCAGCAGCGGCGGCGGCTTTGGGGAAGGCTTCCATCCAGCGGTGGATCGACCACGGCCGATGACGAAGCGTTACGTGGAAACGCTCCCCTGAACTTTTGACCCTCGCGGTTATTTGCATGCCCGTTGCGTGTAACGCGTGCAAGCGGCCGCTGTAAATGAGCATCTTCGCTAAAGATTTCCCCCCGGTCAAAGCTACCAACCTGGCCGCGTTCAGTGGCCATAAACCGCGGCATTTGGGTCACGTAGTAGAAGCGGATGCCATAAAGTGGCGTGGTGCGCATGGTTTATTTTTGCTCGGCGCCGCACGTCCGTACGACTCTCCTCGAGGCTCCGAGCGAGTCGAGGGCAGAGCGCTATCTCGCCTTGTCATGCCTCGTGCACTGAGCCAGGCGCGAAACGCTCTTGCGCGTGGGCATGCGATGAAGCCAGCGTGAGGCCATATCCTTTAGTAGTAGATGTCACGTAGATAGGGAGAAAGAAATTAACAAAAAAACTACAGCGCAAGCGATCGTCATCAGGTGGATGACGGTCGCTTGTGCTGTGATCGACACGTGGTAGTTTTTTTGTTGTATTTTCTTTCAACCCTATCTACGTAACTTTACCGAAAGACCCAAAGAATATGAATTCCTGCCGTCACGAAGGCTTTAAGTTAAGATTCAGCGTGAGGCCATTCCGTGCACCGTGCAATGGTAAACCGGGTGAAGGGACGTTGACTTGCCCGTGACATTAAACGAGACGCTTTAAACGGCAAGCGACATTGTTGCAATGCATTTGAAAAAAATGTTCTACATTAATTAAACTGAACCACAATGCCTCGCTGATCTCGTTAAGGAGCGTGAAGCATCATCACGGTCATCCTCGCAGCAGCAGCAGCGGCTTTTGGCTGACCATGGCACCGCATCATCGCGTTGCGCTTGCGGCCGTCTGGAACGCTCTTCCTTCTGATATTAGGTAGCCACTGGAGCTGTACACTTTTAAATAATCTAACTAGACAAACTAAATTCTTTAGGACTCCTTTTTGCGCTTAGTTTGTTGTCCCTTCCCCCGCACCTCCGATTAGCGCGGTTGGCTACGTACGGTGCGAAAGAAGTTCAACATTACAGAATACGCACATTAAACCATTTGTTTGGAAGTAGCTCTTGATTATTATTTGCTACGGATTAAGTAGTAGCGGTGGAATCAGGGCCACCCACAGGTTCCTGGATGCCTGGAACAGATTGCCACGTGCGCCACTTTGTTCATTTGTGAGTTCCTCTTTTGTGTGAGGCCCCGGGGCAAATTTGTACTGTGTGTGTACTGTGTTCTGTACCGTGTGTGTACTGTGTGTGTGTACTGTGTGTGTACTCTGTGTACTGTGTGTGTACTCTGTGTGTGTACTGTGTGTGTGTAAAAGTGTGTGTACAGTGTGTGTACTCTGTGTGTGTACTGTGTGTATGTACTGTGTATGTACTGTGTGTGTACTGTGTGTGTGTAGTGTGTGTGTGTAAAGTGTGTGTACTGTGTATGTACTGTGTGTGTACTGTGTATGTACTGTGTGTGTACTGTGTGTGTGGGTGTACTGTGTGTGTACTGTGTGTGTGTACTGTGTGTGTACTGTGTGTGTGTACTGTGTGTGTGTACTGTGTGTGTCCTGTGTGTGTGTATACTGTGTGTGTACTGTGTGTGTGTGTACTGTGTGTGTACTGTGTGTGTGTGTACTGTGTGTGTGTACTGTGTGTGTACTGTGTGTGTGTACTGTGTGTGTGCACTGTGTGTGTACTGTGTGCACTATTCGGCAGGCAGCTGTCTCTTCGCGCGGTTTCGCTATGTAGCGCCGTGTTTTTGGAACGTATCTACTACTATTACATCTACTACTACATCTACTACTACCGCTACATCTACTACTACATCTACTACTACCACTACATCTACTACTACTACATCTACTACTACATCTACTACTACATCTACTATCACTACTACTACCACTACTTCTACTACTACTACATCTACTACTACTACATCTACTACTACATCTACTACTACCACTACTACTACTACATCTACTACTACTACATCTACTACTACTACTACATCTACTACTACATCTACTACTACTACTACATCTACTACTACATCTACTACTACCACTACATCTACTACTACTACATCTACTACTACCACTACTTCTACTACCACTACATCTACCACTACATCTACTACTACATCTACTACTACTGCGTCTACTACATCTACTACTACTACATCTACTACTACATCTACTACTACTACTACATCTACTACTACTGCATCTACTACATCTACTACTACTACATCTACTACTACTACATCTACCACTACATCTACTACTACATCTACTACTACTACTACATCTACCACTACATCTACTACTACTACATCTACTACTACTGCATCTACTACATCTACTGCTACTACATCTACTACTACTACTACTACTTCATCTACTACTACATCTTCTACTACTACATCTACTACTACATCTACCACTACTACTACATCTACTACGACAGCAGTGAGGGAAAAACATTTTTTAATCCACCTGCTGATTTTGTACGTTTGCCCTCTGACAAAGATATGATCAGTATATAATTATAATGGTAGGTTTATTTGAACAGTGAGAGAGAATAACAACAAAAAATCCAGAAAAACGCATGTCAAAAATGTTATAAATGGATTTGCATTTTAATGAGGGAAATAAGTATTTGACCCCCTCTCTATCAGAAAGATTTCTGGCTCCCAGGTGTCTTTTATACAGGTAACAAGCTGAGATTAGGAGCACACTCTTAAAGGGAGGGCTACTAATCTCAGCTTGTTACCTGTATAAAAGACACCTGTCCACAGAAGGAATCAATCAATAAGATTCCAAACTCTCCACCATGGCCAAGACCAAAGAGCTCTCCAAGGATGGCAGGGACAAGACTGTAGACCTACACAAGGCTGGAGTGGGCTACAAGACCATTGCCAAGTAGCTTGGCGAGAAGGTGACAACAGTTGGCGTGATTATTCACAAATGGAAGAAACACAAAGAACTGTCAATCTTCTTCGGCCTGGGGCTCCATGCAATATCTCACCTCGTGGAGTTGCAATGATCATGAGAACGGTGAGGAATCAGCCCAGAACTACACGGGAGTATCTTGTCAATGATCTCAAGGCAGCTGGGACCATAGTCACCAAGAAAACAATTGGTAACACACTACGCCGTGAAAGACTGAAATCCTGCAGCGCCTGCAAGGTCCCCCTGCTCATGAAAGCACATATACATGCCCGTCTGAAGTTTGCCAATGAACATCTGAATGATTCAGAGGACAACTGGGTGAAAGTGTTGTGGTCAGATGAGACCAAAACGGAGCTCTTTGGTATCAACTCAACTCGCCGTGTTTGGAGGAGGAGGAATGCTGCCTATGACCCCAACAACACCATCCCCACCGTCAAACATGGAGGTGGAAACATTATGCTTTGGGGGTGTTTTTCTGCTAAGGGGACAGGACAACTTCACTGCATCAAAGGGACGATGGACGGGGCCATGTACCGTCAAATCTTGGGTGAGAACCTCCTTCCCTCAGCCAGGGCATTGAAAATGGGTCGTGGATGGGTATTCCAGCATGACAATGACCCAAAACACACGGCCAAGGCAACAAAGGAGTGGCTCAAGAAGAAGCACATTAAGGTCCTGGAGTGTCCTAGCCAGTCTCCAGACCTTAATCCCACAGAAAATCTGTGGAGGGAGCTGAAGGTTTGCCAAACGTCAGCCTCGAAACCTTAATGACTTGGAGAAGATCTGCAAAGAGGAGTGGGACAAAATCCCTCATGAGATGTGTGCAAACCTGGTGGCCAACTACAAGAAACGTCTGACCTCTGTGATTGCCAACAAGGGTTTTGCCACCAAGTACTAAGTCATGTTTTGCAGAGGGGTCAAATACTTATTTCCCTCGTTAAAATGCAAATCAATTTATAACACTTTTGTAATGCGATTTTCTGGATTTTTTTGCTGTTATTCTGTCTCTCACTGTACAAACAAACCTACCATTAAAATGATAGACTGATAATTTCTTTGTCAGTGGGCAAACGTACAAAATCAGCAGGGGATCAATACTTTTTTCCCTCACTGTACATCTACTACTACTACATCTACTACTACATCTTCAACTACATCTACTACTACTACATCTACTACTACTACATCTACTACTACTACTACACCTACTACATCTACTACTACTACATCTACTGCTACATCTTCAACTACATCTACTACTACTACATTTACTACTACATCTATTATTACTACATCTACTACTACATATACTACTACTACATCTACTACTACATCTACTACTAATACATCTACTACTACATCTACAGCTACTACTACATCTTCTGCTACTACTACATCTACTACTACTACATCTACTACTACATCTACTAATACTACATATACTACTACTACATCTACTACATCTACTAATACTACATATACTACTACTACATCTACTACTACATCTACTGCATCTACTACTACTACATCTACTACTAATTCTACTACTACTACATCTACTACTAATTCTACTACTACATCTACTAATTCTACTACTACTACATCTATTACTACATCTACTACTACATCTACTACTACTGCATCTACTACATCTACTACTACTACATATACTACTACATCTACTACTACTACTACATCTACTACTACTACTACATCTACTACTACATCTACTATTACTACTAGTACATCTACTACTACATCTACTAATACTACATATACTACTACTACATCTACTACATATACTAATACTACATATACTACTACTACATCTACTACTACATCTACTGCATCTACTACTACTACATCTACTACTAATTCTACTACTACTACAAATTCTACTACTACATCTACTAATTCTACTACTACTACATCTATTACTACATCTACTACTACATCTACTACTACTGCATCTACTACATCTACTACTACTACATCTACTACTACATCTACTACTACTACTACATCTACTACTACATCTACTATTTCTACTAGTACATCTACTACTACTACATCTACTACTACATATACTACTACATCTACTTTCACTACATTTACTACTACTACATCTACTACTACTACATCTACTACATCTACTACTACTACCACATCTACTACATCTACTTCCACTACATTTACTACTACTACATCTACTACTACATCTACTACTACTACATCTACTACTACATCTACTACTACTACATCTACTACTACTACATCTACTACTACATCTACCACTACATCTACTACATCTACTACTACATCTACTATTACTACATCTACTACTACATCTACTACTACATCTACTATTTCTACTAGTACATCTACTACTACTACATCTACTACTACATATACTACTACATCTACTTTCACTACATTTACTACTACTACATCTACTACTACTACATCTACTACATCTACTACTACTACCACATCTACTACATCTACTTCCACTACATTTACTACTACTACATCTACTACTACATCTACTACTACTACATCTACTACTACATCTACTACTACTACATCTACTACTACTACATCTACTACTACATCTACCACTACATCTACTACATCTACTACTACATCTACTATTACTACATCTACTACTACATCTACTACTACTACTACATCTACCACTACATCTACTACTACCACTACTTCTACTACTACTACATCTTCTACTACATCTACTACTACTACTACATCTACCAATACTACTACATTTACTACTACTAGTACATCTACTACTGCTACAACTACTACTACATATTTTACCACTACATCTACTACTACTACATCTAATACTACATCTACTACTACTACATCTACTGCTACATCTTCAACTACATCTACTACTACTACATTTACTACTACATCTATTATTACTACATCTACTACTACATATACTACTACTACATCTACTACTACATCTACTACTAATACATCTACTACTACATCTACAGCTACTACTACATCTTCTGCTACTACTACATCTACTACTACTACATCTACTACTACATCTACTAATACTACATATACTACTACTACATCTACTACATCTACTAATACTACATATACTACTACTACATCTACTACTACATCTACTGCATCTACTACTACTACTACTACATCTACTACTAATTCTACTACTACTACATCTACTACTAATTCTACTACTACATCTACTAATTCTACTACTACTACATCTATTACTACATCTACTACTACATCTACTACTACTGCATCTACTACATCTACTACTACATATACTACTACATCTACTACTACTACTACATCTACTACTACTACTACATCTACTACTACATCTACTATTACTACTAGTACATCTACTACTACATCTACTAATACTACATATACTACTACTACTACATCTACTACATCTACTAATACTACATATACTACTACTACATCTACTACTACATCTACTGCATCTACTACTACTACATCTACTACTAATTCTACTACTACTACAAATTCTACTACTACATCTACTAATTCTACTACTACTACATCTATTACTACATCTACTACTACATCTACTACTACTGCATCTACTACATCTACTACTACTGCATCTACTACTACATCTACTACTACTACTACATCTACTACTACATCTACTATTTCTACTAGTACATCTACTACTACTACATCTACTACTACATATACTACTACATCTACTTTCACTACATTTACTACTACTACATCTACTACTACTACATCTACTACATCTACTACTACTACTACCACATCTACTACATCTACTTCCACTACATTTACTACTACTACATCTACTACTACATCTACTACTACTACATCTACTACTACTACATCTACTACTACTACATCTACTACTACATCTACCACTACATCTACTACATCTACTACAACATCTACTATTACTACATCTACTACTACATCTACTACTACTACATCTACCACTACATCTACTACTACCACTACTTCTACTACTACTACATCTTCTACTACATCTACTACTACTACTACTACATCTACTAATACTACTACATTTACTACTACTAGTACATCTACTACTGCTACAACTACTACTACATATTTTACCACTACATCTACTACTACTACTACATCTAATACTACATCTACTACTACATCTACTACTACTACATCTACTACTACCACTACATCTACTGCTACTACATCTACTACTACCACTACTTCTACTACTACTACATCTACTACTACATCTACTACTACATTTACTACTACTACATCTACTACTACATCTACTACTACATCTGCTACTACTGCATCTACCACTACATCTACTACTACCACTACTTCTACTACTACATCTACTACTGCTACATCTACAACTACTACATCTACTACTACATTTACGACTACCACTACATCTACTACTACCACTACTTCTACTACTACTACATCTACTACTACTACATCTACTACTACTACATCTACTACTACATTTACTACTACCACTACATCTACTACTACTACATCTAATACTACATCTACTACTACATCTACTACTACTACATCTACTACTACCACTACATCTACTGCTACTACATCTACTACTACCACTACTTCTACTACTACTACATCTACTACTACATCTACTACCACTACTACTACCACTACTTCTACTACCACATCTACTACTACATTTACTACTACTACATCTACTACTACATCTACTACTACATCTGCTACTACTGCATCTACCACTACATCTACTACTACCACTACTTCTACTACTACATCTACTACTGCTACATCTACAACTACTACATCTACTACTACATTTACGACTACCACTACATCTACTACTACCACTACTTCTACTACTACTACATCTACTACTACTACATCTACTACTACTACATCTACTACTACATTTACTACTACCACTACATCTACTACTACTACATCTAATACTACATCTACTACTACATCTACTACTACTACATCTACTACTACCACTACATCTACTGCTACTACATCTACTACTACCACTACTTCTACTACTACTACATCTACTACTACATCTACTACCACTACTACTACCACTACTTCTACTACCACATCTACTACTACATTTACTACTACTACATCTACTACTACATCTACTACTACATCTGCTACTACTGCATCTACCACTACATCTACTACTACCACTACTTCTACTACTACATCTACTACTGCTACATCTACAACTACTACATCTACTACTACATTTACGACTACCACTACATCTACTACTACCACTACTTCTACTACTACTACATCTACTACTACTACATCTACTACTACTACATCTACTACTACATTTACTACTACCACTACATCTACTACTACTACATCTAATACTACATCTACTACTACTACTACAACATCTACTACTACATTTACTACTACCACTACATCTACTATTGCTGTACCGCATAGAGTGAAGGGGAAACCTCAAGAAACACTTCCCCTACGCGTGCTTGCTGCGTGTAGGGGATGGGGTGGTGGAGGGGAGGCCGTCATCCAGCAGTGGAGCGACACAAAGCGAGACCTGGCGTGCGAGCACATTGTTGCTGCGGCTGCGCGCGTACAATTTGTGCATCGGTCACATTTTAACTCGTCAATTCGCAACTGATTAACCTGGCAGACAGGTGGGCTGCTTCCCCGTCGTGTCGGCTTGGGCGCCACGGTGTGGCCTCAGTAAAACGAAAGTGTCTCCCCACTCTTTATACGACCCCCAAAGGCTTTTTTTTTCACGGCCCGAGAAGCAGAGGAAGGTAAACTCACTTTGCCTTTCACAACCCTACACCCCCACCATAGGACAGGGGGGAGGCTGTCAACACACGGGACCCGGCTATACCTTGTAACCCTAACAACAAACAACAACTACTACAACAACAAACACAGCAGCCACCACCGTCGTCAACCACCTGGCACCACCGTCGAGATTTCAACACGCAGGGGCACAACGCTGAGATGATTTTGAATTGTTATGCTGCGATAAATGTTCGAACGATGGTGCCGCTTTGTTGAGCTGTCATTTGTGGCCAGGTCGCTTCTGAAAAGATGAGTTGACACCTCGGGTGGGCTTTTGCCTGATAGGATGGGGATGGTTTATTTGTATTTGTGTGTCTGTGTTTGGGTGATTTCTTTACCTTTCTTGCACTTTACACTCCCATCGTGTGTTTGTAATGTTTGTTGTTGTAACGTTCTTACCCCGTGCCCCCAACTGGACATCTGTGAAAGCGAGCTTCATAGCTCATCGGATTCCTCGAGTATAAATAAATATTCAGATTCTGAATAGGAATGTTCGAGAAGCATTTACAATCCGTAAACATAACAAAACAACAGCTGCTAACAAACAATGTCAACTCCAACCGCACCCTGGCTGTTTTCACGTGAAGGTTGTTCCAAACAAAATGAGATTTTAAAAACAAACAAGCAAACAACAACAACAACACGCGGACTCGTCGATTCATTCCCGTAACGCGCCTTTGTCGCTGGGACGAAATACAAATGAGTCGATTCATCCATAATAGAGGTTTATTTTGGGTTAGATCGCGTAAATATATAAATGTGTTGTTAAAACCCGCCATCACCCGACACAGCCAACTAGTGAGCGTTGTCAAGTAAACAGAACGTGGCCAATTCGTCACTAGTACAGCACACCGGTGTGTTGGAGAGCCAAGGCACAACATTTACAATCTGAGTACGACGTTTCGCCAGTAATTACAACCAGCTTCATCAGGCGACAGCCAGATTTGTGGTCTAACCTCCCTCCCCCCCAAAAAAAAACCCCATTATGGATGATATTGGTCGTGAACGCCTACGTGTAACACTTAGTCGATTGACATCGTGTTCGTCTCAAGTCGCGCGCGCACGCTCGCACGCACGCACACCGAGGTGGTGACGCGTGCACCACGTCACACGGCGGTGATGCGTGCGGCACGTCACATGGCTGTGATGCGTGCACCACGTCACACGGCGGTGATGCGTGCACCACGTCACACGACGGTGATGTGTGCACCACGTCACACGGCGGTGATGCGTGTACCACGTCACACAGTGGTGATGCGTGCACCACGTCACACGACGGTGATGCGTGCGGCACGTCACACGATGGTGATGCGTGCGGCACGTCACACGGCTGTGATGCGTGCACCACGTCACACAGCTGTGATGCGTGCACCACGTCACACAGCGGTGATGCGTGCACCACGTCACACGGCGGTGATGCGTGCACCACGTCACACGGCGGTGATGCGTGCGGCACGTCACACGACGGTGATGCGTGCGGCACGTCACACGACGGTGATGCGTGCGGCACGTCACACGACGGTGATGCGTGCACCACGTCACATGGCTGTGATGCGTGCACCACGTCACACGGCGGTGATGCGTGCGGCACGTCACACGGCGGTGATGCGTGCACCACGTCACACGGCGGTGATGCGTGCACCACGTCACACGGCGGTGATGCGTGCGGCACGTCACACGGCGGTGATGCGTGCACCACGTCACACGGCGGTGATGCGTGTACCACGTCACACGGCGGTGATGCGTGCACCACGTCACACGGCGGTGATGCGTGCACCACGTCACACGGCGGTGATGCGTGTACCACGTCACACGGCTGTGATGCGTGCGGCACGTCACACGGCTGTGATGCGTGCACCACGTCACACGACGGTGATGCGTGCGGCACGTCACACGGCGGTGATGCGTGCACCACGTCACGCGGACATCGAGGCAGCGTTAGACCCGCGGTACAAAGCCGCGAGGGGAGATGTCAGGAGGATGAAGGGAGGAAGGAAATAGAGGCGTGCCGTCGCTCGTACCACTGTTTGTTGTTGTTGCGAATTCTGTCTGTGTGTGTTAGTGCTGTTGGTCTCAGCTACCCGAGTCTTTGGGAGGAAGAACGAAATAAAACCCGGACAGATTTGGACAATTTTCAATCGGGGAAGTCCTTAATAGCAACGCAACGTATTGCTACAGTTGTGGTTGTGTTGCATCATATTTACGGCAGCTATCGTTCTAAAAACAAATCTAGATTTAAAACTAAATTCTTTAGAATATTTTTTTTGTGTGTGTAGTGTGTTGTCATTACCCCGCACCTCCGATTAGCACGGTTGGCTACGGACGATGGGAAATAAGTTCTACATACATACAGACAGACGGACTGCATTGGAAGTTTTAAATCTCAGTGGAAATCAGACGGCCATGCCCAGTTACCAACTCTCCTGACTTCCCAGAGTGCACTGAACATTCCTGAAGCAGCCTTAAAAGCCGTGCGCATTCGTGATGATTTATTACGATTCATAATTACATTTTGGATCATATCGCGTAAGAGCAATCTGTGTCCTCAAGGCCCACGACCTGAGGACATTTTCAGAATTCTGGCAACTGCCTGATGGTGCTGGTTGTAGCTACCAGCGAAACGTATGTACGTATGTGTAGTGAGTTCAACTGAGTCGCAGACGTACTCTTGGAGGCAACACATTTATTAACACCAACACATGGGGTAACTGCCCCTTAACAGAATAACAACCTATGGTGGTGATCACCAGGCTTACTACACTAGTTACTACACTACACTAGTTACTACACTACACTAGTTACTACACTACACTAGTAACTACACTAGTTACAACGTAACTAGCTACAACGGACCGGACCACAGCTCTGTAGAACATAGAACATAGACGAATATTTCTTCAGGATGAACAACAACGCCGGTCCCTCTGGGGGACCCGGCTTCTATCCTCTGTGGCGGGGTCGGCTCCGCCCTTAGCCACGCCCACCTTCCAGAACCCTCTAGCAGGATCTCGACCCGGACCACGTGACCACCCCCAGCTCACACATGGGGCCCCTTTGTAGACTTAACCGGCCACGTGTCCTCTCGGGTCACCCAGAGTGCACGGCCTTCAGTAACCCCTTCCCTATGGCAAGCACTCTCACACCCTATCCTGTAGGGGTCGGCACTGCACGCCAAGCGTGGTGCCATCCAGCGCTATCAATAAGCGCTGACCGAGCCCCTCTAGGGCCGGTACTGCACCCACATCCACGTGGTGCCCGCGATGTCGTTACATCGCACGTCGTGCCCCTCTAGGCCCGGCATTACACAGTGACATCCTGCGATGTCACTACATATGTATACTGCGTGTATGTATTTTGAACTTCTTTCTTACCTTACTTAGCCAGCCGTGCTAACCGAAGATGCGGATTACTAAATTGTTAAATGCTGTGGATGGCTCTCCAACACAGCACACCGGGTGGTGATGATGACAGCGATATACTTACGGCAAGTTTGTTCACGTGACAACTGTATTACTTGTCTGTGTCGGGTGGAGCAGGGTTTACGACACACATTTTGATTCATCGAAAACGAATTACGAACCCGAAGCAGCTGTTTGAAATCGTGTGCGGTATTTAAAAATTATCGTGAAAGTAGTTAACAAGCATCAGCAGTCAATGAAACTGCTGATTGAAAACCTCCCCAAAGCCCTGTCTGTCATAAAGGTTGCTTGACCATACTTCACCATGCTGGTCAGTGGTTGCGGAATGACTGGCCACCAACGTTAGCTATGACAGTGAAATGAACTCAGGATCATGAAGTTCATAGTGGAGTGCTATGGCAGTGGTTATTCTCAACCTCTCTTGCTTACGATGACCCCCCCCCCCTTGTTGAATGTTGTTTCAACCGAGTAGTAAACCCCCCTTGCCTGATCCACTAACATGGCTCTGAGAAATACATTCTATTAATAATGAACATCAATATATTAACAAATTGTCGAGTTTGTGAGGTATCCTAACTAGATAGTTCACTGCAAACAAAAACAAATTATTTCAACGGACGCTTTGCACGCGTGACGCAAGTTGCGCACGCTCGCTGGTTACTCTTGGCAACCAACTTTGTTCACGATCAGTGAGTTTAGAAAGGTCTTTTATGAATCGTTCTCGGTTACCATGCGGATTTAAATTGTATCGTAGTTATTTGACATTGGCAGATTCGTACACGATTATTTACCAATGACTCTTCATGTGCGATCTAATTTCACACATTTCGAAATCTCGTAACCTCCTGGGACGTTACCACGTGGCACCCCCAGGGGTCCGCGTTGAGAACCACTGCTCCAGAGCAAGTGAACGTCATTATAAAGCAGCGTACTGCATGACTGCGATTAAATATCAGTATATACTAGTTTTACTACCCGGCTTCGCCCGAAAATTAGATTCTTGTCTTGGATTAATACACGGCCTACGCGGAGGGTGGGGGGGGGGGGAGGATGCGTGACGTCAGCAGGCACACTGTGTGACGCTGCCGCATGCGGGTGACATCACAGATGTGACGTCACCGCTCACTTGCCATGCAAAATATATCCATTATTGCGCCCCCCCCAAATATATAGATAAAACCGCTGTCGTGAGCAGTTGCATCTAACATCTCCGAGTTATGAGCGACTCACAAAACTCACGATGCATTTGCGTTGCGCGAAAACCAGGAAGGACATGGTAAATGATTTGCATGCCACATATTTCTCCTAAAATATTGGTGCGTTAAACTGCGCCGTGAGTCACCCGTTGAGGCTTTAAACGCACATCACCCATCTCTCGTCCATCGCTAAGCACGTCTGCGCGTGTTTGCTGCTTATGACAAAAAAAGTTAGATAACGAGCAGGCAAGACGCCTCCCTCACGTGCCCACCTCCCGACTTGACAGACAAAGTAACGTCTGGTCACGGCCCTTCAGCCGCAATGGCCTTCCGGCGTGTGCGTGATTTCAGCAGCATTGTTGGCTCAAGACGAGCAAACCCCCCCCCCCCCCCCCCCCACAAACCCTGAGCCGGTTTCGACCGTGCAGTGTCTCATCGGCATCGTCGGCCTCGCCTGAATCTTACACGGGCGACGTGGCCCTCCCTGTTTACGATAGGGCTCCTAGTTCGACGCACACAATGTGAAATGGTACTATTTTTATTAGTTGTTTAACTGTCACACTATCTATCGCCCTGCTTATCTGCTCGTACATACCTGGCAAGCAGCCGCCACGCTGCATAGTTACCGACCTGTATTGGCACGACCAGAGGGGAGAAGCTTCCATAGCAAGCTACTACGCCTTTCTGGCAGCGAGCCACTGCTTTTGGGTCGTTCGTGCACAACGATTAGTGAAATCTTTGGCTCTTTTGTGGAAATGTTTTGGCAAGCACCCATCCAGCGCCACGAGCGATAAGCCGCACTAAAGCGGCACACTTTTTTCGTTGGGATGTTCCGTCATTTGTTTGCGTCTCTGTTGACAATCGTTTTTGTTTAGAGCTGAATTAATTTAGGGTACGTTGCGTTGTGTTCTCAGCTGCAAAAGAGGCCTTTTCCTGCACCGCCTCATAACATTTGGGACGTTTACACGCCACGCATACCCCCGATTAGCACGGCTCGCTACATACGGTGCGAAAGAAGTTCAACATGCATATACAGACGTCACTAGGCACTTCTGCCAACGTCCAGCGAAACGCAGCAGTGGTCAAACGGAGGCGCGCGTTAGCTGCCCGTTTATCCTGCTCCTTGGTTACTGGGCCCAGCGCAATGTGCGTTTTCTTTATTAAGGGCAGCCATGCGCCTTTATTTACCACTGCTGCACCTGATTGGGTCACAAGTGACGACATCACATTCATCACCTCTATTTCATACCGAAAACAGTAGGAAAACTTCTCCACTATTCTGGCTGTCGCCTAATGATGCTGGTTGTTGTTGTAATTACTGGCGAAACGTCACAGTGCTCGAATTGTAAACGCTGTAGTGGTTTCACTTTACAACACACAATCGGTGTGGATGTACTAGTAACGAATTGGCATGTTGCGTTTCCCTGACAAACATTACTAATTGGCTGTGCCGGGTGGTGGTGGCCGATTTAACGACACATTGTTATTCACGCGATCTAACCCAAACACCTCTATTATGGATAATATTGGTCGCGAAAGCCTACTACGTGTTAAATTGTGGGGGGAGTTGGCAAGAGGCACATAGTGTTGGTGTTTGTGAGGCCTGTAAACATCTCGCATGTTTCAGGCCTTGCAGGGACATCCTGTTTCGCAGTTAACATCTAAACAGGACTAAGTATACTGTCGTTTTAACTTTGTGTTCTTCTGAGTAGAAATTCATCCGTGGACCTCAATACTTATTAAAATATTTCATATGATTTGTTTTGCATTTTTTAAGGGTCTGTGGCCACCGTAATTTCTGGATTAAAAAGACGCAGCACACTCCCAACTGTTTTGCGTCATTTCGAAAAATAGAACCACACTCGCACGCGTACGACGTGACGGGCCACGACACGGACCCGTGAGGAAGATGCCGGAGTTTCAGCGGAACCAGGTGAGGAGGTCACGAGACCTGGCAGCACGGAGTCATCGGGGGGGGGGGGGGGGGTGGTTCAGCATGGTGACAGACGCAAAGTGGAGCAGTGACTTAGAAGAGAATCGAACGACGGGAACTGCGATCCCCAGGGGACGGGAATACGACGCGAGCTCACATGGCGTCGCCTTACGGAGAGTTGTACTTACTTACCGGTGAAGGCACGTATAAGCAAGCACACCTCCGTTGCGCGACTCCGAATGAAAAGCGATAAATACGTAATGAGCTGGTTTGCAGAACCGGTAAAAAATAAGTTGTTTCCAGTCACTCGCTAAAATTCGATTGGTGGACCGAGTAGCACATAGCCTGAGTGGCATGTAGACTGAGTGGTACCTAGCCTGAGTGGCATGTAGACTGAGTGGTACATTTAAATTGTGTGGAATATAAACAGAGTGGTATGTAGACTGAGTGGCTACATGCATGATTGTAAGCTGAGTGCGATTGTAACTGGCATGTCTGGGTGTCAGGTCGGGTTATAAGACGCATACACTGAGTTTCTGTTTAAAATAATTGAACAAAAAGTATGCCTTACACTCCATGAAGACTGTCCCGTTATCTCGAAGCTTTTCTGAAAATCTAAAAAAAAAATCTTTCCGGTTTCAAAAAACCTTCTGGTCTCACACCCACGACTTTATGATGCAGGTGTAGTGGATTCGAATTAGGTGCACACACAACTTCTTGGGAGGCAACACTTATTTATTAATGAACACAACAGTTAACTCTTACATTACGCATAGGGTGGTGACCACCGACTTACTCTAGCTAACACACACTTCTCAGATACGCTAGGGAGGTACAGCCTCCTGTCTTGGTGGGACTTCCTTACACGTCTACCGCTATCCTAGAGTCCTCCGGCTGGGACCTACACACGGATCTCTTCTTGGCGTCTTAACGATGCATCTTCATTCTTGATACGGGCAGCCTCGAACCTCGTGAGGAGGCTGCTTATATGGGCCTCAGCGTGCCCGGGCCCTGCCCCGGCCACGCCTCCCTTCGAGAACCCTCTCGAAGCCCCCCCTGCTGTCCACGTGCCCCCCGAGGTGCCCCCTAGGCCCCGGCCCCCACTGGGGTCCAGTCACGTGTCCAGCCGGGGTCACAGAAAGTGCCACGACCTCACACCACCCTCGTGACCTCCCGAGTCCAGAACCAACCCTGACGTCATTCCCGCCTCCAGCCGGGATGACGTCATGTGTGTGTGTGTAGGCCCGCTTCGTCGTGACGCTCCCCCGCATAGTGACGTCACACGCTGGGGGCAACCTTGAGCAAGGTGTGTGGACCGGCGATCGGCAGAAAGAGCGAATCTGCTCGCTGTGTGGGCCCGGGGGATGGGGGCGGTGGTACAGGAGCTCTCTGCTTACGAACCTTTGACTAACGAACTTTCAGTAGATGGCAGCGGTGGCATCTACATTTGCAGAACATTAAGAACCAGTGGCATCTACACCTGCAACTTTTAAAGCCATTCCCCGTGTTTAGTGTACATGCCGTACAACATGCTTGAAATCGACAGGTTACAAATCAATCGACTTACGAACAGACCTCGGGAACCTAACTCGGTCGTAAGTAGAGGAGTCCCTGTGTGGCGGTTGAGTGGGGTGGGTGTAATAGTGGGCGGGGCTATTAGAGGAAGGGGGCTGTTGGCTCCGCCCCCCTGTGTCACGGTTGTTAGCCTCACCAGAAGGAGATTGGTGGAGCCAAATGGATGAGACTGCGCCATGGAATGGCAGGCAAACGAGGGGATATGGGTCCGGGAGGATGACCACCGTTGACATCATCGTGTATTTTACATTTGCAAAGCGCGTTTCATCCGTAGATGACGAAGCTTCCGTTGGGAGCAACAAGTTCACTTTTATGCGCAGGAGTGAGAAAGACCGTGGCATCACGGGACCAATGAGGGCCAGCGATGGCACGGGGAATGCGGTCGCTCAGCAGTGGATAGACGCTGGCCGATGATGGTGATTGCTCCAACTTATCTGGATAATTAAAATAAAAAAATCATTTCATCCGTCAGGACAGACTTCATGCTGGAATACCCGTACACATAAATCTGACGTCTGAGAACAGAAGCGTTATTGAAGGTCTTTGTAAGTGAGACACTTTAAATATAATCCCGGTTAAACATTACTAAAACACCGCCCTGGGAATAGAGCTATTGCACTGTTAGACATAATGTAACCGTTATTTTAAATGTGAGACTGCGTAGACCTTTGCGAGCCATCCTCTCGCTATAAAACAGAACCACAAAACTGCGATTGTGCTAGAGCGTTTGTGGTCGGAAGTCCACATTTTTCTTTATTATTATTATTATCCCATAACGGATGGGATTTTGGTGAAAATGTGACGTCTAACGAAGATCGCTTTCGGCTTTTATGAGCCGCTGGGCCCCTGAAGCTTCGCTGCGTGAGGGTCACGCGGTTCACAATGGCCGCAATGACGCAGCCAATAGAGAAGCCCCCCCCCCCCCCTCTTGGGGCTGTCCCTTCGCAAAAACACGAATAATCATGAGGGGCATGGGGGGGGGCAATGCCCCCGCCAAACTGGATACCTTTATTAATTGATTTTCATGAGTTTACGATGAAGACGAAAATAATAATTTATGATACGCACCCGCGATTCCTAATGCGAGCGACAGAGCGAGTCCCTGCACCCTCCTCAAATACAGAAGTGAAACTCCGCCTCTGCGATATGCGGCTCGTTACCCTTCGCAGTCAGAGTTGCTTTTGGCTATTTTGTTTCTGTAGCGATGGGTTCTTTCCACTCTCCTTGAGCGATAAAAACATCGCTTCTCGTAGTAGTACTAGTAGTATTATTATTTGCGCTGTGTGACCTATGATGAATGCATTTCAAATTTGACACTTGGCCCCGAGAATAAATATTGAATCTTCTTCGCATGCCTCCCACCTAGTTCTTGGCAAGAATGTGGATTAGTTCGGTGGTGTCGCATGGGGGTTCGCATGGGCCCTGGTGCAAGGGATGACGTGGGCGTCACCCGTACAATTCTCCTCGCCCAATCGTCATTTTGCGACGCACGTGTGTGTGTGTGCGTGTTTTGCATTTTTTGTTGTTGCTGCTGTAACGTTCTGACCCTCCCCGACTGGACATTTGTGAAAAATAGCTAGATATTTCGATTTAAAGCTTTCGTGACTGCAAGGATTCATCTTCTTTGGTTCTTTCGGTAAAGTCACGTAGAATGAGAATAAAATAATACATTTATAAAATAAAATAACACAATAAAATTCTCACGACGTTTCGGCCACAACACAAGTGGCCTTCACCTGATGAAGGCCTTCACCTGATGAAGGCCACTTGTGTTGTGGCCGAAACGTCTTGAGAATTTTATTGTGTTATTTTATTTTATACATTTATTATTTTATTCTCATTCTACGTGACTTTACCGAAAGAACCAAAGAAAATAGCTTCATAGCTCATCGGATTCCTCCAGGATTAAATGTGATTCTGATTGTGTGGTTTCCCGGTGCAGCTGCACCGCCTGCACGCTCAGTAGCTACGCCGCTGGCTGCACAGTTCCACGATGTAAGGCAGTCAGCGCACGTCATCTGATAATAATAATATTGTCGATAATGTTGATAAGTTATAACGATTTGTTTTGTTGGTTATCGCGCCCGCCCTATACGACGGCTTTCTCGGAGCACTTTACACCCCAGCTCATCTCAAAACATTGTAAAAGGACCCCCCCCCCCCCACCACCACCACCACGCAGTGGCAACTGTCCCTGTGGGCCAGAAGATGGCCCAAAACCCGGCCTGCAAACATGGGGCATTAGTGTGGCAGTGAGGAGGCTAAATGGCCGAGTGTAATCCCAATTGAGGAATCAGTAGATACTGCCCCCACCCCCGCCAAGTGGGACGTTCGAATTTAAGACAGCAGACCTGTCGCTTGTGAGGTCATAAGTTCAGATCCCCAACAGGCTTGACTCATCCCCCCCCCCGCCATCAAAGCAAGCATCGCAATCATTCGGCCTTTGGGGAGCGACGGCGCAGTTGGTCGCACGCGCCGCTCTTTGGACCCTGTGGACGGGGGTTCAGTTCTTGGCCACGGCCGGCATCGGTAGCGAGCAATGTCTGGACCAGTCCGGGGCACAAACCCCCAGCTTGCCCCCTTCACCAACCCGCACTGAGCTGTTGGTAAAGGAATGGTCAAACGACCCTTCCCCCCCGCCCACCACCATCCTATGCCTGACACGACATGGAGAGGCATTCATCCAGCAGTGGATCAGCTTAAAGGGCTCTACATTTATTTTAGTGCTCTTTAAAGTGAGCGCAACTTGCTGAGCGACCAAGGATGTGGCTCAGGGGTAAACCGACCGAGGCGAATTGCTGCCCTTCTCCTCCGCTGTTCTGCTGTTCCCGAAGGCCTTGCAGCTCATTGGCCCCTGTGATGTTCAAGTGCGTGTTTCAGGCGTCTAAACAAACATGTATCTCTTGCTCTGGCGACGAGTGCTCGCTCGCTCTTCTCTCCTCTCTCTTTGACCCTCTGCCTTTTACGACTCCCCAGCGTTATGCCCTCGTGGCGCGCAGGGCCCTCTGCAAATGCGCGGACGACGCAGGTTCGATTTCCCGACGCAGCAGTCGCAACAATGGGGCACATTTCCTGATTTGCCTCCGCCACGTGTCCACCCAGCGGTGTAAATGGGCACTGCCAACGCTTCCTAAGGCGTTGCGGCGAGCTTGGGGAAGTAGGACAGGAAAAAATAAGAATAGCCCGCTTACAGGGGGTCCTCAAGAGTTCCCTCTAGTGGAGACCGTTCTGACAGCAGTGGCGTGAGCGAGCGATTTCAGAGCTGCACCTTCACCTTTTTGTTAGACTCAGATTTAGAATACAGTATACTGTATATTGATACTGGAGGAATCCGATGAGCCATAAAGGACAATTTCCCACAGATGTCCAGTAGGGTAGGGGCATCTGGCCCATAATTGTTGTGAATAAACGCGCTCAAAAGCTGCCTTTCGGGACAGCCGCGACGAGAGCTGCCCCCGTCTCATTCACGACGTTTCGCCTCCCACGTTGAAGGCATCCTCAGGCTATCCAGCAAGAGCAGCTTTTAAAAGTGTTTCTCACGCGTCAAGCCGTGAGAACCTCTCCATCAATGCACGCCACTGTTTTGTGTTTTGTCTTCCACGTGAGCGAACGGCCCACGGAATTGGGTGTCACAGAGCTACCTCTGAAGTCATTTTTTTTTAAAGGAACCTCCGTTCCACACAGTAGGGAGCAGCGCCTTCCCACCCGCCCTGCCACTAAGTGCAACGTTTGTCGCATGGCGGTGAAAAGCAATATTAGACAATTTTCGGAAGCTCGATTTTTTGCCAAATTAAGTCAGTGTAGAAGCAAAAGTAGTGTGTTTATTCTTTTGTGCAGTCATTGGTGACCGGATAAAAGCATCAACTCGATATACTTTGAGCGCCACGGTGGTGAGATGTCAACTCCCTCGCCTGGTATGCAGTAGGTCAGGTGTTCGATCACGACACTGACGCCTGCTGTACATTTCGAGTTTGCACGTTCTCCCCGTGGTCGCGTGGATTTTTTCTCCGGGTCTTCCGGTATTTGCCTCCACGTATATAATGATGCGTTTGGAGTATTCTACTGCTAGAATTTTGCACGTGATAAGCTACTTCGTTGAACTATCATGCGTGGCCATGTCGGTTCTGAAAAAGAGCAACAGAGACCTCAGTGGGCCTTACCCCGTAAAAAAAAGATCGTTTCAGGTGCGCCTTATAATCTGGAGAACGTGGTCGCGTGGATTTATCTCCAGGACCTCCGGGTTTTTCTCCTCCACATTTAGAATCGACGTGCCTTTAGAGTGTTCTGCAACGATAAATGTACACGTGATAAGCCACTTTGTTGAGCTACCATTTGTGACCAGGTCGCTTCTGAAAACGAGCAACAGAGCTCAGTGGGCCTTACCTGGCCGGTCACCTCCAACAGAAAATATTTTTTCTTTTGAAATGAAAGTCATCGTCTCTTGCTGTCCATAAATACCTCTTCGCACCTCGTAAAAAAATAATCCCCCCCCCACGCCAATTTACATATTTTTCGAGCAGTGGTGTTTAAACGCTGTACAAGTCCAACTTGCATTGACTGCCTTACACAGTTACAACGTTATATAACACCAATCAAATATCCACGGAGCAGCAAGGACGCATGGCTTAATGCCTCATGTGAATGTAATATATATCAGTGTCGGTAAAAAAAGGGTGTTGTTTACCCATCCGTCACCATCCTGGTAAGTGGGGAGTGCTGAAGTGGGTTCCCAGGACCCGTGGAGATATCACCTGCAGCTAGCCGTGGCCGGGAATCGAACCGAGGTGACGGGCTCACCGATGCCCCAAGCACCAAGCGCTGCAACTGCAAAGCCCAAGACTATGCCAGGAATCGTCGGTGATTGTCTGGCTCGGAGTGCAGAGTGCCCCCACATCGAGCGAGCCACACCACTTCCTACGGCACCTGGCACAGAATTTGCTGCCAGCAGTGACAATTCTACGACACAGTACACGAGGAGAAAGTTTGGCGTCGGGGCGGGCAGCATGTGGTACGGGGGGGGGGGGGGGGGGGAACGAGAAGGGTTAGTATTTACATCAGTGTGCTTAACTAATTGTCAGAGAGGGGTCACTTTCGCCGATAGGACACCATCAGTGTGAGGGCCGCCGCACCATTTGGAACCATTGGGGGTTTGACAGCAGCACGATGATTATGTTGATGGGGGTGTTTTTACTCTTTGTGTACTGTCGAGGAACGTAATAAAAAGGCACCAGGGGGGCGCTAGTGGCCCGCGAGCCTCGCGAAGAAGAGCGCTGCCTTACACCATAAGTATGAATCTCCATTAGCGAGATAATGCAAGAGGTGTGTGAACTGTGCAGCCGATGTAGGATCTGGAAGAAGGAAGAAGGCATCGGTAGGACAGGTGGCATGCAGTGCTCATGTTTGTAATTGTAACCAGAGGCACCGTATCGTGATGATGTATCAGCCGTTTTGAATAATAGTGGCACTGGACCCGTGGCGATGCAGTGGTTTCGCACGCTGCACGATGTGTTAACCTGAGTTCGATTCCTAGACACAGCAACAACATCATCAGTGGCGAGTCACACCTTAACCGGTTATGGCCTCACCTGCTTCACCCACCGGCATTGACCAATGCGGTAAAGTATGGTCGAGTTTAAAAAAAGTATTTCGTTTCAACAAGGGGGGGGGGGAGTCTCAGTGTGCAAGTGTTACCTGGCTTTAACCAAAAATTGACAAGAGGAAATCTAATTAAAAATAAAAACCCGTAACAAAAACAACCGTACTCTTTGGTTCTTTCGCTAAAGCCACGTAGGTAAAAATAAAAAGAAAGTTAATCAAATCACGACGTTTCGATTGCAACACAAGCAATAATGATCAGGTGTGAAAATCACAGCTAATTTTTTTTTTACTAAAGTGGGAGAAATGCCGAGGCTAAGGAGTTTATATAAATTTAGATTTAAAGCTTTCGCGACTGCAGGGATTCATATTCTTGGTTCTTTCGGTAAAGTCACATAGAAGGGAAACAATAAAATAATAAAAATATAAAACAATAAAATTCTCACGACGTTTCGACTGCAACACAAGCAATCCTCATCAGGTGTGAAAACCACAACAATAAATTTTAAAAAGTGGCGGTTATTTTTAACGTTAGCACCACGGAGAGCGATTTGACAGTTTGTTCAGATGGACGAGTCCATCTATGTTCGGATAAGAGGAGGGAGGAGGTGAAAATAATGGATGCGGTCTGAAAGCCACCGTAAGCGTGAACAATCAATTAAGACCCAAAATGGTTTATCAAATCCTTCCAATGATTGCTAAGCCAGAATCCATCTTCTCGGTTGAAATTGTCTCTTTGTTTGTATATGTGGATAGCCTCATGAACGAATCTCTCATGGTAGCCAGATGGCTTGCAAAGAAGCTCTGTCTTGTTTCCCTTCTACGTGACTTCACCGAAAGAACCAAGAATATGATTTTATATAAGTTAAATATACATATATGTATGAAGTCAATTGGTAACAGTAAACCTGGCCGGTGCGGGATGGCAAAGGGGGAAGAGCCTTCAGAGATGACGATTGCTTGTGTTGCAATCGAAACGTCGTGATTTGATTAACTTAATTTTTCTTTTACCTACGTGACTTTACCGAAAGAACCAAAGAGTATGGATCATTGCAGTCATGAAAACTTCAAATCTAGGAAAAAAACCAACCGTGTCACGCGACGAATTGGAAATATCACAGTCCCCATGGCCGATTTGGCATGGGGGAGGCCTCCATCCAGCAGTGAATTCACAAAAGGGCTGTACATTCTTATGTATATACAATAACAAAAAGCCGCCTTACTTCAGCTAACGACTGAGCGACACATAGGAGGAGTGAACAATATGTGTAAAAAAACATCGACAGCGAAATCCGTCCGTCGACGTGCGAGCTTATCGAACTTAAACACGGGCGCTGGATTCCACCAAATGAACAAAAAAAAAAGACCACAACAGCACGCGCGCTCCTACGGGAGCGCCACAACCCCCGGGTGGGCAACCCAAAAATGTTTTTTTTGCTCGTTCGCCGCTCTTTGCATGTGCCACCAATTTTCACCACACCCCTCTCTTCCTTATCCGCTAATCGGACAAACAAGTGATCAAGGGGGGGGGAGCCTCCGTGTCGGGGTGAGTGACTACTTCCTCGTGTCTTCTCCCCGTTTCACTGCTGCTCGAAGGGACCACAAAGTCCAACGCTCGTGCCAGCGTCTCGCGGAAGTACACCACCAAAGTACACCACCAGAGGCGGTTCGTAAAAGACGTGGGGGGGTGGGGGGGGGTGGTCGTGGCCGTAAAATACAGCGAGTCGGCGGAGGAGTTCAAAAAAGCAACGCCCGGGGCGACTAAAATTCGCTTCGCACATGGTGGGGGTGGGGTCAAAGAAACCCACGGTTATTCGTCAATATCACCGGGTGACGTTTCAGGCAATGACCCCCTTCGTGTACTGTAAGGAAGGGCCATTGCCTGAAATGTCGCCCATTTCACGCTTTATTTTTTTCTGTTTTAGGCCACAGTGTTGCTGACGAATGCGTTGAGATGTGCAAGCTCAAAATATACAGCAGGCGTCAGGGTCGGGATCGAACTCACGACCTCCTGTATACCAGGCGAGGTAGTTAACATCTCAGCAGCCTGATGATGCTGGATGTAATCTCCACTTCGTTATCCTTTTAAATGTCGCGATGATGCTCTCTTACAACAACAACAACACGGACCGGCAGTGCTGCTGAAGCAGTTGTAGAAGTGGTCCCGCTTTAATTCACGTGGCAGCTCTATCCATTAGCTGTGTCGGGACAGGTGAAGCCACATTTGCTGTAGCGCCTTCTCCTAGATAGCCCAGGGCACGGCACAGCCTCGACTGCCCACAGTGCCGGAGTAGAGACGTGCGCCGGAGTGATCACGATTTATTTGTTATAGAGCCACCCCTTTCAGACGGTGGAATCTCACAGCACTTTGCATTACGCACCTCATATCGACACACTCGAAAGACCCCCCCCCCTCCCCCTCGGAGACAGCTGCCCCTGTGCAGCAAAAGTTTACTCAGCACCTAGTCTGCGAATGGGACATTAGTCTGCCCGAAGGGGGGCGGTGATTGCTCTGTGGTCTGGCCTAGGGCACCCCCAGTGGCAGCTGCCCCTGTGCGGCACAAAGTTGACTCGGCACCTAGCACGCAAACGTGGCATTCGCCTGCCAGTGTGGGGGGGAAAGTGACTGCTCTGTGGTCTGGCCTAGGGCACCCCCAGTAGCAGCTGTCCCTGTGCGGCACAAGACGACTCAGCGCCTGCATTCGTCTGCTAGTAGGGGCTGATGATGTCTCCAAGTAATCCCGCTCGACGAACACTTAGAGGACCGGCTCCCAGCAAAGTGGGTGCGGAATGTTTACTGCCGGGTAATGACCGACAAATGGAGACAAGCATAACCCCGAGTTCACTTGTGCACGTAGACACTCCGACTTTACGATTTCATTCTCGGCTGTTGTTGAATCCTTCGCGAGCCATCAAGCCCCGCTCACACGCAGAGGGCTTTATGGTTTGAGTGCAGCCATCACCGAATGCTGACTAAGCCATCGAAACTCACTGCATCCTTTTTCCTGCTCTTACTGTCATGTGTAAAACTAAAAAAAAAACCGTACTGTGTTGTTTATGTCGGCCATACGCAGCCGTGAGGATGCAAATGCGCGTGGACCGTGAGCATTGACGACGAGCAAGCGTCAGTCCTGAGGAGGTCACTCACTCTTGAAAACGCATCACAGGCAGGCGCCACGTGATGCAAATCAAAGCTTCGTCCAGTGTCCTCCTGCTCTGACGCAGCGTTCTCGAGCAGCCCCGTGTCCCACGCTCCTGTCCGACGGAGTCGTCGGCACCGTTTGTTATTTGAGTCATGCCTAGAGTGCAAGGCTACAGACTGCCATGCAGGACAGTCGCGTTAACGAGCGCGGGGGGCAGGGTGGTGCCGTGCCCCCCCCCTCCCCCACCTCGACAACCACCATGAGAGTTGTCTTCAGCAACAGAATTGGGGCACCGCCTGACCAAGTGCAGCCCACACCCCGTCACCCTCCCCCCCGCCCCGAGCTGATGATGTAAGGGGCCGTCCATAAATGACGTCACGCACCTGGGGGGGGGGCTCAGACATTTGTGACGATGTGTGACGAGGGTGGGGGGGGGGTTGAGAAATGTGACGTCACATGAAAATTCGCAACTTTAAATAAATATAGAATTGTTATAACAACACTCCTACAACATCAGAGTGCAGCGCCACATTAAATACGCACTACAATGACAATAGTTTAAAGCGATTTGAAGCAAGTTTTATTTTCAAAATATAAATATGGTTTTGGGGGGGGGGGGCAGAGCTTTGTGACGTCATGAGGGGGGTCTGACTTTTTGTGACGTCGTGTAACGAGGGGGGGGGGGGGGTCAAAAATCGTCCAAAAAGGAAGGGCCCAGGCGCCGGGCTACGATGAGGACAGAGGGAGGGGGCGGCAAGGAGGGGGAGGGGGGGGGAATTAATTTCCTTTCACCAGGGAAAGAGTTGCCCACCTGTCCGTCACGTGTTGGCGATCAACGAGTTCATAAATATCTTCTGTAGCGTTCTAGGTCACCACGTGGGTTTAAATTGTATCGTTGTTATCTTATATTGGCACATTCATGCACCATGATCAGTCACCAATGACTCTCGCCTATGCTATAACTCCACACATCTCTAAATCACCTCCCGTGATCTCCGCGGGGACATTGCCACGTGGCTGCGTTCAGCTGCGATGCAAGCGGTGGTATCCTCCACGAGACCAGCGCAGACTCCACCCCCCTGCATCCCCAGCCCGCTCAGCTGTTCCGTGTCAATAATTTGCTGCCGCTCATTGGTTCGCACGCTATCCCAACCCCTGTGATGCCCAGTAGCTGCCGCCGCTGCCGATGGGCTCGGGGCTGTGGTCGTGCCCTGCAACCAGGGCCGCTTTAGCCCGATGGGCCCCCTTTAACCAGCCGAAGTAAAGTCCCCGAGTCTGCGAGTCTGAACTGTGACGATGGTAAATTTGCATGGGTTAAACTTGTGATTAATTCGTAACGCGTGACCGTCACGGACCACGCTGTCAGGTCTTTTGTTTTAAGTGTCCGAACAGAGCAGTGAATCTCACGGACCACGTTACTTAACTATTATAACGACTAAAGCATAAACACGTGATGTCGAGTGAGCGTTGCGTGGAACCCATCCTCAGTTGTCGTATTTCCAGTCGTGGACATTCCACATTGCTGCTGCGGGGCTAATGAAGGGTAACACACCAATGTGCTTCAACAATAAAGGTTTGTATTTGTATGAAAAATAAGAATAGGTGTTTAACCTTTCAGGAGGTGTGAAGATGATTAAACACCAAAATGATAGCCTTTGCAAGGCATCAAGTCTGCATTAACCGCACGTACTTGTGGCGAACATGCAAACAAACACACTCTGATAATATTCCCATTGTCTTTGCAACTGATTGGCCTACACCAGAGACAACGGCCTTCTTTAGGGCTAAGTCTCACCGGTGTCAGACCAGAGAACGCCTAAAGGCGAACAGTACAAAGACAATGCCACACGTGTCAGAGCAGTCATAGCTCGGGGGGGGGCAGCAGCTGTATCATGGGATACCTTTTCATACTTTGATACTGGCAAAACGGTCCCGTAGTTTTGTATACGTGTGTTACCTGCCGCGTGTGTTACCTGCCCCGCGTGTGTGGCCCTGCCCCGTGTGTGTGACCCTGCCCCGCGTGTGTGGCCCTGCCCCGTGTGTGTGGCCCTGCCCCGTGTGTGTGACCCTGCCCCGCGTGTGTGACCCTGCCCCGTGTGTGTGGCCCTGCCCCGCGTGTGTGACCCTGCCCCGTGTGTGTGGCCCTGCCCCGCGTGTGTGGCCCTGCCCCGCGTGTGTTACCTGCTTTGGCCCTATTGGGGGGTGGGGGGGGGGCATTATCATTCCCGCAACAACAACAACTGAAAAGTGCGCTACGGAGCGTGGTCAGATGCATTTAGAAACACGCGTTTAGACTATTTAGATGATTGTGCTGCTGAACGATAATTTGAGTTCCAGATCGATTTTGAAAAATAAGTTAATACCTCAGTGGGTTTTGTCTGGCAGGATGGGGATGGGATAGTTGTTGTATTTGTTTGTGTTTGGGTGATTTGTTGACCTTTCTTGTACTCTGCACTACTGTCGTGTTTGTGTACTGTTTGTTTTTACTCCGTGCCCCTATTGGACATCTCTGAAAAAGGGCTTCATAGCTCATGGGATTTCTCCAGTATAAATATATATAGTCTGATATTCTGATCTAATATTGTGATATTCTAAATTACAGTGAGTGCCAGTAAGAGAGGAACACGTGATTAGTAGAGAGCCGCATGCAGGCGAGTGACACGCGAATACAACGATGATGAAAAGTCAGTGGGCTTGGGCCAGGACGCGACGCGAGAAGGAAGGGAATGACGGCCAATTGGTCGAGAATGGTGACGGAGTGACAGTCAAGGAATAGAACGCTTCCCCAGAGGACGTCGCTTCGGATAATAAAGCCATGAAATGTGCTCGCGTGTAAGGTGCACGGTGGATTATCACGTGGCACGATCGTGAGAGATTTCGAAGGCTCGGGGAAGGCCTCCATCTAGCAGTTGATTCAACATGGCTGCTGCTGATGATGATGAAGAAGGCAGGGATCCCTGTATCCGTAAAACAACTGCTGTTGACGAATTACGTTGTAATTTTTTTCTCTCCAATTAAATCAATTTTATAATAATTACGTTCAAGTGAATCATCTGATGAAACGGCTCACACACATGGCACCTTCACAACACCACGCCGTACTTTGGCCACTAAAATATTTTGATAACTTAAGCCACACAAACTTGACCCGAGCACCAGCCTAGTTCTGTCAGTGACATCGCGACCAAAACCTTTTGGTGCCACGACTGCCGCCACCACCACCACCATCAACACCTCATCATCACCACCTCATCATCACCACCACCGCTTCCTCATCGCCAACGCTTTCTCCCCTGCGACAGGTCACGCAGCTGCTGCCCGGTAGAGCACGCCAACTCCTAGATCATCCGTCCCGCTCTTCCCTTGCGACATTAAGAAACCACTGGGGCTGGGCACTTTTAAATCATCCACATTGAAATCTCATTTCCGAACAACTGATTTTTGTGTTTTAGTGTTGTTGTCCATCTCCCGCGCACCTCCGATTGGCACGGTGGGCCACTACAGGTGCGAAAGAAGTTCTACGTCCATGCGTACGTGCGCACGGAAGTGTCCCACCATCTGGCCTTAGGTCTTTCACTTAGTCGCTGGCCTCGTGGAGACCGATCTTTTCAAATCAAAATGTAAAAAAAACGAAAACAAACGTCGACATTGCCCTGCCTGGCAAGAGTGTCGCCGCGCAGCGCCCAGACAATGCCGCCTACGTTCCGCTGCCCGCGATGACCCTGCTGCTGCTGCTGTACGTGCGCGCAAAACCTCCTGCTGATTTTCGGCTAGCACGGTTATATATCTAGCAGGTATATATATACAGCTAGCACGGTTATATATCTAGCACATATATATGTACAGCTAGCACGGATATGTAACTTGCACGGTTATACAACTAGCACATATATACAGCTAACATATGGTTAGCACGGTTAAATTACTGCACCTATGTACAGCTAGCACGGTTATATATCTAGCACGCATATATACAGCTGGCACAGATATACAGGTAGCATATATATACGACTAGCACGGATATACAGCTAGCACGGTTAGATAACTAGCACATTTATACAGCTAGCATAGATATATAGCCAGCACAGACACACAGCTAGCGCAGACACACAGCTAGCACGGATACACAGCTAGCGCAGATACATAGCTAGCACAGATACACAGGTAGCACGGATACACAGCAAGCACGGATACACAGCTAGCACAGATAAACAGTTAGCACAGATACACAGCTAGCACGGATGCACAGCTAGCACGGATACAGAGCTAGCACGCATACAGAGCTAGCACGGATACACAGCTAGCACGGATACATAGCTAGCACAGATATACAGCTAGCACGGATACAGAGCTTGCATGGATACACAGCTAGCACGGATACACAGCTAACACGGATAAACAGCTAGTACAGATACACGGCGAGCACGGATAGACAGCTAGCACGGACATACAGCTAGCACGGATACACAGCTAGCATAGACACACGGCTAGCACGGATACACGGCTAGCACGGATGCACAGCTAGCACGGACACACAGCTAGCACGGATACACAGCTAGCACAGATACACAGCTGGCACGGATACACAGCTAGCACGGATACACAGCTAGCACAGATACACAGATAACACGGATACACAGCTGGCACAGATACACAGCTAGCACAAATACACAGCTAGCACGGATACACAGCTAGCACGGACACACAGCTAGCACAGATATACAGCTAGCACAGATATACAGCGAGCACGGATACACAGCTAGCACGGATACACAGCTAGCACGGATACACAGCTAGCACGGATATACAGCTAGCATGGATATACAGCTAGCACGGATACACAGCTAGCACAGATACACAGCTAGCACAGATACACAGCTAGCACAGATACACAGCCAGCACGGATACACAACTAGCACAGATACACAGCTAGCACGGATGCACAGCTAACAAGGACACACAGCTGGCACAGATACACAGCTAGCACGGATACACGGCTGACACAGATACACAGCTAGCAAAGAAGCACAGCTAGCACGGATACACAGCTAGCACGGATACACAGCTAGCATAGATGCACAGCAAGCACGGATATACAGCTAGCACAGATATACAGCGAGCACGGATACACAGCTAGCACGGATACACAGCTAGCACGGATACACAGCTAGCACGGATATACAGCTAGCATGGATATACAGCTAGCACGGATACACAGCTAGCACAGATACACAGCTAGCACAGATACACAGCTAGCACAGATACACAGCCAGCACGGATACACAACTAGCACAGATACACAGCTAGCACGGATGCACAGCTAACAAGGACACACAGCTGGCACAGATACACAGCTAGCACGGATACACGGCTGACACAGATACACAGCAAGCAATGATACACAGCTAGCACGGATACACAGCCAGCACGAATACACAGCCAGCACGGATACACAGCTAGCACGGATACACAGCTAGCACTGATACAGAGCTAGCACGGATACACAGCTAGCACGGATACACAGCTAGCACGGATACACAGCCAGCACGGATACACAGCTAGCACAGACACACAGCCAGCACGGATACACAGCCAGCACGGACACACAGCTAGCACGGATATACAGCTAGCACGGATACACAGCCAGCATGGATACACAACTAGCACAGATACACAGCTAGCACGGATACACAGGTAACAAGGACACACAGCTGGCACAGATTCACAGCTAGCACAGATACACGGCTGGCACAGATACACAGCTAGCAAAGAAGCACAGCTAGCATGGATACACAGCTAGAACGGATACACAGCTAGCACAGATGCACAGCTAGCACGGACACACAGCACGGATACACAGCTAGCACGGATACACAGCTAGCACGGATACACAGCTAGCACAGATACACAGCTAGCACGGATACACAGCTAGCACAGATACACAGCTAGCACGGATACACACCTAGCACGGATACACAGCTAGCACGGATACACGGCTAGCACGGAAACGCAGCTAGAACAGATACGCAGCTAGCACGGATACACAGCTAGCACAGATACACAGCTAACACGGATACACACCTAGCACGGACACACAGCTAGCACGGATACACAGCTAGCACGGATACACAGCTAGCACGGATACACAGCTAGCACAGATACACAGCTAGCACGGATACACAGCCAGCACAGATACAGACCTAGCACGGACAGACAGCCAGCACGGATACACAGCCAGCACGAATACACAGCCAGCACAGATACACAGCTAGCACGGATACACAGCTAGCACGGATACACAGCTAGCACGGATACACAGCTAGCACGAATACACAGCTAGCACGGATACACAGCTAGCACGGATAAACAGCTAGCACGGATACACAGCTAGCAAGGATACACAGCTAGCACAGATACACAGCTAGCACAGATACACAGCTAGCACAGATACACATCTAGCACAGATACACACCTTGCACGGATACACAGCTAACAAGGACACACAGCTGGCACAGATACACAGCTAACACGGATACACGGCTGGCACAGATACACAGCTAGCACAGATGCACAGCTAGCACGGATACACAGCTAGCACGGATACACAGCTAGCACAAATACACAGCTAGCACGGATATACAGCTAGCACGGATACACAGCTAGCACGTGGACACAGCTAACACGGATACACAGCTAGCATGGATACACAGATTGCGCGGAAATACATCTTGCACAGATACACAGCTAGCACGGATAGACAGCGCAGATACACAACTAGCACAGATACACAGCTAGCACGGATACACAGCTAGCACGGATACACAGCTAGAGCGGATACACAGCTAGCATGCATACACAGCTAGCACGGATACACATCTAGCACGGATACACAGCTAGCACGGATACACAGCTAGCACAGATACACAGCCAGCACGGATACACAGCCAGCACGGATACACAGCTAGCACGGATACACAGCTAGCACGGATGCACAGCTAGCACGATTACACAGCTAGCACGGATACACAGTTAGCATGGGTACACAGCTAGCACAGATACACAGCTAGCACGGATACACAGCTAGCACGGATACACAGCTCGCACAGATACAAAGCTAACACGGATACACAGCTAGCACGGATACACAGCTAGCACGGATATACAGCTAACACGGATACACAGCTTGCATGGAAACACAGCTAGCACGGATAAACAGCTAGCACAGATACACAGCTAGCACGGATACACAGCTAGCACGGATATACAGCTAGCACGGATACACAGCTATCACGGAAACACTGCTAGCACAAATACACAGATAGCACGGGTACACAGCCAGCACGGATACCCAGCTAGCACAGATACAAAGCTAGCACGGATACACAGCTAGCACAGACACACAGCCAGCACGGATACACAGCCAGCACGGATACCCAGCTAGCACAGATACACAGCTAGCACAGATACCCGGCTAGCACTGATACACAACCAGCACAGATACACAGCTAGTACAAATAAACAGCTAGTACAGATACACAGCTAGCACAGATACACAGCTATTACACAGCTAGCACGGATACACAGCTAGCACGGATACACAGCTAGCACAGATACACAGCTAACAAGGATACACAGCTGGCACAGATACACAACTAGCACGGATACACGGCTAGCAAGGATACACAGCTAGCACGGATACACAGCTAGCACGAATACACAGCTAGCACGGATGAACAGCTAGCACGGATGCACAGCTAGCACAGATACACAGCTAGCACGGATACACAGCTAACGCGGATACACAGCTAGGCCGGATACACAGCCAGCACAGATATACAGCCAGCACGGATACCAAGCTAGCACGAATACACAGCTAGCACGGATGCACAGCTAGCACGGATGCACAGCTAGCACGGATGCACAGCTAGCACGGATGCACAGCTAGTACAGATACACAGCTAGCACGGATACACAGCTAATGCGGATATACAGCTAGCACGGATATACAGCTAACGCGGATACACAGCTAACGCGGATACACAGCTAACACGGATACACACCTAGCACGGACACACAGCTAGCACGGATACACAGCTAGCACGGATACACAGCTAGCACGGATACACAGCTAGCACAGATACACAGCTAGCACGGATACACAGCCAGCACGGATACACACCTAGCACGGACAGACAGCCAGCACGGATACACAGCCAGCACGAATACACAGCCAGCACAGATACACAGCTAGCACGGATACACAGCTAACACGGATACACATCTAGCACGGATACACAGCTAGCACGGATACACAGCTAGCACAGATACACAGCCAGCACGGATACACAGCCAGCACGGATACACAGCTAGCTCGGATACACAGCTAGCACGGATGCACAGCTATCACGATTACACAGCTAGCACGGATACACAGTTAGCATGGGTACACAGCTTGCATGGAAACACAGCCAGCACGGATACACACCTAGCACGGACAGACAGCCAGCACGGATACACAGCCAGCACGAATACACAGCTAGCACGGATACACATCTAGCACGGATATACAGCTAACACGGATACACAGCTTGCATGGAAACACAGCTAGCACGGATAAACAACTAGCACAGATACACAGCTAGCACGGATACACAGCATGCACGAATATACAGCTAGCACGGATACACAGCTAGCACGGAAACACTGCTAGCACGGATACACAGCTAGCACGGATACACAGCCAGCACGGATACCCAGCTAGCACAGATACAAAGCTAGCACGGATACACAGCTAGCACAGACACACAGCCAGCACGGATACACAGCCAGCACGGATACCCAGCTAGCACAGATACACAGCTAGCACAGATACACGGCTAGCACTGATACACAACCAGCACAGATACACGGCTAGTACAAATAAACAGCTAGTACAGATACACAGCTATTACACAGCTAGCACGGATACACAGCTAGCACGGATACACAGCTAGCACAGATACACAGCTAACAAGGATACACAGCTGGCACAGATACACAACTAGCACGGATACACGGCTAGCAAGGATACACAGCTAGAACGGATACACAGCTAGCACGAATACACAGCTAGCACGGATGAACAGCTAGCACGGATGCACAGCTAGCACAGATACACAGCTAGCACGGATACACAGCTAACGCGAATACACAGCTAGCACGGATACACAGTCAGCACAGATATACAGCCAGCACGGATACAAAGCTAGCACGAATACACAGCTAGCACGGATGCACAGCTAGCACGGATGCACAGCTAGCACGGATGCACAGCTAGCACGGATGCTCAGCTAGTACAGATACACAGCTAGCACGGATACACAGCTAATGCGGATATACAGCTAGCACGGATATACAGCTAACGCGGATACACAGCTAACGCGGATACACAGCTAGCACGGATACACAGCTAGCACGGATGCACAGCTAGCACTGATACACAGCTAGCACGGATACACAGCCAGCACGGATACACAGCTAGCACTGATACACAGCTAGCACGGATACACAATTAGCACGGATACACAGCTAGCATAGATATACAGATCGCAGATTCACAGGCGTCTGCAGCCCAAAGGCCTGGAACCGGTGGCAGATGTTCTGCTTCCATCCTTGAATTCGAGACAGTTTTGCTATAGCAGACTGAAACAGCGTTAATCCCAAAAAGCTGACTGTGTGAACAGTGTGGTGCTGCGTTCATGATGGACTGGACTCATAAGTGTGCTCAATTACAAGTTGTTAAGACTTACTTAGTGCCAATCGGTCGCAGACTCTGACCTCTGGACCCACAGTGAAAGTGTTGACTTTTGGGAGCACCCAAGTGCTTCCTTGATGGAATTGCTGTTTAACGTCTCTTTGATGATAATAACCTGTTCTTTTTTCAAAATTTATTCCAGTAGTTTTCACACCTGATGATGATTGCTTGTGTTGCAGTCGAAACGTCGTGAGAATTTTGTTTTTAATATATATTAATTATTTGATTGTTTCCCTTCTACGTGACTTTACCGAAAGAACCAAGAATAATAAACTGGTCGTTATAGAATTCTTCACGAATTTACTTTCAGGTATCTTTGAAAATTGGGGGGGGGGGGGGGGGGTGGGGGGGGGTGGTGGTGAAGCCCGAGTGTGGGAAAAATATTCACACCTGAAATATTTATCCGGCAGAGGTGTGTATGTATGTGTATGTATGTTGGATTTATTTCGCACCCTACGTAGCCAACCGTGCATATCGTAGTTGCGTGTGTGTGTAATTCATCTCAGAAGTATTTTGTTATTGACGTACGCAAGCAAAATGTGTGGTTCACCCTTTGAGAAATTATTACATAAATGTTTAAGATTCCAATTAATGGTGCTTAAAGAGACGTTTGTTTTAAAAAAAATATCGAAAATTCCGTTCGGCTTCTGTGATACACAAACGCACATGGTGGCAATGTCCAGGACACCTTGGGACTGGCTAAGCCAGCCGCATTGCTCCGGGTAGGGATAAGTAAGCGGTGTCAGGCCTGTGAGCTAAAGCCCCTCCGAGATGCAGTCCTTGTTTTGATGTTCAAATTGTCTCCCCAATTCAGCCCGCATGCTCGAAGATCCCTGGGTTTGATCTTCCACGAAGCTCGTGGTTCATGCTAAACCGCATCCACTGCACAAACCGTGACAGCAGCAGATGCGGACACCTGATGCACAAATGAATCGATTGGCGGTAGCCCGGGTCACCGCAAAATATTGGTGGGCCGGGCATAGTTTAAGGTGTTTTTTTTCTGGGAGCATCGCTGGTACTACCACCCTGTCCTGCCGGAGGGCGACGCTGGGAGCGATGATGATGACGACGATGTCGATCCCGCCAGCACGACCGTGACCGCCGGCCGTACCAAAAGAGCGCCTGGTGCGCCATTGCCTCCAAGTGGTCTCGCTCCGTCCTGGGGAATGACCAGACCAGCATCCTGATGTACTTTCAAAACAAGCAATAAACAGCCGTTGCCACGCACAAATCCCCAGCAGCCCCCCTTGTTTACGGGTGTTTTTGCGTGTGTTTTTTTTATTTCCATATTTGGCGTGCGTATCGGGCTCAGTGACATCTCCCGTCTTCATAGGCCTTCTGGTTTCGGAGTTATGGAGGTTTTGGCACCCCCCGGGTCACGATGGTGACCCGGGTCACCGCCAATCGATTCAAATGTAAAATAAAACTCTTCAGTGTGCGACTGTGGTCATCCAGGGCAGGACCGTACAACGTGCGACAACGCAATGCCCCGATCCACAGCACACTCGAACGAGACATCGCAGGCGATGCCACTCGGACCGCTGCTCCTGGTGCGGTTGTCTTGGCCTTGCCCACCTCAATGTGAGACGTTGCAGTTGTTGCTGCTCTGCAATCTAGACCGTGAGCCACGCCATGGGGGTCGGCAAAAACCTGCGTCTCGGGAGCCAGCGTGCGGTGGCTCTTCGAGGACTGCTTCGTTGAGGACTGCTTCGTGACGGCTATTTGTTCAGGGACCCACCGTCACGTGCTCACCACAGTGCATTGCGACTTTAGAAATGTTGAGTTTGTTTTGTGTTGTTGTTCAGAACACAGGTTTCCGAATTTGTTGCCGAATTTGAGCAACAAAAAAATGAATCTCCCTGTTACTTTTCGTTTCCAAACCCCCGTGAGCGATACGAAAGAAAAATGAATTAAAAGCCCTCTCGGACTCCACCACACAAGCATCAACAACAGCAGCAGCAGCAATCTTCAAACAAAACACACACAAACCTGTCGCTGAAGAGGCCGGCTGACCCTGACGCTATCGGTCGAACACACATTTCTTTTTAGTATTTTTACCGTTCGGTGTCTATGGAAACTGATAGGCTAATCGTAACAGATGTTGTCGTCAGGCTGTTACGGGCCTGTTTGTAGTAACGAACCGTGACGATAGTAAAAGTTGTTGGGTGGTGGGGGGGGTGGTGGCGACAGCGAGGAGAAGAGGGTGGGTGGACGAGACTGTGTGGGGGTAAAGTTCAGCCGCTGACCAAGGTGACGCAGGTGACGGCGTGAACAGGTGGTGTGGTGGGGAGGAGGTGGTGTGGTGGGGAGGGAGGTGGTGTGGTGGGGAGGGAGGGAGGTTGTGTGGTGGGGAGGGAGGTGTTTGTGTGTGGGGGGCACGCGATGTGAGAAGTGTCGCCAGGCTGTCCTAGGCGACAAACGAACCCGCACGGCGACTCGGCCCCGAGAGGCTGGAGCGGCGGTGGGCACAGAACACAGGACATAGACACAGACACAGAGACACAGAGACAGACACAGACATAGACACAGAGACAGACAGACAGAGACACAGACAGACAGCCACGAGGTTCGCACTGTGCCGGGTCGCGACCTGCCTCACCAAACCGGACACAACCGAGAGAGAGACGCTAACATCGATCAACAGCAGCAGCAGACAACGACTTCGGAACCACGCCGGTGAGATCGATGATTGTATTGTACGGCGATGATTGAATTTTTTTGTTTGCCTTTGCAACGTGCGCGCGTGTTTATTTTCCTTTCTCGCGAGCCGAGTGAGTCAGTTCTGTCAATCGGCGTGTTGTACACAGTTGATAGCGACTTCCAGCACGCTGGGGGAGACAAAGACGGCCGGGAGTGGGGATGATCGCATCGCTCACGTGCCGTGCTGGCTCAACTTCCATCGGTGCTGCTCGCTACAAGCACTTGCCCCAACAGTCTGTTTGGGGCTACACGGGGCATCTTTGTCTTTGGCTACACAATTATACATGGGGTGATCTAGTCAAGGTTTACCCCATGTATGGAAACACAGTAAATCAGTGTCCGCTTCGCAACTGTGTTATTAACGGGAGACATAGTGAGGATGTTAATGAATTAGAAACACAAATCCTGGATGGAGGAACGTTGCTTTTGTTTTCACGAGGGAGTGGATGAGGATGTGTATGGAATTTATTGTGTAGAATTGACATTTAGGATGTGGATTTTCCAATGCTCAGTTCCACGTTTATACTGATGTGCAATGTTTAATGTCATTCGTATCTTCAAGCTTTTGGAATGAAAAAAAAATAACAACCATGTTCTCCAGATTATAAGGCGCTCCTGAAACTTTTTTTTACGGGGTAAGGCCCACTGAGCTATATAGCTTCTTCAAAACCGACATGGCCACGCATGATAGTTCAACGAAGAAGCTTATCACGTGCAAAATTCTAGCAGTAGAATACTCCAAACGCATGGTGTCAACAAAAGGACTGTATCCAAATTTGCCCAGTGGCGATGTCCACTCGTGTCTCCCACCAAAGACAAAGATCCCCCGTGTAGCCTTGACAGATTGTTGGGGCAAGTGCTGTTAACGAGCACCTACGAATGCCGGTACGGCACACAAGGGAATGGGTAGCCAGAACCACACCTGGCTGCCTTTGTCTCCCCAGTGGATGATGTTTACACACCGCACTAAGATACTCATTTGATACACAGCTGACGTAGGGGAAGCCCGGGACCGGTTCAGATAATCGTCACTGGTGTTGGCCGTGAGCGGGAATAGAACTCGGGTTGGTGGCCAGGATCCATAGAGCATAATGCTAACCACTACGCCACCGCTCACCCCAGTAACAATCTCAAACACGCACACTCACCACCCATTTTTTTACTTACAGAAAACAAGGGCTCAACACACTCGTCAACAACACCGCGGCCGTAACAAACTAATGTACGACATTTCGGCCAGTGGTACCTTTTTAACAGCACATTATTTAGCTGTTAAGCTTTGTGAATTGTCTTTGGGCACCACTGCCAACGCAGCAGCAGCAGCAGCATCAAAGCATTTATTTTAAACAGTCGCGTTCCAAGGTGTCTCCTTGCAGAAGTCCAGTTCAACGTAATTAATAGTGGAGATGTGGGGGAGAGGGGGGGGGAGTTAAACTTTCTTCACACGCCTCTACGGGGACACCTCCCAACGTGGTAGCGACGTACACAGCTGCCTTAACGTGTTTTTAATCGGTGTCAAAGAGTGACTCCGTAGGCGCCGATAAGATCGCCAGAGATAAGAACGGCACCGTGAGCTCATCGGGGAGACGAAATCCGCGGAGCGTTTTGTGGACGTTCAGAGGCTGCGCAGTGGTGATTCACGCGCGGAAGGGCGATCGACGATCGCGCGGACGAGTGAGGCTCCCATGGAAATCTCGGTCATGTTCAGGGAAGCGCTCGAAGCGGAGAAGACGTCGTCTGGCGCATTGCACGCACGCGCACGCACGCGCGCGCGCTCGTTATCGCGGGGTCGATGTAAGTTTGAGCGTGGGCGCATTTCAACTTGTTTTAATCTCCGAGAATGTGTCCCTGGTTATCGCCTAAACCGGTCTGGCGTCACTCGGAGTCGCATGCTGAACGCTTCATCGTCATCGCACATGGTCAATCCACCGTTGGATGGAGTTCTCCCAGACGCCGCCCTCGACCACGATCCTTCGGTGAATGTCATTGACGAATCTACCCCGCATCTGCACAAGAACAAAACGCAACTGATGTCAACTGATGCCATCATACGACCTCCCTGAGTGGACATCCCTCGCGAAACGCTTAAAATCCCCAACACCCCCCCCAACTTCGGCGAACCAACTAATTCGCCTCTTGTGGAGAGTGATTCCAAGGCCAATAGAAAGTAGGCAGGCCCCGACCACTAGTTTTACGCAGGGAGAATGTTAATACTATTAATCCAAATCAGTTCAAGCCTCCAGTCAGCTCAACCCTGCTCGTCGTTCCTTAGTTCTCTCGCCCTCTCTCTTGGCCCCCCTATCCGTCACCACACTCTCACCCCCCCTCTCTCATCTCGGGACAGTCATCCCTTCTCCTCTGCCTTCCTCCCCTTCTTGTCCGAGTGCCGCTCCATTCTTCCTGCTGCTCATCTCGAGTCGTTGCCCTCCCTTTGTCCGTCTTGGGGACTTTTGTTCCCGGATCCCTTCCCTTTCCTGCCTCCTTTTCGTATTTTTTCCCCATTCATTATTTCCGTGCCTCTTACTCTCCTTGCCGTGGTGTGCTATGAGTAACGTGTTTTTACTTTTTTTTTTTCAAAATGCTGGGGGTTGTGTGGAATGAGCTGACGCGTTATTGTTGTGAATGAAGGGTGATGACGATTGCTTGTGTTGCGATCGAAACGTCGTGATCTATTATTATTATTTTTCTTCTACCTGCGTGACTTTACCGAAAGAACCAAAGAGTATGGACTCCTGCAGTCGCGAAAGCTTCAAATCAAAATTGAATGAAGGAGTTTGCACTTCGTATTTTTTGTTGAATGTACAACGATGATTAAATCACGACTAACGTGTTATCGCGTCTCTGAGGCTGGATATCTGTGCCGAAACAAAGTGCATGGAAATTCATGGAATTTTTCTTTGCTGAATTTTTATTATCCTAAGTACCCAGTCCATCCCGTGCCATCGAACACATTTGGCGGGCCCTGTGCGCCCGCTTGTCACGCGGAGTGGAGGCGGTCATCCTCATCCCCGCTCGCCCTTTTCTGTGACCCTACTTAGAGGTCGCCATCCAGCAGTGGATTGACACAACGGCTGCACGCCGTGCGGCGGTCGTGAGCCCGTCGGTTCGGGCGACGGCCTTGCGATGACCGATGCGACTGATGGCTGTCGCGTCCGTCGATGGACACCGTTCCTTTGCGCAAATCAACGGCGTTGTTCCGCTGGCAGGGTTCGGTTCATCCGTTAGGACATTGCACCCGAAAGCAGGCGACGTCATCAGGCACGGGCAATCCACTGCTGGATGAAGGCCTCCACAGCGCGCCGCCACTTCTCACGATCCTGCCAGATTGAATAATCCACAGCGAGCCTCGACGCACGTGTGTAATGTTGAACTTCTTTCGCGCCGTACGTAGCCAACCGTGCAAATCGGAGATGCGGGCGAGGGGGAGTTTGGGCAACACTTTAAACAAACTAAAAAGCAGTTCAATTTAGGTGTAAAAGTGCACAGCACCGGTGGCTTCCCAGTAGCGGAAGGAAGATCGTTCCAGACGGGCCGCAGAAGCGCATTTGAAAGCGCGCGATGGAAGTGGCCGCAGATTCTGTCGTTCCACCATTCTGTGGTGCGGTGTGGGGGGAGGGGCTCCTTCATGGGGGGAAGGGGGCACGGGGGGGGGGGGGGGCAATGCCCCGCTCAAACTGGTCACCTTTTTTAAAAAAATATTTTCAGCAGTTAACAATAAATATAATTAAGTAATTATATGAATATTCTTTGGGTCTTTCGGTAGAGTCACGTAGGTAGGTCAAAAGAAAACAACAACAAAAATAAAAACAAATTATATGAATCCGCGAATTCATAACGTGAGGGACAAAGAGCACCCCATAGCCCATACCCCCCCCCACCCCCATACAGAAGTCAAACTCCGCCTGTGGGTTCCTCTCTGGTGGTGGAGAGATCGTATCCGCGAGGTGGCAGGAAAGACACACGGTTTTGGCGTCAATTCCACTAATGACGCCAACATCCTCTTAAAAAAAACATATATATATAATTACTGTAACAAGTTGTGGTCGCGGAGGCAAGTTTACAGCACGGGAGTGTAACGAGCACAGAACAGATTGGCCGTTTCCATGACCGCACTCGCGTAACCGTACGGTGCGAAAGAAGTTCAGCGTCAGTTTAACACGCCATCCATTGAGTAGGTACGCAAAAAAAATCTGTCAAAACTTGACCCCTCCACCCCTCTCTGTACGTACGCGGACTTTTTACCCCCCTCCCCCACCTGCGTACGTACGCCTGACGCTCCCCCCCCCCCCGAATCCTATTGAACGGCCGATATTTAATCCACGCAGAAACGATCAAGGATTAATAATATTCACGTGTTTAAGCAAAGAGATAGTCCACCGAAGGAACTATGTAACTCATTTGAAGGCCAATGTAGACAAATAATTATCGAGGCTTAACCCCCCCCCCCCCGTGTCCTATGCGTATGCACATTGTCAGTAGACCCCCCCCCATACGCAAACGTACGCATTTGGGTTTACCCCCCACTCCCCCCTCCATGTGTACGTACTAAATGTATGGCCCCTAGTAGCAGGGTTTTCACGGCCAATATTATCCACACTAGAGGTGATGAAGTTAGATCGCGTAAATATAAGTGTGTCGTTAAGCCCGCCACCACCCGGCACAGCCAATGAGTAAGGTTTGTCACGCAAACAAAACGTGGCTAATTCGTTTCGAGTGTTCCACACCGGTTCTGTGTTGGAGAGTGAACCCGCAGCGTTTACAATTCGACTACCGTGACGTTTCGCCGGTAATTACAACAACAACGAGCATCATCATCAGGCGACAGCCAGAGTTGGGGAGACATCCTCCCCCTGTTTCAACATAACATACATACACTGGATTTTGATTGAAAGCTTTCGTGACTGCAGGGATTCATATTCTTGGCTCTTTACCGAATGAACCAAGAATATACATACACTGCATATGTGGACATTTCCGACCGTAATACGATGTTTCTCTCTCTCTCTCTATCTCCTCACGTGCCAACAATATCGAGTTCACGTTGACATTGTCCAATTGCCAATTTCGCCACTGAAATTTTTCTCAGTACGCTGATTGGTGCAGTGCGTTTTGTAAGGTCCGCACACATGGACGGAAAGCGCAGGGACCCCACCTATCCATACGCACACGGTCTTATTAAACATCCATAGGTGGGGTCCAAAGAAAATCGTGGGATGCGACAATTAGTTAGTTGGCGCACGTTAACTCGTTGTTCTCTCGTAGAGTTGTCGCTGCGGTTAGTAGACTGACTGCCCAATTAACCCGGTGACATGAGTTCAATTCCGGACAACGGGTGACACCACTGGCGAGCGATATCCGGACCTGGTCCTAGTTTCCTCCCTGCTTCACGAACCCGCGCTGATCAACGCGGGTGAAGTATGGTTCATGCGAAAAACCCCCATGACCGACACGGCATGGGCAGAACTTCACACAGCCGTACATTCTAAATGGGCCGTATGTGCCGTATGTACGTTGAACTTCTTTCGCACCGTACGTAGCCAACCGTGCTAATCGGCTGTACGTATCGCGTCCCCACGTTGGTCAGCCGTGGGTTTGGCAAAGCGGACTGGGTCGGTAATCGAATCGCCAACAAAGGGTCATTCATTGGGTTCATCAGCAGAGCGTGCTAACCACGGCACCGCCAGAGCATTTGTAGCGAGGATAACGATTTACCGGGTCGTGCCAACGGTGACGATTGCCATCTGCTGTTGCGATGAAAATAGCAACATCGTTATCCTAATTTCCACGGTGGTTACATTTCTACCGGGGCATTTTGCTTCGCATTTACGAACGAAATAACTGAGACATTGGATCAATTTGCGCGTGCAAGAAATGGCGCATCGTAGACGGGACAAACCGCACAGCGCAAATGATGTAGTGTAAGCGATCATACTTTGTTGTAAACAAACGGGACAGACGGTACAAGGGAGAGAGTTTGTAGAGATGAGCCTTGAACAAGCGACACGTCAGAATATGTTAACGGGTACAGATATTGATCATTTTTGACACCGCACTAACGTGAGAGCACAGATGGGAGGGAAACAAAGGACGATCGTGGAAACGGCCCAGACAGCACCAATTTAGGGACAGCACGGACGAGCGAGAGAGACCGCGTGCCAGTACAAGTTAGACGGGCAGTACGAGACCAACCGCGAAAAAAAATACCACTGTCATTCCAACTCGGAACGCTCACAGTGACCGCTCACTCTTGAAGAAGGCAGAAGGTGGCTCAGAGGTGCCCAGGAGCGAGCACAGAGAAGCGAGCGGAGGGCATCCGCGTGGTTAGCCGGCGCCAACAATTGCCCAAGCTCTCCGGTCCTCTACATATATGAAGGAGCTACACGGACTCCTCTACTTACGAACAATCGACTTACGAATTTTCAGAGGTTATTCATGGCACGTAAAGCACCAGTGGCATCTACATCTGCAGAACGTGAAGAACCAGTGGCATCTACATCTGTAGAACGTGAAGTACCAGTGGCATCTACATCTGCAGAATATTACGAACCAGTGGCATCTACATCTGTAGAACGTGACGAACAAGTGGCATCTACATCTGTAGAACGTGAAGTACCAGTGGCATCTACATCTGCAGAATATGACGAACCAGTGGCATCTACATCTGTTGAACGTGACGAACCAGTGGCATCTACATCTGCAGAACGCGAAGAACCAGTGGCATCTACATATGTAGAATTAAGAAGAACCAGTGGCATCTCCATCTGTAGAACTTGGTGAACCAGTTGCATCTACATCTGCAGAACGTGAAGAACCAGTGGCATCTACATCTGTAGAACGTGAAGTACCAGTGGCATCTACATTTGCAGAATATGACGAACCAGTGGCATCTACATCTGCAGAACGTGAAGAACCAGTGGCATCTACATCTGTAGAACGTGAAGTACCAGTGGCATCTACATTTGCAGAATATGACGAACCAGTGGCATCTACATCTGCAGAACGTGAAGAACAAGTGGCGTCTACATCTGTAGAATGTGACGAACCAGTGGCATCTACATCTGCAAACGCGAAGAACCAGTGGCATCTACATCTGCAGAACGTGAAGAACCAGTTTCATCTACATCTGCAGAACGTGAAGAACTTGTGGCATCTACATCTGCAGAACGTGAAGAACTTGTGGCATCTACAGCTGCAGAACGTGAAGAACTTGTGGCATCTACAGCTGCAGAACGTGAAGAACTTGTGGCATCTATAGCTGCAGAACGTGAAGAACTTGTGGCATCTACAGCTGCAGAACGTGAAGAACCAGTGGCATCTACATCTGCAGAACATGAAGAACCAGTGGTATCTACATCTACAGGAGATTATACAACTTGTAAAGCCATCCCCCTTGTTAAGTGTACGCGCCATACACCATGTTTGGAATCAACAGGAGTAAAGTTGGTTTTACGGACAAATCGACTTACTGGAACCGTTCGTAAGTAGAGGAGTCCCTTTATTGGCCAAGGAATGCGTGTTTTACGTGCAGCAGTACGTTACAAACGAGTCTAATCAGTCGGAACGCGACAGACGATACAAAACAGGATGGAACAGAACACACGAAGTGGTATAGTTGAGGCAGTACGAGAAAACTAAAAGGCCACATAAATATTTTTGAATCGATTCATGACCCCGACCCCCAAAGCCCCCCCACCCCCGATCAAAATGTTGCAACAATGTATCGCATCACGGGGTGGGGGGGGGGGGGTCAGGGAGGGCTGAGTCGTCACGTGCCCAGCGTGTAGCAGCAAAAGCGGTGCAAGCGTTTTTTTTAACAACAACAATACCTCGCCCCCCCCCCAAAAAAATTTGACATGTCGCTTTGACTGCTGCACACAACCCGCAGGGGCCACGCAGGTTAGGGGACCTTTGAAAGAAAGGAGAAGAAGAGAATATATGTGGAAGTATTTCACGTTCGGAGTCTTTTTTTGAGCGCGGTTCTGGATTCCACATTTTCGTGGCCAGCGGGGCGAGCGGTCTTTTGGTTTTGGTTTTGAGTGTCACGGCACGCGCGTTTGTCAGAAAGGTTCGCCATAAGTCAGACGATCCAGCCATAAATCGATTAAGCGAGCGTTCCGATCAGTGCGTGATTACCTGCGGTTAAACGCGTTTCAGAGTAAGTTTGCCATTAAGGCCTTTTTTTTTTACACTAACTGAAAAGTGCGCAACGGAGCGCAGAGAATACGCACGATTTCAACGGTGTGGAGAGAGACAATTTGGGGACAATATGCAGGTTTAAACAACGTATTGTTTCATTAAAAAAATGTTCATAAAAGTAAGTGGGCTTGGAGAGGACACGTCGCTAACAGGGACGATTGGCCAATGGTCGACAAGAGAACGCATGTAGAACTTCTTTCACACCGTACGTGGCCAACCGTCCTCATCGGAGGCGCGGGTAGTGACGGGGCTGGCAAGCGCGGAATGGAACGCGTCTGAGACGATGTGCACCGAGGAGACGGAGTGATGGAATTTAAAGTAGATGCTGGGAGGAGTGTAACCATTGCAGGATCGTGAGAGGTGGCAACGGTTTGGGAAGGCCTTCATCCAGCAGTGGATAGGTCATGGCTGCTGCTGCTACTGCCGATGATGAAATACGCTCGCAATCTTAATGTCAAATGATGCATAAGATAAGAACGTTCTTGTCGAGGAATTTTATTACGATTGATAACGAGGGGAATTGCTGGGACAGGCTTTGACTTCGCCCGAGTGTCGTCAGTGAGATGCGTCGTCGGATAAGTCAACGTCACTGGACTGCCACCCGTGGACACAACAAATGCGGTGTCTCACAATCACGTTGGCAGCAATGCGTTACAAAATGTTAGGAAATTAACGCAAAAAAACCCAAACTACTTTTGTAGTCGTTGTACATTACCTGCAGGGGGTCCGGCTAGTCGAGGCAAATGGACTTGGCTATTAACTTCTCGGTATCAAAGTGCAACGGGGTTGATGGACTTTCTCCTGTCTGGTTCAAGCTCACATGTTTGTGTTTTATGACCGCTGTTGATATTTCCCTATATATATAGAGAGAGAGAGTGTATGATTAAAGTTTCAAGGTCTCACTGGGCCAGACTGGAGACAGTCACGCTCGTAGGCAGCGCCTCTCGCAGCAACACCCAAGGAAAGAGACTTGCGTGGTCGACATCTCCTTTATTGAAGCGTCATTATTCGAACGACCACAATAAAACGAACGGTGTAAAGACCCGTAAGAACAAACAGGTGATTTTGGACAGATTAACGAAATACAGTAAACCCATCCCTAAGCCTGCGCCAGAGAGCACGCGAATTCACGTCACGCACGCGATCACGTGTACGTTCATTCTGCTGACATGCGGCAGACTTTTTGGGGTGCAGGTGATGTTAGCGGGGTACACGGCGGGGTGGCTGGCCAGCACCACGCACTGTCCATCCACTCGCATCTCCCACCAAAGACATCTGTAACCCGTGTAGCCTCAACAGACTGCTGGGGCAAGCGCTGTTAACGGGCACCTATGAAGGCCGGCACGGCACACAAGGGAACGGGTAGCCAGAAACCACACCTTGCTGCATTTTGTCTTCCTCTTGGCGAGATTTACACACAGCACCAGGTACTGAATTTGATGCCGAGTCGAGCTAGGGGGATGGCCCAGGGACCGGTTCAGATAATCGTCACCGGTGTTGGCCGTGAGCTGGAATCGAACTCGGGTCGCCGGGTTAGTAACGCGGCGCACCTATGAAGGCCGGCACGGCACACGAGGCAGCGGGTGGCCAGCACCACGCCCGACCGCCTTTGTCTCCCCAGTGGTCAGCACCACGCGCACACTCACGCACACACGCGACAAGGGTCTTGAGAGAGGCGTTACAAGCAAGCCAGCTGGTATGCACACAAAGGCGGAACTTGTCTCTGACTCATTCGGAATCAGGGAACGTGGCATCCCACCATCAACCACAACCGCACTTCGCCGAGTATCATATTGTGCCGCCGTCTGCGCAAGGTCCCTTCCTGCCTTAGGTGAGATGCACGAACTTTCTCGGTGAATCAAGGCCGCCACTTATGATCGGGGCGATGGGAGGCCGGAGGAGAGGTGGAGGGGGCTGGGTAAATGTCTGGCTTGGTTAAAATGTTTGACGGCGAGAATCGCATTTTCGGGATTCCATAGGCGACCCACGAGGGTGGCTGATGAATGCCATTGCTCGGTGCACCATTGCTGACTCACGCTACCTGGCGCGTCGTCACGCTGCCGTGTTCTACTTGCCCCAACGGTCTGTTAAAGCTATATGGGGGATCTTTGTCTTTGGTCCCCCCCCCCTACCCCCGCGCTTGTCGCAGTCACTCCTAGTTCCAGAGGGGAAACACAAAAGCTATTGTCACCACTGGCTTTTGTTTGTTTGTTTAACGTGTACACTTGGTGTTGGTCACACACTTTAGTCATAGGGCACTGCACATATTGACCTCTTCACGGCTGTCAATGTCCTTCCTTTCTCGGTCGTGTGTAAATCAATGTTCTTCTCTTCATTCGTATGCAAATCAACGTCCTTCCCTTCGTTCGTGTGTAAATAAATGTCCTCCACTTTGTGTGCAAATCAATGTCCTTCCCTTCGTTTGTGTGTAAATCAATGTCCTTCCCTTCGTTCGTGTGTAAATCAATGTCCTTCCCTTCATTCGTGTGCAAATCAATGTCATTCCCTTCATTCGTGTGCAAATCAATATCCTTCCCTTCGGTCGTGTGTAAATCAATGTCCTTCCCTTCAATCGTGTGTAAATCAATGTCCTTCCCTTCGTTCGTGTACAAATCAACGTCCTTCCTTTCGTTCGTGTGTAAATCAACGTCCTTCCTTTCGTTCGTGTACAAATCACATCGTGATTGCTGCTTCTATATTTGGACGCTTTTAAAACTCTAAGTACAGCCCGTTGTCCTGTAATGCCGCGTGATTTCATAACGCGAATTAGATATAAAGCCATGAATGTATTAGGGAACGCAGTTTTTTTTTCTTTACAACTCTGATGCAAATGGGCTATAACGTTGTATAATCCAGATAATAGGACAACTAGAACGAGTGGACGTGTGGCAGTGCTTGGAGCACAACTGAGAAACCGGTTTGAGTTTCGGTAAGAGCCCAGCATTTATACCCAAGAGACTTTGCAGCGCTGGTTGTCATGTCCATATCGTACGTTCATCGAGTTCATAAACAACTCGGGTTGTCATTTTCTGTTCCTTTTAGCTTCATAAATAATTAGGTGCAACAAATAAAAAAAACGCAATAACAAAACACGTTGATTGCCTGTTTCCCAAACTTCTCTGACCCAGGGTGACCAGCGTTGATGAAGCGTGGTCAAACAGTCCCTGTGGCGTTTGGAATCGGTAACTGATTATGTAAATGATAATTATCAAGCATTTGTAGTGAGGCCAACTGAGTCGCAGACGTTGTTCTTTAGAGGCAACACATTTATTTGTAACATCAACACGTGACACAAAGAGGTAACAGATACAGCCTAGGGTGGTGGCCACCCAGCTAACTACCCTATACGGCGGAGTTACGGCTACGAAGGGTCTGACCCTCACTCGGGTCCCGGCCACGTGTTGATGCCTCTAGAGCTTCCAGCTTGTAGGACGTGGAGCTTCAGCTTGTAGGACGTAGAGCTTCAGCTTGTAGGACGTAGAGCTTCAGCTTGTAGGACGTAGAGCTTCAGCTTGTAGGACGTAGAGCTTCAGCTTCTAGGTGTAGAGCTTCCAGCTTGTAGAATGCAGCGACCCCGATCCCTCTCAGGGACCCACCTTATATCCCCCTGGGTCGGGGCCGCTCCGCCCTTGGCCCCGCCCGCCTTCTCGAGCGTTCCAGCTCTCTCTCGATCCCTCTCGAGAGCTCTCCCTGGACACGTGATCGCCCCCTAGCCTCCCCCCCACCTGGGGGCCACTCTGTGGACACTCCGGATCACGTGTCTACGGGGTCAACCAGAGTGCCATGGCCCGGGGCAACCCTGCCTCTGGGCTGACACTCTCCAACCCCGCCTTGTGGGAGCCCGCACTGCACGCGATGCGTGGTGCCCGCGCTATCCCAGCGCTCACCAAGCCCCGCTAGGGCTGGTACTACACCCGCTCACGGGGTGTACGCGTTGACGGTGCGTCGCGCGCCACGGCCCTCTCGGGCAGGCACCATACAGTGACATCCCTGATGTCACTACACATTCAATAATCGCTGAATATCAGCTCTATGAACAGGCTTATAATACAAACCAATTTATTGAGCAATTATTTTAAAGGGGTTTTATGTGACTCAATATATACTACGTATTAGAGTAACTACTCATATGCCCTTTTAACAACTGTTAATCAGAAAACGCAATTTTAAAATGTAATTCTCATCAGGCCCCACGGTGTCAAGTGCAGTCTTCCAACTTGTATTATTCACTCCACTCTATTTCTCTGGCCTCTCTATTCATGTACTATGAAGAAGGCCCATTGCCTGAAACGTCACCTATTATATTTTCTGTTCAGGCCACGTTGTTATCGATGAGTGTGTTGAGTTTTTTTTATCTTCACAACTCAGTCGCCACCGATATGAGATGGCATTTCCTTTCGATTGGTAAACATTGCAAGGCAGGCACTAGGGGCAATCGTATTGCAAAGTGGTGTTTGATGGTTACCTTTTCACGAGCGGTGTATTTTTAGTTTGATAAATGATTACACAATGAACCCGCGCTGCTGATGTCACAGTATTCAAAGTGAAATTGTGTAATAATTTGATATGTCACGTTTTTTTATTGCATCACCCAGGGTGACTCACGCTCGTACAGGTAACTTACAGTTAAGCAACTACTTACTCCTCTTCATTCCCGATGGGACATGAGGCTGCCAGTAACGCAATTGACGCGTCGTAAATTGTCATCAGCATTGTAAGTGGTCGTTTTAATGCTGAATTGTAATCTACATGGCAATCATTGCCTCCTGCTGTGTAAACTTGGCAATACCCTCCTGACAAGGAGGTTATGCGCTCGATCCCGACCCCTGACACCTGTTGATTATTGTGAGTTTGCATGTCTCTATCTCTCTCTCCCCGTGGTCGTGTGGATTTTTCTCCGGGTTCTCCGGTTTCCCCTCCACATCTAAAATCGAAGTCACGCGTTTAGAGTATCTGGCTGCTCCTGGAAATGTCCACGTGATAAGCCACTTCGGTGAGCTACAATTTGTGACGGCCAGGTCGCGTCTGAAAAAAAGTTTCTTAGCTCAGTGGGCCTTACTTGCAAAAATAAAATAAAAAAATCGTTGCTTTAGTTTGGACAAAAGAGTCACTGTCGTTGTCAAGCATTAACGAGCGCAATAAATGAAAGGGATTTGTCCCCAGCCAATACGTTACTCGTTCCGCACACCGGCGTGTTGGAGAGTAAGCTCACAACATTTACAATTCGGGTAGTACGACGTTTCGCCAGTAATTACAACTAGCATCATCAGGCGACAGCCAGAGTTGTGGAGAAATCCTCCTGCTTCGGTCTGAAATAGAGGGAGAAATAATGTGGTGCCGTCACTTGAGTCCATCAGGTGTGAAGGGCTGGGGGGGGGGCGTTAATTTATGCATATAAATTTCAATGGATACTCATGGAAGGCTTATATTGGGGGATCTGCAATTTGAATAACTTTTAAAGTAATCAGTGGAAGTGCAGCAAAAATGCAGGATACCAAATCGCCGATTGCAGGGACCTTACATCGTGAAAGGCACTTCGCGGAAATTCAAATCGTATCATAAATAACAAATATCGCTTCATAACGTCTTCTCATGCAGCTCGTAATGGCAGTCAAGTAAGAATTTTTCCAATGTTCCAACGTTGGAAAACATACAATATGAAGGTATTGATATAAAACTCCACCAAACTATTTTTATTTACCCGGTTAAAGCCCTCTGAGCTACAGTATGTAGCTCCTTTTCAGAAGCGACCTGGCCATCACAAATGATGGCTCATTGAAGTGGCTTTTCATCGTGTGTACATTTACAGGAGTAGCCAATTACTCTAAACGCGTGATGTTGATTCTAAAAGTGGAGGGAAACGAAGGTTATGATAGATGTTACCTCATTTGGCTGTTTCCTCCAAAATTCAACAACTGCTTAAGAATGCTCGTTTTCATTACAATTCAGTAGGTGAATCCATGCTGATGATGATGGTAATCGTTCACTTTCTGCTTATTTTTCCGTGGGAATTGGTGGCAGCAGTGGTTCGTTGCACCGCGCCACGAACCACGGCTCAGTCGTGGCGGCTCACGGCTACCATCAGTGGCGGCAGCGAGGTCTGAGACGACCGATCGTGAGATCTTCCTCCCCCCCCCCCATCACCAACTAACACCAACCCCTTGCGGTTAAAGTCCCTCGAACAAGCCCCCCAACGGCCGACACGACACCGGCAAGCCATTCATAGTGGTTTAACAAAGGGCTGTAGAGACATCCTCGCTGTCTAATTGCGCTACCAAAAAAAAAGTTTCTTCGTCACACTTTTGACCCCTGTACGTGATTTCCCTTTTTTTGGTTGTTTTTTTGTTGTACTTTTGGCGGATTAAAGAAAACCAACAAAACCTCAAATATGTACAAAAAAAACTCGAACCGAAAGTCGCTCCCGCACACGCGAGCTTTACCCTGTCCCCGACCTTTGCCACGGTGGCGAGGAGATGTTAACTCCCTCGCCTCTTTGGCAGGAGGTCGTGGGTCCGATTCCGACCACGATGCCTGTTGTATATGTGGAGTTGGCGTGTCTCTCTCCGCGTGGTGGTGTGGATGTTTTTCTCCGGGTCCTCCACATTAGAAACAACAAGTGTTTCGAGTATTTGGCTGATGATAAGCCACCTCGCTCAGCTGTCATTCGTGGCCAGGTCGCTTCTGAAAAAAAGCTACACAGATCAGTTGCCGTTACCTGTAAAATAAAACAAAAAGTTTTATCCTAGCTTCTAGCAAAGAGTTCATATTTTTTAAACCCTTAACACAGCGAATGAGCTCAAAAGTAGCTTGAGATGAAATGTCTTTTGTGCGATATAAAAAGTGGGGTTCATCGTTATTTAAATTCAGTTCCTAAACGTACACTATTCTCTTTGTAACGTTGCCGACAATAGCGTATGTAACAAATAAATTAATTAAATAAATGTAACTTCCTTTAAAATGTCAATCGCCTCCTTTGAGTCACGAGCACTTTTTTTCGGTGCAAAATTACGCGGTTTCTTCACTGGCTAAGTGAACATTTTTTTAAAGGTTCAACAGTGCCAGTGGGATTTTTATTTATATATAATGTAAGAAAAAGGAGCTCAACTGATATGCAGGTGGCATCTGACGGGGGTAGCGGTTGCCACCTGTCCGTATCTGAACCGGGCAGTCCGCGAGTTTTGCATCGCGGATTGAGATCCGGTTCACCCCGTATCGCGTTCAACTTCTCTCACACCGCACTGCGACGCAGGTTTGGTGGACCCAGCACTGACTTGAGAAATACTTTCGACAAATTGGTCCACAGTGGGCAAGGTGACGTGCGTAGACGGGTCTGGGCATGGCAGGGTTGGGACCATTAGAATCGAACCTATTGCGTCGTCTCGACTTGGACCGCTTTCAGCGAATAATGCCCGGTCATAGTTGGGCAAGAGATGCGATACAATGGGATGCACTGCTTCGTTTGCGACACCCGCTAATGCGCACAGCCGTGTTGCACCCATGGGGAGAGTCTGTGTCGTCGCCTCACTGCTGGCAAATGCCCTCCCAATTCTCTTCGATGTCTTCCTTTCTCTCTTTTTTTTACGATCAGAGGAAACAAGAAAATGCTCGGTGTAGTCGGCACTTGGCTTCGTTCATCATTTCGGTTTATTTTTTCAATGCTTTGCTTTATGTGCCCCCCACCCCCCCCCCCCCTTTTAAATTAAGGATTTCACAAAAGATTTCACGCTCTGCTCTCCTCCTTCTTACCCCTTCCCTCTCTCTGTACCCCCTCTCTCTACCCCCTCCCCCTCTCTCTCTACCCCTTCTCTCCCTACTCTATGTCTATGTTCCCCGTGTTTTCTGTGTAACATTTAGATTTTCTTTTTTACTACGACAAGTGCTGCATCTGCACCCAGTCCTGCTGCTTCCGTCTCTTCATCTGTATCCCTCCGCTCTTCTTCCCCAATCTCACGGCCTCCACTCCGCTGTTGGCCTTGTCTCTCGCCAGGAAATATAAATCCTAAAGAGGACCATTCACCCTGCTGATCTCGTCAAGGAGCGTAAACCATCACGCAAACTCCGGCCATCGTCACAGCAGCCGCCTTTGGGTAACCGTCGAACAAAGACGGTCACCGCATCGCGCGCCTTCAGATGCGCTTCTGCGGCCGTCTGGAACGCTCTTGCTTTCCGATATTAGGCAGCCACTGGGAGCTGTCCACTTCTAAATCGTCGTCTAGATTGACAAACCCTTGAGAACTGCTTTCGTGTTTCGTTTGTTGCCCTTCCCCCGCACCTCGTTGAAGGTGAAAATCGCTACGTTGCAGCAACGAGACCAGTTACACGTTCCTCCAGAAGGCAATAGCTGGGCCCGGTGGCGTAAGGATCAAGTGTGCAGGCGGTGCAACTGCAACGGGGATCACGCCCTGGAGAGGCCCAGGCGCCGGGCCATCAAGAGCGGGGGGTGAGGGGTGACTGGAAAGGGGGGGGGGGTGGTGAAAGGAGAGAGAGGGGACTGTTGAGAGTGGGGGGGGGGGGGTGACAGGAAAGGTGGAGGGGGCGGTGAGGGGGGTGGCTAGAGAGGGGGGGGTGACTGGACAGCGGGGAGGGGGGTGACTGGACAGGGGGGGGGGGAGGGGGTTACTGGAGAAGGCGTCTCCATGAAATTCCTTGCACCAGGACCCACGGCGAACCACCACGCCAACCCTGCCACTGAGCTGATGGGGCCACCCACTCGCCTGACCTACATAGGTCACTTCCCCAGGGAAGCTGCCAGCCTTGGTGCTTCCTAACGGTGGCGAAAGTGGTGACGAAACAACCACAGCCACCGCCACCGCCACCGCCGCGGAGGGAGCGGCTCTGGGACAGAGGGGCACGCGCCACGCAGCAGCGAGACGGCACGAAGGAGGCCCTTGGGCCTTGGGCCTCCTTCAGCTGCGATCACCGACAAAAAAAGAAGATAAATATTTAACAAAAATCACCACTTGCCGACGGCGCCCGGTGGAAATCACCCATTGCTTTAAGTGGCCCGCATCCCTGGGGAATACCCCACGCAAAAGATCCCCGCGGGTTCGAGCTTCCACTAAGCTCGTGGCCCACCCTCAACCGCATTCGCCGCGCAAACCATGGCAGCAGCAGATGCGGATGGGTAGCCGATGCACAAATGGAATATAAAAAAAAACTCTCCATGAGCGTGCGACTGCGGTCATCCAGAACAGGACGTACAACGCATCACGACGCAGTGCCTGGATCTACAAATTACGAAAGGAGACATCGAGCGACACCACTGCGCTGCCCCTCCTGACGTGGTTGTCCGACTTGACCACCTGGATGTGAGAATGGTAGTTGTTGTCTCTGCATCCACATCATCAGCCATACGAGGGAAGAAGCGGCGCGGTCTGATCCTAGAGCAATCCTGGCGTCGTTTACTGCAAGAGCGCGACCTTAACAGACGCGCGCGAAGTGTGCGTCTGTTAAGAGTCGTGTAGCCGCTAATTATAAAGCGGGGGCCGTAAGTTGGCCGGATTAAAGCCGTCCTTGCACGAACGCCCCCAATTAGCTAGCGACTAAAATAACAAACCCCCCATTCACCCCTCATCCACCCCCCCATCCACCCCCCCATCCACTCTCCATAAACCCCCCATCCACCCCCCATTCACCCCTCATCCACCCCCCCCCCATCCACCCCCCCATCCACCCCCCATAAACCCCCCATCCACCCCCATCCACCCCCCATCCACCCCCCATCCACTCCCCCATCCACCCCCATCCACTCCCCCATCCACCCCCCATCCACCCCCCCGTCCACCCCCCGTCCACCCCCCATCCACCCCCCGTCCACCCCCCATCCACCCCCCGTCCACCCCCCATCCACCCCCCGTCCACCCCCCAACCACCCCACTGAAACCCCGCCATTGATTCTCAGCTCTGTCGCCAATGTGGAAGCTGGAAGCGAAAGGCAAATTTTGTCGCGGCGTCGTTTCTGAGAAATCTCTTCTTCTTTTTTTGGGGGGTGCCAAGCGCGGAATTATTTTTTGTGTTGTTGGGGTATTGTTAAGTGCTGGGGTGCGGGCGTTGTTAATTCTCACGTTGTTTTCGCAAGGGGAACTTTAGACAATGGTGCACGTCAATGCGCTCTTCCTGAAAAGAGCGCGCGTGCTATTTCGACGATTCCTCCTCGCAGGCGAAGTCTCGGCAGGAGCCCCTTACTACTCACGCGTTAGGCTGGTGCCACCCGCAGGCACCCTTCGCTTGGGGTGTCCCCTGGGGCACGCTGCTAACCGACTCAGTTGCTCTTGCGAATATGGTCAAGTTGATTGCGTTAGGTCAGATTGTTACTATATTTCTTAAAAAAAAAAATTGGTATTTTAAATGTTACCAGGCATGGCCCAACTGAGTAGCTCGCTTTTTTCAGAAGCGACCTGGCTATCACAAATGACAGGTCAACAAAGTGGCTTATCACGTGGGAATTTCTAGCAGCCAAATACTCTAAACGCGTGATGTTGTTTCTAAATGTGGAGGGGAAAAACCGGAGGACCCGGAGAAAAATCCACGCGAGCACGGGGAGAGAGAGAGAGACACGCAAACTACAAATATACAGCAGGCATCAGGGTCTGGATCGAATCCACGACCTCCTGTAGACGAGGCGAGGTAGCTCACATCTCGTCAGCGTGGCGCACGACACAACATTATACTCAGGGCTAAGTTGTTAGCATTTGAACATTTGCTTGAGTAAATGCGAGAAGTTTAATAAGCTTTCCTTTCCGGGGCTAATTGTTTCGTAGGGTATAGGCATACCCATTCATTTGCGAGAATTGCCGCTGTCTTTTTATCGGCTGTGTTTATCCTCAGCGTAGATTGGTGACTCGAGGAGAGATGAATTGTAATTGCCGGCCGACAAAGAATGATTCCTACACACGTACATTAAGATGTGTTACGACAAAACATTTATCCACATGCGCATATGAAGCATTAAAACACAACACGCCCGTTTACAAAGATGACAAAATATAAAAAATATAAAACATATTGTAGACTACTAAGGCAAATGCTGTTGGTGAGCGCCTACCGTTTTCTGAAATAATAATCTAATGTTGAATTTTACATGGCATCGTTCATGCAAATTGCATTTCACAATCGCTGAAGAAGCACAGGCCAAGCTGGAAGGCTGCCAGATGATGGTCCGGTGCCAACACTTGCTCTGCGGTTCTCTATATATTAAGATGTTTTCAGCCAATTAGTGAGTGTGTATGCATGTGGGAGGACACCTGAGCACCAGCATACAATCAACGCACGCGAGGGAGAAACGCTCTATACACTCCAGAAGGGACACGTGATATCAGTCCAAACGTTGCGCCACCGCTTCTCCTTGCGAGCTAGGAGAAGCGGTAGAGCAACGTTCGGGATCCATTCTTGGGTCTGAGCCAGTTTTGCAAACGGCAGATTTAAAACAGCGTTGTTCCGGAGAGCTTCCTCTGTGTGTGTTCGGTGGGCATTCCCGATGGACTGGTCTCATAAGAGGGCGCTGATAAGACATTTTCAGACTCACCGTGTGGTCACGTTTACGCACGACACGTCACCGACGCAACAAACACCTTGGGGGCCCAACATATCAAACGCTGGGCTCCTGAGATTATAACACGAGGGAGCGTGACCACGATTTACAAACGAGACATTAACACGTTTGTGCGCAGATTGTGCAAAGCAGTTTTTTTTTTGTTTAAATAAAAGCAAAGAGAAAAGAGGAATGAGGCTCTCGGTTACTTCCAGCATGAGGTGACGAAAGTCTGCGATAAGTAAAAGCGATGTTGGGGGCTGCGAGTGATTGATAAGGAGAGATGTAGATGCGTGTTATCTGCGTCGACCATTTGCCCCCCTCGGTGCCGTAACAGGGGGGCTCATTATACTCAGGGGCCTGGCCACGGGGTCTCACTTCCTCCTTCTCACTCCTCACCCCCTTTGTAATCGGAATGGGAACTGCCATTTCGGCGCGTTACAATGTCTTGTCTGTTAAAAACTCCAGATGTGCGCTTGCTGGCTGGTGTGGCTTATACACACGAGTTCATTTCACGCAAAGTGTGTAAGTACAATGTTGAACTTCTTGAGCACCACACGTGGCCAACCGTGATAATCGTAGGTGCGGGGGAGGGACGACAAACTAAACACAACAAGGAGTTTTAAAGACATGCGTTTGCAATCTAGATGACGATTTTAAAGTGGCATTGCTCCCAGCGGCTTCCTAATATCGGGAGGAAGAGCGTTCCAGACGGCCGCGGAAGCGCATCTGAAAGCGCGCGATGCGGTGAGCGTCTTTGTTCGATGGCTGGCAGACAAAAGCCGCTGGCGAGGATGACCGAAGTTTGCGTTTATATTCCTTGACGAGATCAGCTAAGTTTTTTGAAGTGTGCGGCCATAGCCCCTCCCACGCATCGATTGACGAAACGCTTTTTTGTTGTTGTGCATACTGCAAATTTATCCGGGCGGGTCGCGGCTACGCGCGTGGCTTGCAGTGCGGCACTGTCGAAGGCAGCGGCGAGGGTTGGCAGATCACCACAACAGGTGTCGAGGAGGAGTCGCATCCCGCCTCGCCAGGCGAAGGCGGCGCAGCGTGCACGTGGACTGCTCTTTCTCTCTCTCCCATCTGCAATGGGACAGAGAGTCGTGCGCCCGCCGCACGCGTGCGCTTTGTACACGCGTGTTCGTTGACCCTTCTTTCGCACCGTGCGCAGCCAGCCGCGCTGATGGGAGGTGCGGGGGAAGGGCAACAAATTAAACGATGAGTTTTCTTCGCGTGCTCCGGTTTCCTGCCACTTGTGTAAACACTCAGTGATTTAGCCGATAGCAATTTCATATATAGAGGATTGCAGAGCTTGGGAAATTGTCGGTAGCGCCAGCTCAGCAGAATTCTAATCAGAATTTGTATTTGTACTGGAGAAATCCGATGAGCTATGAAGCTCTTTTTTTATCGCCCGGCTGCTGCCTTCCCGCTCGTCCGTCGTTCTTCCTCTGCGCGCCCCTGAGTCATCCTCTCGCTCTCTATTCGAGCGCGAGTGAACATTGTGCGGTGCGCTGCAAATTGAAATTATTATCGTCGTTAAAAAAAAATATATATACGCTCTACTGACTTCTCAGAGGAGAGATCACCCTTCACCATCTTTCCTTCTTCAACTAGTTTCACATGTCCGGAAAAATGACCATAAAATATCACCAGCATTGGATACATTGCCTTAAATGACCCATGAATAATCTGTTTACGTGTCCATGTCTAAATCTATTTTTGGGGGGTTTTGACTGCTATTGTTAAACTCAAGAATCTTAGTAATGCAGATTTGCATCAAACAAACGAGCCACAGTTTAGTTGCTGCCAAATCTTGTAGCTCTCACTCTTTGGTTCCTTCGGTAAAGTCAGGTGTAGAAGTAAAATAAATAAATAATAGAATACGACGTTTCGGTTGCAACACAAGCAATGGTCATCAGGTAGAACACAATTTGAGAGAGAGAGATAAAACACAGACACGGAGACACACAGACAGACACACAAGCAGAGAGAGCCAGCAAAGAGACACAGAGAGAGACACACAACATAGACACACAGAGAGAGACACAGTTTCAGTTTCAGTTCATTTATTTTGGTATAGCCCTGTGAGCCATTCGGCTCTTGAATCGGGTGCAACCGCAACAAACATAAAAAACAAAAACACGAACAAGAAAAACATCTTAAAGTGACTATGTGTGACTGTGCAAACAGAAAATCCATGAAAAAAAACAGCAAAATATTCCTGAAAAAGCACCGTACACCAACGCTGTGTGCAAAAAATCCCAGTGGGATGCAAGTCAAACAACAACAACCACAACATATACAGACAGAGACCCAATGCCTCTGTGTCGTGGCCTTAAATAGAGAGAGAGGTGGGTCTGCTGGAGCAGAGAAATTAGCATGTCAATGAGAGATGTGTGTGGAAATCCACCCCGCGGTGGCAGGGGGAGAGAAAGACCCAGCACGTCTGGTAAATTTTAGAGAGAGTTGTGTGGAGATCCACCCCGAAGGGGCAGGGGAGAGAAAGAGCGAATTGCCCTACGAGAGCCTGGTAAATTTTTAGAGAGAGAGAGAGAAGTAGGCAGTTTGAGAAAACAAACTTAAATTTCTCTGCGAACCTTCCTTCCCGTGGGCGTTGAGGTGCCATACCCTGACTCGCCAGGAGAATGCAGTACAGCAAAGTGTGGGCGAATATCACGTGATCCTTATGGCGGTACGCCGGGATTCCAAATAATACAAAATGGCCAAGGCAATGAAATGTTTTATTTCTGGGACACTATTTTTTTCCCAGGGGTGTACTTAACTCCGCGACTGGGGTACCAATCAATCCGAAATCAGTGCCACACTCTGCGATGTCGAAACGCAGCGAGGACGCTTGCGCTGGAACCCTGAACGCTCGCGGTACGGTACACACCGTAGTGGTGCATCATCGTGCACAGCTCGTCGAGATGAGTCAATTGCCGCATCGCCGACCATCAACAGACTAAAAATGACTGCGTCACGGACATTATGCGAGAGCCGGGGTACTATGATACCCCGGTGGTACCGCCATGAGGTTAATTTGTCCCTTCTGTATGGGGTAGTCGTTGCCCCCTTGCTCACGTGGATTTTCTGCGGTTGATCCGGTTTCCCGCTCATGGAATGGCTGAAAGCATCTTGATATTTACAGGACTGCAGAGCTCGGGCGATTGCTGGCGCCGGCTGTCGCCCGGCTGCCTTGCGGCTTCCCTGCGGTTCCACGGCAATTGTGAGATGCGATTTACATGAAAGGCGCCGAACAAAAGGCAGAACGACGAACCGCACGGACTTGGGCAGGACACGAACAGCGCGACCGAAGGGATGTCGATGGACGTAAGAGACCGGTGACAGAATGACAGCCACTGGAGGGAATGTGGCCGGGCGGACGGCCACGGTGCAGATGGAGCGATGGTTTCAATGCCTTCGCGAGGAGTGAGATGGATTGTGGTGGCACCGCAGGTCCACGACGGATGATGATGATGGTGGCATCGGGAGTCCCACTGGGAGTTGATGAAATTTTGATGATTGTGATATAGTATTCTATTTGGGGTATATGCGACAGTCTTTATTACGTGTATATATTAAATTGCTGAGAGAAATCCAACATGACTGCATTATACGAGCAATACAAACACGTTTGTTTTTAATGTTGCGTACTGTTAGGAGAACATGTTACCGTGAACAGGAAGAGAATTACTACGACCAGCAAGCGAGGTAGGTCGTCACATTGGGGCATCTTGAGGAGTGGTTGGCGGCTCGGGGAGACCTTCATCCAGCAGCTGATTGACCATGGCTGATGTTGGGGATTACCAACTACAGCGTACTCTTTGGTTCTATTCGGTAAAGTCACGTAAAAAAAAAAAAACGAAATAAATAAATCACGACGTTTCGGTCACAACACAAGTGGCCTTCATCAGGTGAAGGGACCAGACTGTCTCGAGGACAGCGCTGGAGTGAACACAGCCAAGCTCAGACCGCGACCTTTAAGCTGTGTGAGAGGAATTAAGGTGCCTTGACAAAGGAATTAGCATAAAAATTAGGATTTAATTGGCGGACTTAGCACGATGAACGGTGTAGAGGGGGTGAACATGTGCAGACCGGCGAGGGGGGGAGGGGGAGTTTACATATTGATGGTGTGAAAAGGGAATTTAAGCAGCTGCGAAAGTTTGGGATAACACTACTTGAAAAAATATACTGTACTTTTTCTCTGTGTTGCCTCCTATTCGATCTGTGCGTAGGCTGCCCACCACTGACTTGTCCTGTGATATGAATCGACTACAGCAAACTGTGATGAGGCATAACATGCTGGAATTATGCTGCTGCCACTGCTGCTGTTTTAATTTACTAGGTATAGACCACTGAGATATTAGCTCCAGGCCACGCTTGATAATAGCTCATCAAAGTGGCTTGTATTATAGCTGATGTTGGGGATGGTCCATGTTATGCTGCTGATGATGATGGCGGCAGAAGTCATGGTTATTCATAACGCGAATGTGTGTAGTGGCATTAACAGACGCAGAAGGGGTATACAGTAATCGACATCTTGAAAAGGAAAACTTTGCTCGGTTGTTACTCCGATGGTTTTAATTTAATTACGGAAACGCGGATGAAGGGAGGTGGGGGGGGGTAAACTACATTACCGGCTTCGCGATTGGTGCGGTAATCGGTCACGTGGGGCCGCAGTATTTTATTTGCCTCTCGCACGGTCGCACCTCGAGGCTATTGTGCAGGATATCGCCGCTCCCCGTGCCTGATCGCGCGCTCACGGTCTCGAACAGTTAGCGCTGTATGAGGGCGCTGCGTTTTTTGGAATTTTTTTTCATGTTTTGTTCTTATTGTGACCAAAAAACAACAACAACAACGCGAGGCCTGTAGCTATCAGGAGCGGGACAGAAAATCTACGGTGCCAATGGGCGCTTTTAATAAGTGTTGTTGTTCTTTTGAACCGTTTGTTAAAAACATAAATATCATGGTGTTTGTCAAGGTGGGGCCCCCAACTCGTAGCTTTGGCCACCATGGATAAGGGGGGGGGGAGGGGGGGGTAAGGCACCCCCTGTGCGCTCCATGCCTCGTTACATTACTGCAGAGTGGTGGGGGGGGTGATAACTGTTAAACAAATGCATCAGGTGGGACGCTAATTGAAAATTCCGTTCAATGTGGCCAACATCCCATAATTCCCGTCACCCAGTGGGGAGGTTGCAACGCGGTGAATCGTCGCTCGCTCCTCCGGGGCGTGGGCTCGATAATCCTGATCGATCCAAATCGATGCGCTTATCCATCCCGTGGGGCTTATCTGAAAATTACGAAGCCATTGGCCGTAGCCGTAATTGCGAAAAAGCACGGGGAGAAGGAAGCATGAATCTCGGTAACGGAAGCATTCATCTATGGCGCCTCGGTGGCTAGGAGATGTTAACTACCTCGCCCGGTATGGAGGAGGTCGTGGGTTTGATCCCGACCCTGACGCTTGCTGTATATTTGGAGTTTGCGTGTCTCTCTCTCTCTTTCCGTGGTCGCGTGGATTTTTCCTTGGGGTCCTCCGGTCTTTCCCTCCACGTTTAGAAACAACGTGCGTTTAGAGTATTTGGCTGCTATACATTTCCACGTGATATGGCACTTCGCTGAGCTATCATTTGTGTGGCCAGGTCGCTTTTGTTAAAAAGCTGTATAGCTCAAGTGGGCCTTACCTGGTCGAATGAAAAAAAACCTGTTTGGTCGTTTAATAGTTAATTTAACGCGGCGGGGAAATCACCGCATGAAGCGTTATTGAGAGTGGGTGAGGAGGACGAGGGGGGGGGCGAGGGGGGGGGAGGTCAGTCGTCTGTGCCAAACCCAGTGGTGGTGGGGCTCCGTTTTAGGTCCTTGATTCAGGATAGCCAGAGCCTTGTGACAGGTGGAGCTGGGAGAGAGCGGGGGGGGGGGGGGGGGGAGAATTTTGTTTGTTAACTTAGCCGCGAGATTTGACTATCCGCGCTCAAACGAGTGGTTATGCCTCCCGCATGCCAGGCGACGTAGTTAACATCTCGCACAAACTCGCCCGAAGCAGTGCGGCCAAGTACGGTCAAACCATCCCCTGTGACCTTCATCCGGCAGCGGATTGACAACATACCGCAATTTATTTTATTATTTAAATATAATGCGTGATAACAATTAATTATTTCGTATGTGACCATGATGACAATGGTGACAATGATGATTAAGATGCCAGTGATGGTAATTATGATGAAGATGATAACGCCGAGTAATCACGGAGACGACAGTGATGATACTTGTGAGTTATCATGGAGATGGCAGTAATGATGATGATGATGATTCCGATATTACAAGTGATAATGATGACGACAATCGTGACGATGATGACCCCAATGTCAGCGACACCGCCACGACCACACGGCGGGGACAACGCGAGTCCCCGTGCGAGGCGGAATCCCAGCGACAGAAGTTGCCTCTTTGGCTCAGACAGCCGTGATGGGACGCAGCCTGGGGTTAGGAAACGGGGTCGGGGGTGGTGGGGGGCACGTGACCTAGCAGGCTGCCCGGGTGGGTAAGCGGGCTGCGAGTTACGGACGTGAGTCAATGCCCCCCTAGCTCAGACAACGGTGGCGGCGCCTTCCCGTGGTCGTGTCGGTGCCGGGGCTGACCCCGGCGGTGGAGTTGCGGTTACGGAGCGAGCAGCCGACGACGTCGTACTCCCGTGTGCCACGGGGAGACAACTCCGTGGCACAGTCCTCCCCCCACCCCCCGGAACAGCCGTGTCAAGGAGGCAATATTGTCCGCTTAGTTATGAACAGTAATCCTGATATTCTCCACAACGGTGCTACATCCCGTGATATGGAGTGCTGCTCGAAGCCCCGCATCTATTACGGAGAGGGTCTTTGCGTGTTAACAGCTGATCGTTCACTAGCACTGGCTAACGCAAGTCTGACTTTGCTGCTGATGAGACACTGAATGTCAAAACCAGTCCCTTGTATATAAACATCCGGCTATTCATAGTGTGGGTTCAAGCGGGCCTGACTGCTGCTGATGAGACACTCAATGTCAAAACCAGTCTCTTTCCTATAAACATCTGGCTATTCGCAGTATGGGTTCAAGCGAGCCTAACTGCTACTGATGAGGCACTGCATGTCAAAACTGGACTTTGGTTGGCTCAACTCTAAGTTGACATTCATCTCTGATGATAACGATTGCGATGACTTTGGGCCAGTGAAACTGTTTGCGCGTTATGTTTGCAAAAATACCAAAAAAATGCAGGTGTGGAAAACAAGAGTGAAATAAATTAGAGCGCAAAAATAAATAAATACGTTAATAGATGCATCTATATTTAGGCATGACTAAGTGTCCAATGTAATTATCCTGCAGGGTACTGAGAGGTGTTGGCAGCTTAGGGGGTGCATTCTTCCAGCAGTGGATCGACCATGGCCGACGGTGGCAACAATGATTGATGACCGCATCGCATCGCGATTGATGACCGCATCGCATCGCGAGGGAGCGCAGTAACTGGCAGACTCATCAAGACAATAACAAAAAACAAACAAGGTTCTTGACGAGTCGTCGGATGGGTGAGTGAGTGTGTGTGTAGCCTCTGTGGAGGAGGAGGCTCGTGAAGGACGCTGCTACTGGGCAGTTGGAGGCAGTCGCCCTCCGACAACAACGGAGGGCGGAGGAGCGACGCTCAAAACAACGAGCGGAGCGCCGGGTGGCTAAAGCACAGCAGGTTGGCACAGTAGGGGGGCACAGGTGGTGCATCAGCCAGTCGTCTCAGTCAGTCGACCCGTGGCACCTGGGTCTGCCCCGTGACCTCCTGCCAGCGGGCGTTCGACACTTCACGTGGCCTCAAGGTGCACATAGCCTGGCACAAGCGTCGTGGTGACGTCACCGCCACTTAGTGGCGAATGTTGTTGTTGTGTGCGTGTTTATTCGATTTCCGCTCACGGGCACCAACACCGGCGACGATTATCTGAAGCGGCCCTGGGCCTCCCCCTAGGTCGACTCAGCCTTAAATGAGTACCTGGTGCTGTGTGTAAAGATCGCCACTGGGGAGACAAAGGTGGCCGGGCGTGGTGCTGGCCACCCACCCCCTCTTGTGCCGTGCCGGCCTTAATTAGGTGCTCGCTAACTGCACTTTCCCCAACAGGGTGTCACAGGCTACACGGGAGATCTTTGTCTTTGTTTTCTGGAGGCATGCACATTGAAGCAATTCACACATCTGCAGTCCCAAAGCAGGAGAACTTTGAATGGCGCCGTGGGTCAGTGTTAAATTGCTCTCTTGGGAGGGGAGCTAGAGATGGACGTTGCTGAACACAGTCCCAATTACACACCTTGTGCAGTCCTCGTCAGAGTGATCTCGAGACAAAGATTCCCCACATAGCCTCGGCAGACTGTTGGTGCAAGTGTTGTTGGTGAGTAGCACCTATGAAAGTACACGAGGGGTTGGGACGGCCAGCACCACGTCCAACCGCCTTTGTCTCCCCACCGGTGATGTTTTTACACAGCGCACCGGATGCTCGATTGAGGCCGAGTGGACCTAGGGGAGTTCCCAGGACCGGTTCAGATAATCGTCACTGTTGTTGGTGGCCGTGAGTAGCGCAGCGTAGCGCTAACCGCTACACTACCGCTCCGCACGGAGTAATCCACACACAAAGACAAAGATCCCCCGAATAACCTTAACAGACTATTGGGGCAAGTGCTGTTAGCGAGCACCTATGAAGGCCATTACGGCACACGAGGGGGTGGGTGGCCAGCACTACGCCCGGCCGCCTTTGTCTCGCTCGCGGCGAAATTTACGCACCGTACTAAGGTCTAATTTTGGGTTGAGTCGACCTAGGGGAGGCCCAGGACCCGATCAGATAATCGCCATTGATATTGGCCGTGAGCGAGCGGGAATCGATCTCGGGTCGCCGGGTTCGCAGTGCAGCGTGCTAACCGCTTACACTACCGCCCCCCACGGAGTGACCCACACACACACACAGAAAGCCGTTCGTCAAATACAAACGTGTTTGGCCACCTGGGAGGGATGGAATACATACATTCGACTTCTCGGCTGCATTCCTTATCCATTATTAAATACCTGAGTCATGATTTTCCAATGCGTGGGCCTTGTAGCACACCTAGGGGGTTGCTTTACCAACCCCGGCACGTGAACAGTGTTTATTGTGGCATCTGTTACAGTCCAAACGCATATACAGACCTAAATGCACATACATTAAAGTTGATCAATATACATACATGGACTGCATGTAAAAAAGACTACGGTGTATCAATGTATACGGACGCTAAGTAGATTAAATGTTTTTCGACTGAATGCTTACCCAGCTATTGAATAATGTATGTTTTTTAAAATCATTTTTATTTTATACATCTAGCGCCATTGCCCCCTTTTTTGCCCGTCTCAAAGTGCCTTACGTAATGTGACGTCAGGACGTGCCCGACGCACGCGCTTCGGATGTTCGGCTGCCACGCATTTCGACGCGATGCGCCACCACTCCGCCGGGCTCTCATTCGCGATAGCCAGGTCGCTTCGGAGAAGGAGCCGTACAGCTTCGCTGGGCCTGACGACGCTGGTTAAAAATAAAAAAAAATTGTCGAGCTTTATGCGGCGGACGATTCCGCCAGCGTCTTCGCGGAATGTCAAAGCCAGGAGGTGCGATGTTTGGGTCTCGAATGAGGTGTTAATCCCAAGAGGTGCGCGTTGTTCCACACTATGTCCGCCAGCGTCCTTACAGATCTGGGTGAGATTCTAGGATGGGGGGGGGGGGGGAATCGGGAATTGAGTCGGCAGTGAGGTTACAAGTCGATGTTTTTGGACCCAATAGAAGGACCATAAGGTTCCGCATTGGAACAAATGCCAATTTACATCATAACCTTGTATTTATAAATAGCACACTTTCTTGACAATGTTGGGAAATATTCTTGGTTCTTTCGGTAAAGTCACGTAGAAGGGAAACAATAAAAAAATATATTTTATATTATTGTTTTTTATAAAAAATATTTTTATTTATTATTTTATTGTTTCCCTTCTACGTGACTTTACCGAAAGAACCAAGAATATTAATCCCTGCAGTCACGAAAGCTTTACATCAAAATGTAATGTTGGAATAGCGTAACAAAAACATATAATCCGCGAACGTTATGACACTTTGTTGTACACCGACTTTCATTTGTCACCGAATATTTTCCAGGTCACAGGTGCACTACAGGTGGGTGGCACGTAACTCCTAGCCACAGCCGTAGAGCGTGCGGTATACTGGATGTGGTGTGTCCTGTGCGGACATGTCTTTCGTCCGACCCAGAGAGACATGGCTGGAATTAAACGAATTATTTGCCGATGCTGCTGCTGCTGCGTTGGCAGTGGTACACAAATAGCAAAAAAAAAAGCTCCACACATTTGTCAATAGCACTAGCGGCCTGATAAAGAAAGGCCGTGCTTTTTTTTATATGCGCTGTCTACGAGTTTTTTTGTGGCTGAATTTTTGTTTAAAGATCTTGCCTGAATTAAATCCGTGGGTTGTACGAGACAAGTTTCACATCAAACAATTTGGAGTTATTCTGGGCCCATCGTGCAACTCCGCTGCCTTCGTGAGCGATGCACTTCCATGTTGGCAGGGAACTGGGATGACAAAGTGGCCCTTTGGAAGAAAAAAAAAGGTCTTTAATCGTGGGCTTTTGTGATGTCTGCATACAACGGCCCATTCTTCTGGAAGGGTTTTTTGTTGCGTGCAACGCTACACCCTCGTTTTGTTCACAATGCCTTTTCGGCTTCTTGATGGCGTTACGCAGTATTCAAGAGGGCTGTCAAACAGAATCAGAACCACATGTATGTATACTGCAGGAGGAATCCGATGAGCTATAAAACAACAAAAATAAAAACAATTATAGGGGTGCAAAGTGCAAGAAACGTACGCAGTTGAGAGAACTACATCTTGAAAAGTCATTGCAACTTAATAACTTATCAGGCTGGTAAACACTATTATTCGTATAAATGATATGTTAGTGTAATTTATATATATACAACTTGCTTTACTACCCGGCTTCACCCGACACTTGGATTCTTGTCTTGGATTAATACACGGCCTACGCAGAGGGTGGGAGGGGGGATGCGTGACGTCAGCAGGCACACTGCGTGACGCTGCCCCATTCGGGTGACATCACAGATGTGACGTCACGGCTCACTTGCCGTGCAAAATATGTCCATTATTACGCCCCCTCCGCCCCAAAACACAAAAGTATACTTGTATACTTTTTGCATTGTGTACAGTCTGGAAACTACCCACATGCCAAATTTCAAGTCTGTTGCATGTCGGGAAGTATACTAAACATCCCAACATGCAACAAACTTGAAATTTGGCATGTTGGTAGCTTCCAGACTGTACACAATGCAAAAAGTATAAACATTGACTTTTGTATTTTTTTGCGGGGGGGGGGGGGGCACAATAATGGATATATTTTGCACGCCAAGTGAGCGTCACATCCGTGATGTCACCCGCATGCGGCAGCGTCACACAGTGTGCCTGCTGACGTCACGCATCCCCCCCTCACCCTCCGCGTAGGCCGTGTATGAATCCAAGACGAGGATCCAAGTCTCGGGCGAAGCCGGGTAGTAAAGCTAGTGTCCTATAAAGCGATGCATCGCTTGGGAATTGTTCTGAGACACAAGACCACGTGTCTCCAAACAGCTGTGCAAGAGATTTTCCGCATAATCTACGAAAGCTCCTTCAAGTTCATTTGTCATGAGGATAGGTTTTTCCCCTTTTTTCTGGCAACAAAACAAGCGTTAAAGATGACAAAACACCGAACTGAAACCTTTCACAAGGAATCACGTCTGCATTAACCACAATACTTGTGGTCAGAATGCAAACAAAAAAACGTACTCTGATAATATATTGGCATTGTCTTTGAGACTGATTGGTCCACACCAGAGACAACTTTCTTTTGAGCCTAGTCTCAAAACGGTGTTTAGACCAGAGGGCACCAAAAGGCCTTTTCTTAGACCATAAAAAAGGGGAAAACCTATCCTCATATTTTGGTACTGGCAAAGGAGGTCCCATGATGTATTTGTCATGTTTACTTAAAGGGTGGCGCACACTCGTCTCCTTAACTGTTACGAGATTGCTGTTGATGCATCACAGTCAACCGACACGGTAGTTTAATTCTCAGAGGCGGGGAATTCATCCAACTTCAGCGCTAAGTTGTTGTGTTTTTGTGTGTGTGTAATCGTTCGTGACCCACCTGAGGACCATCAGATTGCACCCGCTTTAGAACACGGGTTATTGGCATGTGTCTGCACGGATTTGAACCCAGGATCTCAGCGCGGTGCAAACGCATACGTCTTCTTTGGTTCTTTCGGTAAAGTCACGTAGAATGAGAATAAAATAATAAATTGATAAAATAAAATAACACAACATTCTCACGACGTTTCGGCCACAACACAAGCGGCCTTCATCAGGTGAAGGGACGAGACTGTCTGGTAGGACAGCGCTGTCAGGTGTGAAAACCACCGGATATTTGATGATGATTGCTTGTGTTGCAGTCGAAACGTCGTGAGAATTGTATTGTTTTATAGTTTTATTATTTTATTGTTTCTCTTTTACGTGACTTTACCGAAAGGACCGAGAATATGAATCCCTGCAGTCACGAAAGCTTTAAAGTAAAAAAATGATAAAATTCATGGAGTTTTTGTGGGGATATGTGTTGCTGTTCCCCCCCGCTCCCCCCAATTGAATTGCGAGTGTGCTTTAGGCATTATGTTGTGAGACATATAATCAATTCTAGACTGCTTCAGAGTGGTGCAGCTTTCTCCGTGCTCGATAACGGGTCCGCGGAAGCAGCTATCACAGAACTGCTTCTCAGATCCTTTCAATTGACCTCTTAGCCACATTAGGCGGTCACACACACCCTGCTAACAGAGCAACGTTAATTACATATGAGTATGAAACCATACATATTTGTAATTCTCGGAGGCAGATTGTAGCCAAATGAAGTGTAAAACCAATTTAATTGTCAGTTTTTTGTGTATAGTGCAGTAATTGGCCTTCTGAGCTGAAACTATCAGTCCGCTGCACTCGATGGTGTTAGACTAATTCTAAGGCATCACAGCTTTATAATTCAAGGGGATACAGTCTTTAACTACTGCAATCAGCGAGATTAATTTTGATCTTACAAAACGGCTAGATGATTGTCGATTAATCTTAGCTTAGTGCCGCTCTATAGACACTGACAGTGCCCTCCAATGCGTTATATAGCAAATGTGTGTGTACCCACCCCCTCGTGTGCCGTGTCGGCCTTCATAGGTGCCTACTAACAGCACTTGTCCCAACAGTCTGTTCAGGCGTTATACGGGGGGGGGGGGTCTTTGTTGCGCACGTGCCAGAGTTTTTTGAGACTTGTTTGGCCGCATTTCGTGTCTCACCCGGAGACGTTTTAGAGCACACAAGCAGAGGTGCCATCCCCATTTCATTGTCACGGGCGTCACTCCTTGCGACTCCAGCAATCGTCGTTCGTGTTTAAGTTGCTCGGAGAACTCGGGCAAGCATCTCTTCACCCGGCCGTGCCACGCGCTGTCTCTCGCCTCTCCCTCTCTGGGGGCGCGCGCGATTAGCTGGGGCCGCTTCGCAAAGTCCGCGCTGAGAGAGACGAGAGAGAGACACGAGACGAGAGAGAGAGACACGAGAGAGAGAGACACGAGACGAGAGAGAGAGACACGAGACGAGAGAGACGCGAGACGAGAGAGACGAGAGAGAGAGACACGAGACGAGAGAGACACGAGACGAGAGAGACGAGAGAGAGAGACACGAGACGAGAGAGACACGAGACGAGAGAGAGAGACACGAGACGAGAGAGAGAGACACGAGACGAGAGAGACACGAGACGAGAGAGACGAGAGAGAGAGACACGAGACGAGAGAGAGAGACACGAGACGAGAGAGACACGAGACGAGAGAGACGAGAGAGAGAGACACGAGACGAGAGAGAGAGACACGAGACGAGAGAGACACGAGACGAGAGAGACACGAGACGAGAGAGACGAGAGAGAGAGACACGAGACGAGAGAGACACGAGACGAGAGAGAGACGAGACGAGAGAGAGACGAGAGAGAGACGAGATAGACACAAGACGAGAGAGAGAGACACGAGAGAGAGACACGAGACGAGAGAGAGAGACACGAGACGAGAGAGACACGAGACGAGATAGAGAGACACGAGAGAGACACGAGACGAGATAGAGAGACACGAGAGAGACACGAGACGAGATAGAGAGACACGAGAGAGAAAGACACGAGACGAGAGAGAGACGAGAGAGACACGAGAGAGAGAGACACGAGAGAGAGAGAGACACGAGAGAGACACGAGACGGGAGAGAGACACGAGAGAGAGAGACGAGAAAGAGAGAGACACGAGACGAGAGAGACACGAGACGAGAGAGACACGAGACGAGAGAGAGACGAGACGAGAGAGAGACGAGAGAGAGACGAGATAGACACAAGACGAGAGAGAGAGAGACGAGAGAGAGACACGAGACGAGAGAGAGACACGAGACGAGAGAGACACGAGACGAGAGAGAGACACGAGACGAGAGAGACGAGAGAGAGACACGAGAGAGAGAGGGACACGAGACGAGAGAGAGACACGAGACGAGAGAGACGAGAGATAGGGACACGAGACGAGAGAGAGACACGAGAGAGAGAGACGAGAGAGAGACACGAGAGAGAGAGGGACACGAGACGAGAGAGACACGAGAGAGAGACGAGAGAGAGAGGGACACGAGACGAGAGAGACACGAGAGAGAGACGAGAGAGAGAGACACGAGACGAGAGAGAGACACGAGAGAGACGAGAGAGAGACACGAGAGAGAGAGAGAGAGAGACACGAGACGAGAGACGAGAGAGAGACACGAGACGAGAGAGAGACACGAGACGAGAGAGAGACACGAGATAGAGAGAGAGAGAGACACGATACGAGAGAGAGAGACACGAGAGAGAGACACGAGAGAGAGAGACACGAGACGAGAGAGAGACGAGAGAGAGACACAAGAGAGAGAGACAGGAGAGAGAGAGAGACACGAGAGAGAGAGACACGAGAGAGAGACACGAGACGAGAGAGAGAGACACGAGAGAGACACGAGACGAGATAGAGAGACACGAGAGAGAAAGACACGAGACGAGAGAGAGACGAGAGAGACACGAGAGAGAGAGACACGAGACGAGAGAGAGACACGAGAGAGACACGAGACGGGAGAGAGACACGAGAGAGAGACACGAGACGAGAGAGAGACGAGAAAGAGAGAGACACGAGACGAGAGAGACACGAGACGAGAGAGAGACACGGGAGAGAGACGAGAGAGAGAGAGACACGAGAGAGAGACACGAGACGAGAGAGACACGAGACGAGAGAGAGACGAGAGAGACACGAGAGAGAGAGACACGAGACGGGAGAGAGACACGAGAGAGAGACACGAGAGAGAGAGACACGAGACGAGAGAGAGACGAGAGAGAGACACGAGAGAGAGAGAGACAGGAGACGAGAGAGAGACGAGAGAGAGAGAGAGACAGGAGACGAGAGAGACGATGACCGGACGCTTCGATGTACGTGACATTTGCTTTATCTGGCGAGTTTTCCGGCCGCTGGGCGAGCGATGCGCTCTCTCCGTGCCGAAGTAAATCCGTCCCATCGCGGTGTGCTGAAGCGATACAGTGAACCGCTAAGCATACAGTTACGCGCGATTAATAATGCAACGCATTTGTCTAGACTAATTCGTGGCGGCTTCGTGCCGCGGCTTATAATCTACTGCCGAGCGCGTTTTAACCGGTCGTCCCCCCCCCCCCTCTTTAAAAGTTGTTGCTGCTTTCGGAACAACTCGCCGACCCGTGTGTAGAGATGAGGACTCTGGAAACTCAAGAGGTGAGTGGAACCTCTTGCCTTTTAATTTAGTTTATTTTTAAGCCTGTACATGTGCATTTTATTTGTGTTAGTTGCAAACACTTCTTTACGCGATGACTCTACGGCACCCCGAGTGAGCCCGCATCTCCGGATGCTGTGCAAAAACTCGGGACTTGCTTGCAACGCGGGTGACGAAAGGCGACGTGGTTTCCTTTTTGTTAAAGTAAGCGGCGATTTGATAGCACTTCGTGGAGAGGAGACAACGTCCTTGACTCGAGGAGAAGAGCGAAGTCTTGGCCAGGGATCGGCAACCGAAATAACGAAGAAGTTAGATTTTTTTCTGAATTTGGTAATGAAAAAAATAATAGAAACAACTTAATAGTTCAAGAGCCGCAATGCGACATGGTGGGTCCCTTAATGAACTAACTGCCACGAAGCAGTCCCTTGTGAAGAGCCTCACGAGGTTCCGGAGTCGCACGTTGCCGACTCCCTTGGCCTCGGCCTAAACAGAGGCAGGGAGTCGGCAGCACGGATCACGGTGGGGAGAGAGTTCCAAAGCCGGGTGTAGCAGCAGCAGAGAAGGAGCGACCTCCCATTGGAAGCGGAGAGCACACGGGAAGGGGAGCAGAGTGAGACAGGCAGGAGCGAGTCCATGGAGGGTCTCGAAATTGCTGTTGCGTGAAATCTTGCGGTTGGTTCTGGGACTGGGTTGGGAGCAAACGGAGGGGATCCGTGTGTGGGGGGTGACGCGCGAGGTCTCGTTGATGAGTGTGCGCGGAGGAGTCGTGCCGAGGCATTCTGCGGTCGGTGCGTCTTCGGCATTGGCATGGTTGATCGTTGTTGGAGCTGGAGATGTTGTCAAGTGGCAGGCGGTTGATGACGAAGAGCAGTGGGCAAAGCATAACACGGGAGCCACCTGCAACATCATCGCACACGTAACAAAGCGTGGACATCACATTCATGTAAATAAGACTCAGAATCCTATTGAAATCTACGGGATCTCCACCTCTTCAAGGTGAATGCCGCGCCAACAAGACGCGCGCCCCTAAAATATCAGCGGCACCAAATAAGAATCCGACGGGAACACGCTGACAAGTCATTGCAGTGTCTCTTTTAATTTCTGAGCGGTAAGTGTCACGTTGAGACCGGGAGAGTAGAGAACGACCGCTGCTTGTGACTTGGAGCGCGTGTTTGTGACTTGGAGCGCGTCTTAGAGTGGGTGTTTGTGACTTGGAGCGCGTGTTTGTGACTTGGAGCGCGTGTTTGTGACTTGGAGCGCGTGTTTGTAACTTGGAGCGCGTGTTTGGGACTTGGAGCGCGTGTTTGGGACTTGGAGCGCGTGTTTGAGACTTGGAGCGTGTGTTTGTGACTTGGAGCGTGTGCTCGGGACTTGGAGCGCGTGATTGGGACTTGGAGTGGGTGTTTGGGACTTGGAGCGCGTGTTTGGGACTTGGAGTGGGTGTTTGGGACTTGGAGCGCGTGTTTGTAACTTGGAGCGCGTGTTTGGGACTTGGAGCGCGTGTTTGGGACTTGGAGCGCGTGTTTGAGACTTGGAGCGTGTGCTCGGGACTTGGAGCGCGTGATTGGGACTTGGAGCGCGTGTTTTTGACTTGGAGCGCGTGTTTGTGACTTGGAGCGCGTGATTGGGACTTGGAGTGGGTGTTTGGGACTTGGAGCGCGTGTTTGGGACTTGGAGTGGGTGTTTGGGACTGGAGTGCGTGATTGGGACTTGGAGCGCGTGTTTGGGACTTGGAGTGGGTGTTTGGGACTTGGAGCGCGTGATTGGGACTTGGAGTGGGTGTTTGTGACTTGGAGCGCGTGTTTGGGACTTGGAGCGCGTGTTTGTGACTTGGAGTGCGTGATTGGGACTTGGAGCGCGTGTTTGGGACTTGGAGCGCGTGTTTGAGACTTGGAGCGCGTGTTTGGGACTTGGAGCGCGTGATTGGGACTTGGAGCGCGTGTTTGGGACTTGGAGTGCGTGATTGGGACTTGGAGTGGGTGTTTGGGACTTGGAGCGCGTGATTGGGACTTGGAGTGGGTGTTTGTAACTTGGAGCGCGTGTTTGGGACTTGGAGCGCGTGTTTGGGACTTGGAGCGCGTGTTTGAGACTTGGAGCGTGTGCTCGGGACTTGGAGCGCGTGATTGGGACTTGGAGCGCGTGATTGGGACTTGGAGTGGGTGTTTGGGACTTGGAGCGCGTGTTTGGGACTTGGAGTGGGTGTTTGGGACTGGAGTGCGTGATTGGGACTTGGAGCGCGTGTTTGGGACTTGGAGTGGGTGTTTGGGACTTGGAGCGCGTGATTGGGACTTGGAGTGGGTGTTTGGAACTGGAGTGCGTGATTGGGACTTGGAGCGCGTGATTGGGACTTGGAGTGGGTGTTTGGGACTTGGAGTGGGTGTTTGGGACTTGGAGCGCGTGATTGGGACTTGGAGTGGGTGTTTGTGACTTGGAGCGCGTGTTTGAGACTTGGAGCGCGTGTTTGGGACTTGGAGCGCGTGTTTGGGACTGGAGTGCGTGTTTGTGACTTGGAGTGCGTGATTGGGACTTGGAGCGCGTGTTTGGGACTTGGAGTGCGTGATTGGGACTTGGAGCGCGTGTTTGGGACTGGAGTGCGTGTTTGTGACTTGGAGTGCGTGTTTGGGACTTGGAGTGCGTGTTTGGGACTTGGAGCGCGTGTTTGAGACTTGGAGCGGGTGATTGGGACTTGGAGCGCGTGATTGGGACTTGGAGCGCGTGATTAGGACTTGGAGCGCGTGTTTGGGACTTGGAGCGCGTGTTTGAGACTTGGAGCGCGTGTTTGGGACTTGGAGTGGGTGTTTGGGTGCACGTTGTCTTCTCTCCGCGTTTGCTTCGGCCCCCGAGCGAGCGACTGCACGCGCGTTCCCCTGCCGTCATTATCGAATGTGTCGCCCGTTTCGCGCACGCATGGACTGCACATTGAACGTCTTTCGCGCCGTACGTAGCCAAGCGTGCCACACATGGTTACTTACACCACGGATGCCGACGGGTCCACTCGTTGCATAGACGGCGCCTAGACACGTAAACACATTGAATAACATTTCAACAATGTTATAGAACGTAAGCATATTTAATAACGTAACATGGGACCTTTCTTGTCAGTATCAATGTATTGAAAAATAAAAAAAAAGTTTTTTTCCCTTTCTGGCAATAAAAGAGGAGGTGTTAAATGATCAATCAACATACAGAATCCTGTTTCAAGGAATCAAGTCTGCATTACACCACACGTACTTATGGTGAACATGCAATACAAACACACTCTGATAATATATGCGCATCGTCTTTGAAACTGATTGGCCTACACCAGAGACGGCCTTCCTTATGGTCTATTCTCACCAGTGTCAGAACAGAGAACGCCAAAATGCGAACAGTACAAAGACAATGCCACACGTATCAGAACATTGAGAGCTCCTGGTGAGCAGCCCTTTTCATGCGGTTAATGCATCTAAGGAAGAGGTATCTATCCCTTCACCTGATGAAGGCCGCTTGTGTTGTGGCCGAAACGTCGTGATTTTTTGTTATTTTATTTTCACCTACGTGACTTTACCCAATAGAACCAAAGAGTATGGATCCTAGCAGTCACGCAAGCTTTAAATCTAGAAGAGGTATCTATTTTGGGGTTTGAAAATCTTAACACCTTAACATATTCAATTACATTCAAACGATGTCATAAAACGTTCACGTATTTCATAGCATTTAAGCGATGCTACGAAACGATGGAATATATCTGTCGTCCGTCGTCACGTGACGATGAACCCGTTGGAGCGGTGCGACCCCTTCGAGTTAGAGAACGCCCCGCGGAAAGCGGATATCACAGAAGTAATCCCTTCGAGTGACAATGCGAGTCCGTACACTAGAGGGCAAAGTAGCCATGCACAACTTGCAGCGTTTTTCCCTTTTCAAACCTTCACTGGGCGTTGTGTGCGATCCGAATTTCCCCCTGCAGTGTACCGCCGGTAACCACTTTGTCGATTCACTTACTCGCGACGCGTTTTTGTGGTGGATGCGAAAAAAACGAAGGCGCACAAATGACGCAAATGCGCGCGTGCGTGCATTCTCGTCGCGCGGAGTCATGCGCGCTCTACGACACAGAGCACGCCTCTTGCGGTACGAATTCCCGAGTCACGCCTCAATTAAATCACCCGATGTGAAAGGCGCGTGACGAGAGTTCGCAACCCCCCGGTAATGAGATGGGTGACACAACAACGAGAAGTTCGCGCGTGCCGCGCCTCGCCCGCTGGTGGTGCCTCTTGCCGCCGCGGGCCTGACATTTGCAGTGCCAACGAAGCTGAGAGGCATTTCGTTTTGGTGAGTTGCTCACGCGATAATTAACTACTTGCAATGAATCCCAGCGCGTGGGTATTGAGCTGCGGTAATAGGTAATCTTAGCGCTGGCTATGACTCCGATTGTTTTAGTTTTCGAATTTCTTTTTTTATTCGACGCTTGAGGTCGAACGCGTGGGCCCCCTGTTTTTTTCAGGAGGGGCGGGTTCATTCTCATTCGGTTCGACCCCAGCGGCCGTCCTGGTTAATACCCCGGGTGTATGTATTGACAATAAAATAAGTACATTACGATCGGCGCCTTCTGCTTCACACTGGAAGATAAAAAAATCCAAGTGACGGTCCGTGGACACAAGAGAAAGGTCACGTGAGCCGGCGACCGTGGTCCAAGTTTGTCAAATTTGACAAATTTCACAAAATTTGACTGATAAATAACCTCAACTAAACTATTTTTTTTTAATTTCACCAGCTATACGGCTCTTTTCCAGAAGCGACCTGGCTATCACAAATGATAGCGCAACGAAGTGGCTTATCGCGTGGAAATTATAGCGGCCAAAAACTCTGAACGCTTGCGGGGGGGGGGTGGGGGCAACCGGATGACCTGGAAAAAAAATCCACGCGACCACGCGGAGAGAGACACCGCAAACCAAACTCCAAATATACAGCAGGCGTCAGGGTCCGGATCAAACCCACGACCTCCTGTATACCAGGCGAGGTAGTTAACATCTCCTAGCCACCGCGACGCATGTTTGCAAATGTGCAAATCGGAGGTGCAATTTAATTGCGTCGTCTTGCTGTGGCCTGGGACCGTGTTTATTGTTGTTAATGTGTTGATGCCTTGCCCAAGCTTGCATTTGGCGTTTGACAAATCGGCAGGAATTGATGCACGTGTGCAATTTGTACTTGGGTTACTTTATTCGTATTTATTGATTCAGAGTGACTTTATTTTCCTCTATTTTAGACACGTCTATCGTGTTATTGTGATTGTTGTTGTTGTAACTTGCTGACTCGTCCCTACTGGACATCCGTGAAAAAAGAGCTTCATAGCTCATCGGATTCCTTCTCCTGCAGTCTAAAACACGATTTTTTTCTTCTGACCCACTGGCGTTCTCCTTCGCATGTACAGCATATTGCATCGACCGACTGCTGCTGCTGCTGTTGCTGAAACCTTGGACAACGTGCCGACCAACACTACACGCGGTGTTGGGGAGGGGGGGGGGCACAACCCCAAAACACATCAGTGAACTCTACGGTGACACAACCGCAAAAAAAATCCAAGCGGTGCCCTTCACAGCGCGCTCGCCATCTTTTTTTTTGGGGGGTGCGTTCCGTTTTCCATGCGGGCGAGAGGTTTACGCGCCGTCTCCATGCACAACCAGCTGTGGCTTTACCCTCCACCGGGGAAGAATGATACATGTAAAAAAATAATAACTGTGATCTCCCTTGGGGCATTAAAGCTGGCACGCGCGTGGGCGCAATAATTGGTGTCCCTTGTGGATGGTGGGTGTGCGTGCGTGAGCACGTTTGCCCGCGTCTGTGTGCACGGCCCCGTGTGCACACACGTGTGTGTGTGCACACGTGTGTGTGTCTGTGTGTGGGGTGGGGAACGGTGGTGCAGCAATTAGTGCGCTGCGCGAAACGAACCCGGCGATTTCAGCTCACGGCGGCTAACATCGGTGACGGTTATCTGAACCGGTCATGAGCCTCCCCTAGGTCGACTCAGCTTTAAATCGGTGTGTAAATATCATCACCGGGAAAACAAAGGCGGCCGGGCGTGGTGCTGGCCACCCACCCCTTCGTGTGCCGTGACAGCCTTCATAGGTGCTCGCTAACAGCACTTGCCCCACGAGTCTGTTCAGGCTACACGGGAGAGTTTTGTTTTTGTTTACGCATATGAGCACGAGGACCTCATTCACTTTTGAAACAGCCCCTTGAGGATTGCACTACATGCCCACACACATACCTATATATAGTATGCATACATCTGTCTGTGACAGCTATTATAACACTGGTTTCTCAAATTCAGCAAGAATCGAATATTGGCTCTGTTTCCTTTTTTTACTTTGGTTGCCACTTTCGAAGTGAGTAAGCATATATATAAATACCACGCACGACTCGATTTTTGTTGTAAGTTTAATCATTCCTACATTTTAAAACGAATGATGTATGCCCCAGCGACGGAATAAGCTCGTGGGCAGGTGCTAGGTGGATCTTAGGAGTGTGCAAGGTGGGGCGACTTGGGGAGGATTTATGATGATGATGATGATGGATTTACCAAGAATGGCCCCATATGTGTTTAAGAGAAGAAAACTAAAATGCCTACTTTCTGTACTGCCTCCTACAGGTACCCAGTGATACATGGAATATTGGATCAATGGTTCCACCCACATGCTAACGTTGGCCCAACGTTGGTCCAATGTTCGCATAACGTTGGCACGTGGTCGCTCATTACTTTCTGTACTGCTCACTAAAGGTGCCCAGTAAACAAGGAACGTTGGGCCAGTTGAACGAACATTGCATCAATGGTTCCATGTGGCATCTCATCACCCTGCAAGTGGGTGGGTGTCTCGCTCGAGTGAGATGCGTACGCAGGCTGACCAAAGACTGAGGCGCGTGGGTAGCATCTAGAAGCATCCAGCAGTATCCCGCTGCCTCGTGTGATGATGCTACGCCGAGGCAGCCGTACAACCGCTTAATCATACTCGCGCGACGCCGTTCCGTTCAATCGATCGCGTTGTGTCCAATTCGCATCGGCGCTCTCAAACAATGTGTTCCCTCGTGCATCCAACGCGTCGCATCCACTTCGCGTTCTGAAAACTACGCGTGACGGGAGAACAGACTGCACGTACATATCGCGAACAACTGCTTCATTCTACAGCCGCTCTCCGGCGGACTGGACAATGACTGCCGTCGCATGCTCACAAGCTTACACCTGCACGCGACACTCGCCACACGCGAGAAGACGATCCGTTCAAAAACACCCTGACGGCGGCCACGGAGAGTCCGCGATTCGAAGGCGTGGGGGCGAAGCGTTTCCATGGGGTGACTTTGCGTCGATTTTTGTTAGTTTCGTACAAGAGTGATGCTTGGAGAGGATGAAGTTGTTGGCCAGGATTTTAATTCGCGACCGTAAGGTTGCGAGCTGCCCTCTAAGCGCTGCACTGCCCGGGCAAATAAATTATTACCGTAGAAATCACCTTGACGGAATGTTCGGTCTTACTGTACCTCTTTTAATTGCTCCCTCCTAATAAACACTTTTGAATACATTATTTTCAAAAAAACCCATTATTATTATAGGCAGTGCAGCAAGGCTGTTGATTAGTGGCCTCCGCTGTGAACACCCGGTTACCGGAGTTTGATTCCCAGCCACGGCTAATTCACGTCAGTGCTGAGTAAAAGCTGAATAGTCAGTGGATCATCCCTTCGCCAACCCGCGCTGACCTGCATGTGAGAAGTATGGTCAAACAACCCCGCACAAGTATGAAAACAAAAATGAATAGCTCTTAACCTTTCTGCCAATAAAACGGGAGTTGTTAAGATGTTCAAACACCAAACAGAAACCTTTTTTGCAAGGAATCAAGTTAACTGCATTAAGCACACACAGTACTTGTGATGAACATGCAAAAAACACACTCTGATAATGTCTGCGCATTGTCTTTGAAACTGTTTGGCCTACACGAGAGACAGCAGCCTTCATTAGGGCCAAGTCTCACCGGTGTCAGACCAGAGAACGCCAAAATGCGGACAGTACAAAGACAATGCCACACGTATCAGAGCAGTTATAGCTCGGGGTGGACAGCAGCTGTATCACGGGATACCCTTTTTTCCCCCAATATCAAAGTATGAAAAAAAAGAATAGGTTTGATCCTTTCTGGCATTTCCGCAAGATGTTCAAACACCAACTGGATACCTTTTAGAATGAATTTGGCTTTTGGACATCTAAACGCCTGTTGCATTGCCAGACAGGGTAACGCCTACGGTTATGTTTTCATACTGCGATAGCGACAAAAGCGGTCCCATGACATAGCTCCCACGTGACTGATACGGCGCGCGGAGGCCTTCATCCAGTGTCCAAATTGACATGCGCTCAAACCATTAATTACGCATTTTCTCGTGCAGCATTTCGCTGAATGACGACAAACATACTGTACCGTGACATGATAGCTGCACGGCCCCGTTAGCCTCGGGGCAGCCTCGTGTGTCCCGGGGATGGGGGTGGGAAGGACTCTTGATAAAGATCAGCTGAAACACACTCGCCTTGAACCCGACAAAAAAGAGGATCTCTGTCCGAAACCAAATCCTCGCGGCGGCGGCGGCGGCGGCGGCGGTGGGGGCCCCCCCTGAAAGTGTGCCACCCGTCAGTTGGGATGTTGAGACGATGGTCGCGTCTCATTCCCCCTCCCCGCTGGACGACCGGGGCAATGGCTTTCTGTGCTCTCGGAATATTCAGCCACCGTGTAGCGGCCGCCGCTCCGTCGTGCCCACTCGTTACACCCACGTGCAGGCCATAGCGTGCACGAAACGTTTTGTCGATATCCCACGTAGAGCCTTTGACGGATTGTCGGGGCAAGTAAGCTATTAAACTAAAATATATTTTTTTTAATTAATTTTGCCTAGTAAAGCGCCAATGAGCTATATAGCGGCTATCACAAATGATAGCTCAACGAAGTGGCTTATCGCGTGGAAATTGATAGCAGCCGAATGCTCTAAACGCGTTGTGACGATGTTTCTAAATGTGGAGGGATAACCGGAGGACCCGGAGAAAATTCCACGCGATCACGGGGAGAGAGAAAGACACGCAAACTCTAAATATACAGCAGCAGCAGCAGGCGTCAGGGTCGGGATCCAACCAACGACCTCCTGTATACCAGGCGAGGTAATGAACATCTCCTAGCCACCGTGATGACGATGAGAGAGAGACACGCAAACTCTAAATATACAGCAGCAGCAGGCGTCAGAGTCGGGATCCAACCAACGACCTCCTGTATACCAGGCGAGGTAGTTAACATCTCCTAGCCACCGTGATGATGATGAGAGAGAGACACGCAAACTCTAAATATACAGCAGCAGCAGCAGGCGTCAGGGTCGGGATCCAACCAACGACCTCCTGTATACCAGGCGAGGTAGTGAACATCTCCTAGCCACCGTGATGATGATGAGAGAGAGACACGCAAACTCTAAATATAGAGCAGCAGCAGGCGTCAGGGTCGGGATCCAACCAACGACCTCCTGTATACCAGACGAGGTAGTTAACATCTCCTAGCCACCGTGGCGCCCAGCCGAGAGCGAGCAACTATTACGTCTGACATGGGGGTGTTAGGGGGTGTTGTGACAAGCATGACCTTTGAATGTCTTTGTCTCCCGAGTGCTGATGTTTACACACCGCATCAGGTACTCTCTTAAAGCTGAGTCGACCTAGGGAAGGACCGGAACCGGTTCGGATAATCACCACTGATGTTAGCCATGGCCGGAAATGTCACGATGCAGTGCGCTAACCACTAAGCCACCGCTCCCCAAACAGTATGTAAACATTCATACGTGCGATTAAAACATGCTACAACCCCTGCAGGGAAATGATGTATAGACTGACATCATAATTATAGAGTTAATAGAGTTCGAGACATTGTGGTTGAGACTTCAGGAAAGGTGCTGTCCCGGCAAACGAAACAACTTCATCGTGACGACTCCACGCTCGCAGTGACACACAAAGACAGAGCTCTCCCGTGTACCCGTGAGACTTGGGACAAGTGCTGTTAGCGAGCACCTATGAAGGCCGGAACGGCACACGAGGGGGTGGGTGGCCAGCACCACGGCCCGGTCACCTTTGTCTCCCCGGTGGCGATGTTTGCATATTGCACCAGGTACTGTAATACATTCGAGGCTGAGTTGACCTCGGGGAGGCCCAGGACCGGTTTCAAATAATCGTCACCGTTGTTGGCCGTGCGTGGGAATCGAACTCGGGCTGTCGAGTTCGCCGCGCGGCTGCGTCGAACCGCTGCGCCACCGCTCCCCGCAGTGACACACGCAAGTCAGATCGACGGACACATCCAAACAAAATACGCAACGCACTCTGACACCTAACTCTTACGTGACACATTAAATCCGCCCCCGATGGTTTAGGCACACGTCTAAATAATGTATGGGAAGTGGCGGCGAGGCAGTTCACACACTCGCGATACGAACGCCGTAGCCTGCGTTAGATCCCCTCCCACGGCTAACATCAGTGCGTTTCGATCGTTTCGATTATTTTGCTGCTATACATTTCCACACGATAGGCCGCGTCAATTGAGCCATCATTTGTGGTGGTCAGGTGGCTTCGTCACGTTCTTGAGGACCGCCGTCTCGCATTCACCACAGTGCTTTGCGGCTCTTGAAATATCGAGGTTTGTATTAACGAGTACGAGTTGTTTTGCTCTTCTTGTTAGTTCTGTTGCCGACCCTTGATCTAGCAGGAGATTGAAAACTCATTTCTTTTGAAGTGATCTTGGTCTTTCGTTTGTTGTCCTTCCGCGACCCACCCCCCCGCACCTTTCATCCGCGCGGTTGGTTGGCTACGTACGGTGCGAAGGAAGTTCAACATGCTTACGTTACAGATTGACAAAAATACCTGCCGATCATTATTATCGTCATCATCAACATCATACCAATAGTTACACCGCCGTGGTCTGTGGCGCCTTCAATGGAGGAGAAATATCATCGCTTAACTACACGCATTCTCTCCTGAAGCTGTCTCTCGTGGCCGTAAAACCTCGGACATTATTGGCATTTAGCTCCTGAACATATTGTTGCCATCATGCGCAATAGAATCGAATTATCATCACCACCGCTGTTGTAACTCAGAGGACGTTGGGGGGGGGGGGCTTTTGTGTTCCCAACATTCCTACATTAAACCCACCCTTCTTGCACTGCCGCGGGTGGCCACTACGTACACTTTACTTACTTCTTTCCTCCGTCCCTCTCTCTGTCTGTCTCCTTTTTCTTTCCCTTCAAACAAAGCCCCGCCGCCACGAGCTACCCCCTCCCTCTTCAGCCAACCTCCCTCCTCCTCCTCCTCCGTTCTGTATCCACCCACACGGGAGGTGGAGTTGGGGTGTTATTCTCTCCTTCCCCCCCCCCTCCCTACAGTATTACAAACACCTCCAGCCATCAGCTGATACAACAACCACCCCCCCACCACCACCTCGTCCCCCCTCCAACACAAAAAAAGAGAAGGGGCGGTGACGTAATGGCATGCAGCTACGGCGTGCGAGCGCGTGTTGCACATTTAAATGCCCAGCCTGTAACTCTGGCTAGACGAGTTGTCTGCGAACTGTCGGGGAGGGCAGTTGATGGGGGCAGGCGAGCTTGGCACAGCTGTTTCAGACGTGAGTTTTTTCCCCCTCCCACCTAACGCTGAATTTCAACAGCAGCAGCAACCCTGGTTTGTCGGTGTTCCCCTCCTCTATAGCTGCTGCCCGAGCGAATATTCCTCGCTTCGCGCGCGTGATGTTGCTCGGGTTTTGTACGTCGGAACTTCTTTCGTCACCGGTACGTAGCAGCTACCAAACTGTGCCTCTATAATGAGCAGCAGGCGCTTCCTTTGCGTGTTGCGAGCGCGCGTCGAGGCGTCTGTCGCTGAATGATTATGTTGTGTCGCTGCCAATGATTTGACGTCCGCTCAGCATGGTCGCGACGTCGATGTAGAATACATACTTTGTTTTATTGCAGCTATTAGTTATAGTCTTATGACTATCGTCATCGTCATCGTCGTCGTCGCGGTAGAGTTATGAGGAATTGATCGTGTCTCTCGGTTCCATGCCGCCGTGCTGGTGATTTACTCGTCCCGCTGTGGAGATCGATTCCGCCGGTGGAGTTTCACGCGTGAGTGGGGGGGGAAAAAAAGTGAGTGGCAGAACATTGATAAATGTTGCGAGTGCAAAGTGGTGGGGTGGGGGGGGGAGAACTTAAGTTTACTCTGTGCTCGATTACTCAATTATCGACTAATTAATAGAAGTTAAAAAAAAACATTTATTTGATATTAAGCCGGGCGCTGTTACATACGGCAATATTGTATAGGTGCATAGAGCTTAGATCAGCACCTGTGTCCGATAATGCCTGCCCAGTTGCCGTGCCGGTCGCGCGGGGTTTGCTTTGACCATACTTCACCGCGCCGGTCGGCGTGCGGGGAAGGTGGACGGGGAGGGATGATGCCACGTGATGGTCGGTCGCCACTGACGCGAACCGCGTCGAAGGACGGGGCAGTCGGTTTCCTGGATCACGTTGTGCGGTGTGCTGCATATCTCCTCACCGTCACTTTTAATGGCTGTGTTTCTAGTTTTGTAAAGAGTGCGCACGTGTTTACATATCTCGCTGCGATGTTATCGGAGTAACATCAGTGGCTCATTGTCCCCGTCACTGAGTTGCTCAAGTTGCGCGTACAAGGTTATAGGCACGTAACAAGGTTATTATATCAACTCAGCTGGTGTATTATTGATCGCCACAATGTATCTTTGCCGTCTTGTTGAGGAAGAAGGATTTAGGGGTTTTTTTTGGTACCGAACAAGAACACTTTGCATAATAAAAACAAAAAAAACCTGTTTCTCTTCCAAGACGTCTGGACCAGTGTGGGATGAGTAGACCAAAAACACCCCTACTTAGAGGGGGGCTCCCTTCTAGCGGAGGAGGCCACTTGCCGGGCTGTCCCATCACCTTGTTCACCATTACCGGCAGTGCATGCATTATTCGCGTGGTCGTACAAAATTAGATATCTACATTGCTATTTGAACGACTTGGGTGCGTAAATAACAGCCGGCATATTTGTATCCCCCCCTCCCCCTGATATTTGCTCTCAGTAATAAGCGAAGCGAGTCTGTAAGGAGTCGCGAGTGTTGGGTCCCTCTACAATTTCCCTTTGCAACGCATCTTTGACGGCGGGAGTTCTTCCAAATGTGCCGCGCGTGCCTCAATGTGATTTAAGAGCCGCCGGGAAAGGCTGTCAGATATTCACGAACAACCCTGCTACGTGCGTGGCGTTTTGTGCGCAATCTACACAATCAGAATATCTATTTGTACTGGAGGAATCCGATGAGCTATGAAGCTCTTTTTCCACAGGTGTCCAGTAAGAGGCGGACAAGAACGCTACAACAAACAATACAAAAAAAACTGATTTGGTGCAAAGTACAAGATGGGTTAAAAAAGAATCACGCAAACAATTATAAATAAAAAATAAACCATCCCCATCCTACCAGGCAAAGCCCACCGAGGTATTAACTTATTTTTCAGAAGCGACCTGGCCACAAATGATAGCGCAACAAAGTGGCACCATCATTTGGACATTTGTCGCGCCAAAATAATCAAAATAATCTCAATGCACGTTTCTAAAATGTGGAGGCGGGGGGGGGAACCGGATAAAATACGCCAGTCCCAAGATAATATTTCGAGGTGTGCCTCGCATATAGTGAGTGGGTTAATGTCTTTCATACGCAGGAGCCTTACATTGTTAATATACTATGTTACATCATCATTAGCATCATGATTAATCAGCAGCCACGCTTAATCCGCTGCTGGATGAAGGCCTCCTTCTCAAGCCGGTCCCGCGATATAATAATGTCTTGTACACGGTCATATTGTGTGTCTATTGGGAAGTCGTAGCATTAGGGGAACAGATGCTGATACTGACCTTATGTATACGGATTGTTTTGTATCGCGTGTTTAATTCTAAGCTATGGTATGCATTGATCATTGACTATAGTGGAGACCAGGATAGATCCAGTTCTTTACTGCCATGGTTATGAATAAACATGCATGTAGAGACGGACAGACACGTTTATATATACTGTACATTGGATATGGAGGAAGCAAATACATATGAGGAACGAGGTAATGCATCATACTGGCCTTAAGTTTTACAATAATCTATTTAGTATTATTTTAACATGAGTTTCTACTGATCATTCACAAGGAGAGAGACTAAAATATAGCACTTCGAATAGACACGCGTGCAGTGAGAGAGTGACCCACTCTGAGAAAATCCTCCACACATCGTCCCATGAGTTTTACTTGAAGCTGGAGGCAGCAGAGAAACCACACAATATCCCCGAAAGAAGGTCCGTCGGTCAGATTGTTAAAACAGGTCCCTGCAGGGTGGGCTGGTAGGAACATTGGAATTTTGCGCAATTTTATGACATTGTTACGTAAAATTGTGCAAATTGAGAGCGTCTTCCCACCTTTTTGCCCTCAAAATCGTTGAGGGTTCTTCGGACAAATTATACACCCAACAGCACGAGATTTCACTTCGTTAAAGTATTGAAAGGGGACGGACGGACACATTAATCTATTGCAGGCTGGTACACTCAGTTTACAACTTCGTTCCTACCAGTAAAAAAATATTCTTGTTTTACCTGTAGTTGACAGTCCAAATAAAACAAACCTTCCCTTTTATTATCTTTAATTACCCTGTAAGTCATTGTAAAAAGGCTTTTAAAGCGCCGTTTGTATAATGCGGCAAAGCCACGAATTAATCGTTTATGCCAGCGGTGACTGCCGAAATCACGGCGTTCCCAGATTTTCGCCAACGCTTCGATTTGGCTCTTCCGGAGTTTATTGGACGTAATCGTTGTGTTGGCGAATATTGCGGGCGGTGGCGAGATGATAACTAACTCGCGTGGGTTCGATCCTGTTCCAGACGCCTGCTGTATATTTAGAGTTTGCGCGTCTCTCTCTCTCTTCCTGTGGTCGCGTGGAATTATCTCCGGGTCTTCCCTCCGTTTACAAACACGCGTTTAGAGTATTTGGTTGTTGTAAATTTCCACATGGTAAGCCACTTCGTTGAGCTATCATTTGTGGCCAGGTCGCTTCTGAAAAAGAGCTACATGGCTCCAGTGGGCCTTACCTGTTACAATAAACATAGTTAATTGTTAAATAAATAGTTTAGTTAAATTCGTGACAACTTCGAACTCGCGTGCAGCGTATCATGGGCGAAGAGGATTCCGTTTTTTTAAGTTGCTGGCCATCCATTCTGCTATTTGGAAAGCGGTTTAAATGCTTGTTCAAGATACGTGATTTGTGTTAAGCCACTCCCTACGTGGCACTGCTGGGAATTTCGCTCAAAGGATTTGTCGAAGTTACATTTTGAACAGCGCTCAGGCCAATTCACTGTCCATTGCACGATTCTTAGGGGTATTCACGATTAAATGTGTCTGTTTAATTTAATGAGGAGAAATATCACAGGCAGGAGTTGTTACAAGATCAAGCGCTTGATGCCACCATCACCAACCATCCCGCATTGCAGCGACCTCCAAGTTTGGTCCTGATAGTGTCCCACCAACTGCTCTCAAACTCACAAAAAGACCCATAGTCTCAGAGACCCGCAGACTCGCACAGAGACCCATATAGTTCCGGAAATGAATAGTTATTTCATAACCCTATACAACTATCTAGTCATATAGGTCTTCCCCTCGATCACAAATACAACATTTAAATGTACATATATTGGTTCTTTCGGGAAAAGTCACGTAGTTAGAAATAAAATAAAACAAATCACGACGTTTCGATCGCAACACAAGCGACCTTGATCAGGTGGCACCGATACAGCAGGACACAACCGCTGTACCCCTGTATCGGTGCCACCCGATGAAGGTCACTTGTGTTGCGCCCGAAACGTCGTGATTTGTTTTATTTTATTTCTAACTACGCGACTTTACCGAAAGAACCAAAGAGTATGGATTCCTGCAGTCACGAAAGCTTCAAAACAAGATTGTACATATATCTTCTGAATACGTACAGCCATAGACATGATATTGTCTCCACTTTTATTATAATTTTTAACCTCTCCTGGTCACCCTGTACAACATATGTTGCTTGTCAGCTTAGAACAAGTGTTTAATGTTGTTGAACCAGGATCGATGGGGGAATTCACACATTTTTCCCGAAGAAGTTGTAAATGTATAAAAAACATTATTATTATTATTTTGGGTAATTTGCATAACTCTCGTTGATGACTTTGAAGATTTCTGTTGATAAGTTTTTTTTTTAAATAAATAATCGCAAACATTTACGGGAAAGCTACGATGTGAGCAATCCCCACACGTGTATGCTTAGCATAAAAAATAAATATGTTTTAAGGACGGGGTGGGTAGAGGGGGGGGGAATTACTTCGTCACAGAAAAGATATACCCGTACAATGGACTTCAGTTAAATTTTCGGTAAATACGTGAACATGTTACCCAGAGCGCGGTGGATATTGCCCATCGTGTACGTTTATTGTTAAGACACTGAACTTTATCTGGCGCGTCGTAGGGTTTAACAAAGAAAATCCAAACCCTCAAAACGTAAACCCCACATAACAGCAATTGAGTGGTTCGGCGTGGATCGTGAAGTTTTTGAATGCATGACCGATATCGCCGTAATACGACCGACACACACACACACACACGCGCGCGGGGTCTATTTATTTAATTCTGATTGGCGTTCGTTATGAAAATTACGTCTTTTTGTGTTGTGCTTCTGATGCGCCGGTTGTTCCTGTTTGTAAACAGTACGGCAGTTGTCTCGGTAAAACAAAGAAGGGGAGTGGTAGTGGTGGTGGTGAAGGACGGACAAAGTTAACCAAGTCACGGCAAACTTCCCCACGTGGGAGGAGGGTTCCGCGTTTTGCAATGAACGTTACTTTCCCCTCTCCCCCTCCCCGAAAAAAAAAACACCCGTCGATATCACAACAGAACTCTGACCTGAGCCCAAACATTCACGCCCGATCCAAATCATCCGTATCGGGTTCATGAAGTCACTGTGCAAACAACGCACCATTGTCACACGCTCTCGCGAGTCGCACGTGGCTTGAGCGTGGTGCACACACTGCTGCGGCTGCATCATACTTTGTATTAATTATACTGAAGACACCACCACCTCTCCCACCCCCACCTCTCTCTCTCGACGTGGCATTGCGAGTACAGCCAAACATTTTTTTTTGTAAACACCGCGTTATTTAAGTTGGCGTTCGCACAAATAAAGGACGTTGCTCACGCGTGCACGCGCTGCACGGTAGAACTCCGCTTAGCGACGCTGATCGGTTCCACGCAATCGTTCGTTTATAAGCGATTTGGGTGTTACGCGAGTATCAGGAAAAAAAAGAGACGTTACAGGCTTAGTTTGTTCAGATGGCATCGAAAGTTACCCCTTTTTCACCCCCAAAAAACGTACTTTTATCGTATTTAAAACAATGGATATTAATACATTAAGAAACTAACAATGTAATACCGACTATAATCACCCAGGAATGTACTTAACGCTCGTGACGTCACTCCACGTCGACCAGCCCCCTCCTCATTAATAATCATGAACAAGTGACGTTCTCCAAATGGACACCCTTACGTCACGTGATCTCCGTAACGCTGTTGAGACATCGAAGTAAAAAGGACGTCATTATGAACAAGGGATTATAACCTTTAAATTAATTAAGTCTGTGTCACCGCGGCCTTACACATTACACACGAATTGATGCAATGAATATCACGTCGCCATCTGCTTTTCGCTTGCAAGTTTCAGATTTACCGCAATACACCCGTCCTTGGACGGGCAAAAGGCTAGTCACATAATATTAAAAGAATCGTGGTTAATCAATGCATGAATTAATATTTACTGTACCTACAACAGCCCGTCGTTAACAGGGGGATGGTCGGTAAGCGAACACATTGGGCTCTATGGAGGCACTACACGACTATACACTACACTATACTCTACACTACTATACACTACACTACTATACACTACACTATACACTACGCTACTATACTACACTACTATACACTACACTACTATACGCTACATTACCATACACTATACTCTACACTACTATACACCACACATTGGGCTCTATGGAGGCCTGTCGTTAAGCGATCAGTCGTTAACAGGAGTGGCCGTTAAGAGGGGTTCTACTCTACAGATCTTAATTGCATTTCTTAACCAGAATCTTTATTTTAGAACTGGGGGAGGAATATGATGAGCTAGGAAGCTCTGTTTTTCTTACAGAGTTCAGCGAGTTTGCAACAACAACAGCAGCAGCGTAACAAGACAAAAACAGACACGAGGGACGTGCACGGAACGATGCGTTGGTCGTGAGTCCGTACGTCTCCACCAATGTTCGCTCGTGCAAATGTACAACGCGCCTTCGCTATGGAGCGGCGTGCCAACCCACCGGCGCGCTAACCCACCGGCGCGCTAACCCACCGGCGCGCTAACCCAGTGGTGCCACGAACCATGTGTCCCGAGTTAGATTCCCGGCCACGGATAACGTCAAGCGGCAAGTGATGTCTGAACCGATCTTGAGTGCGCGCTCCACACTCCATTTCAGCAATCCTGCACTGATCAGCGTGGTATGGTTACACAACCCCAATGATCTGATACGTCACGGGGAGCCCTTCATTTTAGCAGTGGATATTATTAATGTGAAATTCATGCTGATCTTATCATATCCTTGTGAACAGCATTTCCCAAAAGCAGATTAAAAAAAAAACGATCTCGTGCAATAATTGCCTCCTTTTAAATCGCAAAAATCGAAGGTAAAACTGCCAAGCACAGACATGAATACGGTGACTACGGTTGTGATGGCACATACGAACGGTGTGTGCAACTATAAATAGGCGCGGCTTGAGCGAACGCAGTCGTTATTTGCGGGCCGGCGTTGTGTGTGCGTGTGGGCAGTGGCGTTCCGTGGTGTTGTACTACAAAGTGGGCAGCATTTGAAGAAGCCCCGTGCTTCTTCTGCTATGCATCGCTGTCGTAAAGGAAAAAAAAAATACACGCGGCGTATTAGTCATTGGGATGAGTAAGTGGCATCTTCCCCCCCCACCCCCAAACCACCCACTCTGAATGATGCGTTTTGGTTAAATGAGCCAAGTTACGTAGCTTATTCCCAGCGAGAGAGCCATTAACAAACCCTGTATAGGCTGGGGACACTTTTGTTTACAGAGTTGTTGTTGTGTGTTTGCTACAAAGCCCACAGTTTTTTTTTATCTTCATCATGCAAGAAAACAAATACTGTCACCGAGTGATCATCGATTATCTGGTTGCTTCCAACATTATCCAGTGGTGCCGGACCGATCCGGCAAAATCGCTCCAGTCCGCCGATCGGCACCACGTAGCGTGACAAACACAAGTAGCTTCGCTTGATGTCAGTGTCGATCGAATATTAATATACAGTACCTTATACACTACATACAACTTAAACAATGCACGTATACACATCACCACGTGATGCAGTGGTAAGTTCGGTACACAGTGAATGCCGTAGGATAATTATTCCTGTCTAAAAACGTGCGAGACAAGAATGTGTACAATTATCTATTTTAAATAATGATGATTAGTGATTATTAGTCGGCGTCTTTGTCTCCCCAGTGGCGATGTTTTTACGCACCAGATACTGATTTGAGGCTGAGTCGACCTGGTATTGGTGTGAATCGAACTCGGGTCGCTGGGTTCGTAGCGCGCGAACAGCCACATTATCGGTCTACTAACACACACACACAGATATACCCCTGTATATACATAGCCTTTAACAGACTGATACGGAGTTAAGTGCTGTCAGCGAGCATCTATCAAGGCCAAGTTGTAATGTTTACACATCGCATCAGGTACGTTGATCTCCTTCCGCACCAGTACTTAGCCAACGTGCCCACTTAAGGCTGAGTTGACCTAGGTGAGGCACAGGACCTGATGTTCAGATATCACTTGCCCACGTGATGTTCGCGAGCCATGGACATGGTTGGGTTCGTCGTTCAGTGAGTGAATCGCTGCCGTCACTTGCAACCCACGCACTCCCGTACGTTTTCACACCCACACACATTCACAGACAAACAAAGACCCCCCGTATAGCCTTCACAGACTTGAGGAAAGTGCTGTTTGCGAACACCTATGAAGGCCGGAATGGCACACGAGGAGGTGGGTGGCCAGCACCACACCCGGCCGCCTTTGTCTCCCCAGTGGTGACGTTTTTACGCACGGCACTAGGTACTCATTTGAGGCTGAGTCGACTTAGGGGAGGCCCAGGACCGGTTCAGATAATCGTCACTGGTGTTGGCCGTGAGTGGGAATCGAACTCGGGTCGCCGGGTTTGTAGCGCAGTGCGCTAACCGCTGCACTACCGCTCCCCACCCACTCATGCATGCACGTTTGCCCATACATTTGCACACCCACACACATTCAACAACCGCCATTCGCCACTAAGTGGCGGTGACGTCACCACGACGCTTGTGCCAGGCCATGTGCACCTTGAGGCCACGTGAAGTGTCGAACGCCCGCTGGCAGGAGGTCACGGGGCAGACTCAAGTGCCACGGGTCGACTAAGATGACTGAGATGACTGGCTGATGCACCACCTGTGCCCCCTACTGTGCCAACCTGCTGTGCTTTAGCCACCCGGCGCTCCGCTCGTTGTTGTGAGCGTCGCTCCTCCGCCCTCCGTTGTTGTTGGAGGGCGACTGCCTCCAACTGCCCAGTAGCATCCTTCACGAGCCTCCTCCACAGAGGCCGATCTTGACACCGCTGGTACCAGTCATCGGCAAGTCCACTCAGCTCCACGTCCTCCTGTACACACATTCACTCACTCACTCACGCACGCTTGTCCATTCATTTGCACGCCCTACACACATTCACTCACGCACGCACGCTTGCCCACACATTTGCACACCCATATACATTCACGCACTCACGCACGCAGGCAGTCGGGCAGGCCGGCGGTTGTTTCCTCCTGAGGCTCTTCAAACGTGAAGCTACCCACAATAACGAAGATTACGAGCGGCATTGTGTTTATGTCCACACAGACGTGTGTAATGTGTACATAGGTATATGTGTACCCGTACATAGGTTGACGGCTGGGCAGCCCGGGCAGTGTGATTGCCCTCCCCACTACTCCGGCGGTGGGGGTTTGTTTGTTAATTTCTGTGAGCCACATTCACATGCTGGACCGTAAAGTGGTGTGTATTAGAGGCCAAGTGAAATAATTTGCAAGGCTAGGTTATTGTGTGCGAGTCTTTCCCATAGCCTCAATTCTACGTTTTCAGGCCTCAAATTGACCGCTCTGGAACTCCTTGATCAGCACTAGCAATGATCAATCCACTGCTGGATGTTGGCCTCCACATGCTGCTAATCGATTCTAACGATTCCACGTTTGTTATAATCTACATCGCACCTGGACACGAGCTGATTCCATTCCTCCATCTCTTTCGGTGGACGTCCTCTTGGGCGCGTTCCATTCCTTGGCTTCTACTATGTGAAATAGAGCTTCACAGCTCATCGGATTCCTCCAGTATAAATACATATTTTAATTCTGATTATTCTTGGCCTCCGGTCATTGCCCTTTGTCACGAAGTGTCCCGCCCAGGCCCAAAAGTTTGGAACTGTGTCTCAACGTTTGGAACTACGTCTCAAAATGTGCACGTGTTCTCCAATCCACGTGTCTCAATGGAATCCCCAAGCATGCATCTCCGTATTGGGAAGTAAATGGTCAAAGATATGAATGATATGTGACACCCATTTTTACTGCGATTAGTCAGAAGGCTAACAGCTTAGACTAAAAAAATGGTTACTTAACCACAGTGAGCTCCAATTGGGAAAAAAGTATAAAATTGCCATGCTAGGAATATAAATTGGCAATTGCAATACCTGAAAAATGTGTTGTATTTGAATATCTTGCTAACCATACGAAACATTAATCCTAAGTTTCAACCCATGCCGAACATCCTCGTGATTAAGGAAGTGTAATTAATTCGATTAGACACCGAATATAGCGATAGCGCTCTATCACTCTTATATGCGTGGCTTTTCTCTCAGGCAGTCACGGCACATTTTTTTACGTGTTGTTATAAATACTCCTACCGTGTTCCTCATTTGTAATTCCTGCTAATTTGAGTTATAAATTAAGTGAAATAATTGTCAATTATTTATTGCTGCAGTAAAGGGTGTAAATGGGTCACGCAATGTTTCGACTATTTTCGCACATTTTGAATCGGCTCGCGATTGTCTGAATTGTTTATGCCGCAATAAACGGGACTCTACTTTAGATCTTTAAGATCAGAAGTTGCGGCAGTCTGGATGGACTATGGACATGACGCCTTCCTACTCTCCACACAGTGATAATAATTGCTCTTGGGAGATAACAAACCAACAAACCGAGACATTGCGTTTCAGTTATCTTATTTTGGGTCTTGTTTGGTGACATTGCCCCCCACCCCGTACCTCCCCATCGTTTTCCCCACAATTTCCTTCCCTCCCCCTTGAGATAATTTGTCCCCGATTGTTGCCCCTGCCAAGGTAAGGTGGCGAGCCCCCAGGTACTCTCGGAGTCCCCAGGTACTCTGGGAGTCCCCAGGTACTCTGGGAGTCCCCAGGTACTCTGGGAGTCCCCAGGTACTCTGGGAGTCCCCAGGTACTCTCGGAGTCCCCAGGTACTCTCTGAGTCCCCAGGTACTCTGGGAGTCCCCAGGTACTCTGGGAGTCCCCAGGTACTCTCGGAGTCCCCAGGTACTCTGGGAGCCCCCCGGTACTCTGGGAGCCCCCAGATACTCTCTGAGTCCCCAGGGACTCTCGGATCCCCCAGGTACTCTCGAAGTTCCCAGGTAATCTGGGAGTCCCCAGGGACTCTCGGATCCCTCAGGTACTCTCGGAGTCCCCAGGTACTCTCGGATCCCCCAGGTACTCTCGGAGTTCCCAGGTACTCTGGGAGTCCCCAGGTACTCTCGGAGTCCCCAGTAACTCTGGGAGCCCCCAGGTACTCTCTGAGTCCCCAGGTACTCTCGGAGTCCCCAGGTGCTCTGGGAGTCCCCAGGTACTCTCGGATCCCAAGTGACTCTAGGAACCCCCAGGTACTCTGGGAGCCCCCAGGTACTCCCTGAGTCCCCAGGTACTCTCGGAGTCCCCAGGTCCTCTCGGTATCCCCAGGTACTCTCTGAGCTCCCAGGTACTCTCTGAGTCCCCAGGTACTCTCAGTGTCCCCAGGTACTATCGGTGTCCCCAGGTACTCTCTGAGCTCCCAGGTACTCTCGCTGTCCCCAGGAACTCTCGGAGTCCCCAGGTACTCTCGGTGTCCCCAGGAACTCTGGGAGTCCCCAGGTACTCTGGGAGTCTCCAGGAACTCTGGGAGTCCCCAGGTACTCTGGGAGTCCCCAGGTACTCTCTGAGCTCCCAGGTACTCTCGCAGTCCCCAGGTACTCTAGGAGCCCCCAGGTACTCTCTGAGTCCCCAGGTACTCTCTGGTCCCATTCCCTAATCATGAGGTAGCAGTGACTCGCTATGTCATTCGCACGTTGTGTTACACGCTATCTCGCCCTCCCTCTGATATTCCTACTGTATCCTTGGCTATTGAAAGACACTAAAATATGATTATGGATTAAGAATGAAAAGATTAGCAGTTCCTGGCACGGGTCGTGAACGTGCGTAGAGAAGGGCTTCGAGGCGGTCTCAACGTGGCTACGCCTGCCACGTGACCTGCCGTGCCATCTACCCACACGAACTCGAGGATTTTGTCTCTGTGGCGTGGACGGCTCCAATCGTTGCTTATCCCCCCCCTCCCCTTTTACGTTTTCGGAAGGTTGTTTTTGTTGTATTCATGGTTACTTTTGTTGATCCGTATAAATTGTCCCTGATCTTTTTCAGTTTGAACAAAATAAATACACGCGTATACATTCTAAAAGCGACCAACGAGAATCCGCAAATATCGTCTGTTGATTGTGGACGAGTTTGCTATTTTCATAACGCGTAACACACGCTAAGGAGAAATGTCGGTAAGCGAATTAGCATACAAAACAACGCGTGAAGCTCCACCACAAAACATACCAGAGACATTACGTGCATTACCACTGGCATTTACACGTATTAAACAAAACTCGGCGGAACAGAAGATAATGAGTTGTGAGGGATGTCTTCATCCAGCGGTGGATTTACAGAGGGATCCAAAATGACAACGTTATTTTTGTTATTTAAAAAAAAAACATTTCTTTCATTCGTTTATTTGTCCTCGTGAGAGACGCTGCTGAATTGTGACGCGACGGAATGTGAGGGAGCCCCTTTCTAGGGGAAGATCCTCGCATGGCCTGGAGAAGCGTGATCGGAGCAGCTGAGACACAATCGCGCTGAACCCCAAAGGGTCGGTTACTACCAGGAACTCGACTGCGGGCACAGCCCTAAACAGTGTCTTGACGATTCGTCGTCGCATTTCACCGTCTGGAACCCCCTTTTTTTCCCCCACGAGTCGATTCTCGCGTTCCCGCGTCCGCCCCAATTTTGTCACGACTCTTGGGTCCTGCCAGTGGCTGCAACGTCTCTTGTGAGGCCATTTCACGATTCTGGAAGTACGGTGTTCGATACCTTCCCTAAAACCCATCCTGTGCCCGGTTCGTGAGTGGAGGGATGTATTTGAATCAAGATAATCGACACGCTCCTGCCTATAAATAAGCAAAGACAAAGATCCCCCCCGTAAAGCCTTTATCTGATTGTTGGGGCAAGTGCTGTTAGCGAGCACCTAATGAAGGCTGGCACGGCACACGAGGGGGTGGGTGGCCAGCACCACGTCCGGCCGCCTTTGTCTCCCCAGTGGCGATGTTTACTACACACCGTACCAGGTACTCATTTGATGTTGAATCAACCGAAGGGGAGGGCTCACGACCGGTTCAGATAATCGTCACTGGTGTTGACCGTGAGCGGGAATCGAACTTTGGTCGCCGGGTTCATACCGCTACACTTCCGCTCCCTACACAAATAACCCAACACACACACACATATCACGACTGGTTGCTCAACATTCGGAAAATGAAGATACCCATCTGCTACCTGCTTAATTTTAGCAACGGAGAATATCTGCTGGCAGTGTGGGTGGGGGCTTTCCGATTTGCTCCCGCCGATGTGGCAGAGGGTGGATCCAGATTGAGCAAAATTTGTTTTTAATTAATTCGTTTTTCGCCTCTCTTCTGGAAGCGGTGATCAGGACGAAGCCTGTCTGAGCCAGCTTCAGACGCAACTTGAGAGGCAACCAAGGGTGGACAAGCTCCTCCCGTCCGAGCCCCGGCGCGCGCGCCAACCTGAAACGAGAGATTCTACTTTCCATCACCGCCGCTCACTCTTAGTTTTGACTGCCGCGTCTGGCTCGACCAGAAGATGGCAGGAAAAACGAAAATGTTTAAAGTGTGAGAAGTCTGTAAGCGCCGAGCGCACGGGATTTGAGTTTTAATCAGGGGCGGTGAACTCATCGCCCTCCAGAAACAATCTTTTTTGAAAACTCATTTTTTAAAAACTGCTTTTTGTGTTCAGTTTGTCCTTCCCCTGCGCAACTCCCGATTCGAATGGTCGGCCGCGTATGGTGCGAAAGAAGTTCCACGTACATATATCTGTACGTGGAAAGTTTGTCCGTGCTACAGTACGGCTCTTGAAATATTCTTCTTCTTTAGCAATCCTATTGCTATGAACTATTTTTTTTATATTTTACCAGGTAAGGCCCACTCAGCTATGTAGCTCTTTTCACAAGCGACCTGGCTATCACAAATGATAGCTCAACGAAGTGGCTCATGGCGTGGACATTTATAGTAGCGGGCAAATACTCTGAAGCGCGTTGATGTCCATTCTAAACGTGGAGGAAAAAACCCGGATGCCCCGGAGAAAAATCCACGCGACCACTGGGAGAGAAGCACAAACTCCACCTATACAGCAGGGTTGGGATCGAACCCACGACCTCCTTGCATGCCAGGCGAGGTCGTTAACATCTCCTAGCCACCACAGTGCCCTCCCAGTCGAGGGCGATTGCCCTTCCATCATCGGTGCCTTATCTGTGGGTCTCTAAGGTGGCCGATGGGGTGGATGGTCCGGGATCTACCGGCTCTGTGAGTCGCGTCTCGTGCTCCGCGTGTTTCCCGGCCGTCCTCGTGTCGTCCCAGTCGCAGGATTTTGAAGCGACAACAACAACAACAACCACATCATCATTGTTATTGCCGTTGCGCACCTGGATTTTTTCGTATCGCGGACCGTGTGAGAAAATGAAGATGCTTGTCACCGGTGAGCAACAAAAAAAAAACCAAGCAAGTAAATCTGTCTTCAAGGATTACAGGCTGTCTATTACCAACACACAATGATTTCTTGCGCAATTAACCGCGAGCCGAGATGATGCCTCTTGCCAGGAATAGATCGCGCACCTGCCACACGGGCTCGGCTCGTGTGGCAGGTGGCGCGCATTGTGCAGGTGCTGTCCAAGGCGGTTCATCGTGTGCCGTATCTTCCCATGGGGGGTTTTATATTTTTTTAAACCCTCTTGTTTTTCACCTTGAAGTTGAAGATCACCCCCCCACCACCACCACCACCGCCCGTTTGTCTCGGATGCGTTTTAACTGACATCGTCTCTCTCGCAAAAAAAAAAGCTGCGATAATAATGTTCGTTTAAGGACCTCTTATTTGTGGATGCTGCTGGTGGTGTACGAGGTTTGCCAGTACGGACTCATGGCACGGCGGAGTGATGTGTGGGGACTCCCGTCTGTTCCGGTGTGGAAGAAAATACCGAACACTGAGCACTGTGCAGTAGATGAGGAACTCTATATCTCCCTCTACTATAGAGGCCCTTCCACCAGCTGGTATAGAATACTGAGCACTGTGAAGTAGATGAGGAACTCTATATCTCCCTCTACTATAGAGGCCCTCCCACCAGCTGGTATAGAATACTGAGCACTGTGCAGTAGATGAGGATCTCTATATCTCCCTCTACTATAGAGGCCCTCCCACCAGCTGGTATAGAATACTGAGCACTGTGCAGTAGATAGAGAACTCTATATCTCCCTCTACTATAGAGGCCCTCCCACCAGCTGGTATAGAATACTGAGCGCTGTGCAGTAGATAGAGAACTCTATATCTCCCTCTACTATAGAGGCCCTCCCACCGGCTGGTATAGAATACTGAGCGCTGTGCAGTAGAGGGAGAACTCTTCCTACTTGCTCTCATTTTGCAATGCCTTTTTAAAAAAAAATGTGATTCCGTGCATCGACACCTGCAACCAGCTCCACGTTGTTCGCGATGGGAGCCGCTTTGACTGCTCGGCACGCAAAGTTTCGCGTGCGCTGTCCTGGCCGGAAGGTTACGCCAATGCGACCTTGCGCTCGGCAGGGGCTGGGTTATGCCGCACCAGTTTGGCCCGGGAGGGGCGAGTGTTCAGCCGATCTTTACGTGCGAGAGTATGTGTGTGTGTGTGTGTTTGCGTGCGTGCGCTCGCTCATCTCGTAATTCGGAGAGCGATGGCGTAGCAGTTAGCGCACCGCGCTTACAAAACCTGGCGACCCGAGTTCAAGTCCCGCTCACGGTCAACAACACCAGTGACGGATTAATTATCGGAACCGGTTCTGGGTCTTCCTTGGGTCGACTCAATCTAAAATGAGTACCCGGTGCGGTGTGTAAACATCGGCACTCGGGAGACAAAGGCGGCCGGGCGTGGTGCTGGCCATCAGTCCCCTTCATGCGACCTTGGAAGGTGCTTGCTGACAGCACTTCCCCCAATGGTCTGTTCAGGCTGTACGGGGGATCTTTGTTTTTACTTTGCATCTCTTAATGCATCCGATGCTTAATTGAATATTCACTTCTCTATAACTGCTTTTTGCATTTTAGTTTTACCTTCACCCCCACGCACCTCCTATTTTTTTAGCACGGTTGCCCATGTACGGCGTGAAAGAAGTTCAATTACATATATATATTTATTGACCTTTTGACACCCTGGATATTATTTCCGGGTGCAATATATCATACAGATGAGCGATCCGATAGAAAATGATGGTGTTGATGATGATTTTAACCAATTGTTATATAGCGTGGTTGGCTACGTACGGTTTGCGAAATAAGTTCCATACACGTACGTACGTCCATTAAAATTCAACGCGTAGGCATTTCGCCACAAACGTCATGCTTTTTCAGTCGATTTTCTTGTTTGGGTGTGAGATCGCACAAGCGAAAAAAATTGTGTGTCGTGAGACCCTCCGCCGCCCTTCGCAGCCAATTAACCGAGTTGTCAGGTGAAGCGACGTGCCGGTTCATCGTCGCTTCAGCAACACCGGCGGACGGGGTGAGATGTCACCGGAGAGAGAGCGAGAGCGATCTCGCAACACGTTGAGAAATTGGGTGCTGACGTTTTCGCTGGCGGTGGACTACTTGTGGCATTGGGCAGTTGCCAGAATGGTGGCAACTGAAGCAACCATGATGTGGGAACTTCTTCTGTTCACGCGATAATTTTTTTTTTTAATCGGTGGAGGAGGGTTTACAACACGTGCGTTTTTTGTTGTTGTTTGTTGTTGTTGTTGTTGTTTAATTCGCGGTAATCTCACCCCAACCATTGATTTGCGAATCCAAATGGTCGACGTTTTTTTCTTAACGCGCCGCCAAAATTGGCCTGCCAGTCTCGGCAACTTGCAGCACTCACTCCACTCACTCCACTCACTCCACTCACTCCACTCACTCCTCACTCACTCCACTCACTCCACTCACTCACTCACTCCACTCACTCCACTCACTCACTCCACTCACTCCACTCACTCCACTCACTCCACTCACTCACTCACTCCACTCACTCACTCCACTCACTCCACTCACTCACTCCACTCACTCCACTCACTCCACTCACTCACTCACTCCACTCACTCCACTCACTCCACTCACTCACTCCACTCACTCCACTCACTCCACTCACTCCACTCACTCCACTCACTCACTCCACTCACTCCACTCACTCCACTCACTCACTCCACTCACTCCACTCACTCCACTCACTCACTCCACTCACTCACTCACTCCACTCACTCCACTCACTCACTCCACTCACTAACTCCACTCACTCCACTCACTCCACTCACTCCACTCACTCACTCCACTCACTCCACTCACTCACTCCACTCACTAACTCCACTCACTCCACTCACTCCACTCACTCACTCCACTCACTAACTCCACTCACTCCACTCACTCCACTCACTCACTCCACTCACTCACTCCACTCACTCACTCACTCCACTCACTCCACTCACTCCACTCACTCCACTCACTCCACTCACTCACTCCACTCACTAACTCCACTCACTCCACTCACTCCACTCACTCACTCCACTCACTCACTCCACTCACTCACTCCACTCACTCACTCACTCCACTCACTCACTCACTCCACTCACTCACTCACTCCAGTCACTCACTCCACTCACTCACACCACTCACTCCACTCACTCACTCCACTCACTCACTCCACTCACTCACTCACTCCACTAACTCACTCCACTCACTCACTCCACTCACTCACTCCACGCACTCACTCACTCCACTCACTCCACTCACTCACTCACTCCACTCACTCACTCCACTCACTCCACTCACTCACTCCACTCACTCCACTCACTCACTCCACTCACTCCACTCACTCACTCCACTCACTCACTCACTCCACTCACTCACTTACTCACTCCACTCACTCACTCCACTCACTCCACTCACTCACTCCACTCACTCACTCCACTCACTCACTCCACTCACTCACTCCACTCACTCACTCACTCCACTCACTCCACTCACTCACTTCACTCACTCCACTCACTCCACTCACTCACTCCACTCACTCCACTCACTCACTCCACTCACTCACTCACTCCACTCACTCCACTCACTCCACTCACTCACTCCACTCACTCCACTCACTCACTCACTCCACTCACTCACTTACTCACTCCACTCACTCACTCCACTCACTCACTCACTCCACTCACTCACTCACTCCACTCACTCACTCCACTCACTCACTCACTCCACTCACTCACTCCACTCACTCACTCCACTCACTCACTCCACTCACTCACTCACTCCACTCACTCCACTCACTCACTCCACTCACTCCACTCACTCACTCACTCCACTCACTCACTCCACTCACTCCACTCACTCACTCACTCACTCCACTCACTCACTTACTCACTCCACTCACTCACTCCACTCACTCACTCACTCCACTCACTCACTCACTCCACTCACTCACTCCACTCACTCACTCACTCCACTCACTCACTCCACTCACTCACTCCACTCACTCACTCCACTCACTCCACTCACTCACTCCACTCACTCCACTCACTCACTCCACTCACTCACTCACTCCACTCACACCACTCACTCACTCACTCCACTCACTCCACTCACTCACCCCACTCACTCACTCCACTCACTCACTCCACTCACTCACTCACTCCACTCACTAACTCACTCACTCACTCACTCCACTCACTAACTCACTCACTCACTCTACTCACTCACTCTACTCACTCACTCACTCCACTCACTCACTCACTCCACTCACTCACTCACTCCACTCACTCCACTCACTCACTCACTCCACTCACTCACTCCACTCACTCACTCCACTCACTCCACTCACTCACTCCACTCACTCCACTCACTCACTCCACTCACTCACTCACTCCACTCACTCACTCGCTCCACTCACTCCACTCACTCCACTCACTCACTCACTCCACTCACTCACTCACTCCACTCACTCCACTCACTCACTCCACTCACTCCACTCACTCACTCCACTCACTCACTCACTCCACTCACTCCACTCACTCACTCCACTCACTCACTCACTCAACTCACTCCACTCACTCACTCCACTCACTCACTCCACTCACTCACTCCACTCACTCCACTCACTCACTCCACTCACTCCACTCACTCACTTCACTCACTCACTCACTCCACTCACTCACTCACTCCACTCACTCACTCACTTCACTCACTCACTCCACTCACTCACTCACTCCACTCACTCCACTCACTCCACTCACTCACTCCACTCACTCCACTCACTCCACTCACTCACTCCACTCACTCACTCACTCCACTCACTCACTCACTCCACTCACTCACTCACTCGACTCACTCCACTCACTCCATTCACTCCACTCACTCACTCCACTCACTCACTCCACTCACTCACTCCACTCACTCACTCACTCCACTCACTCACTCACTCCACTCACTCACTCGCTCCACTCACTCACTCCACTCACTCCACTCACTCCACTCACTCACTCCACTCACTCAGTCACTCCACTCACTCACTCACTCCACTCACTCACTCACTCACTCCACTCACTCCACTCACTCCACTCACTCACTCACTCCACTCACTCCACTCACTCCACTCACTCACTTCACTCACTCCACTCACTCCACTCACTCACTCCACTCACTCACTCACTCCACTCACTCACTCACTCCACTCACTCCACTCACTCCACTAACTCACTCCACTCGCTCACTCCCCACGCTCACTCCACTCACTCACTCACTCCACTCACTCACTCCACTCACTCACTCCACTCACTCCACTCACTCACCTCACTCACCTCACTCACTCACCTCACTCACTCACTCCACTCACTCCACTCACTCACTCACTCCACTCACTCCACTCACTCACTCACTCCACTCACTCCACTCACTCACTCACTCCACTCACTCCAATCACTCCAATCACTCACTCACTCCACTCACTCCACTCACTCACTCCACTCACTCACTCCACTCACTCACTCACTCACCTCACTCACTCACTCCACTCACTCACTCCACTCACTCACTCCACTCACTCGCTCCACTCACTCACTCCACTCACTCCACTCACTCACTCCACTCACTCACTCCACTCACTCACTCCACTCACTCCACTCACTCACTCACTCCACTCACTCCACTCACTCCACTCACTCACTCCACTCACTCCACTCACTCACTCCACTCACTCACTCCACTCACTCCACTCACTCCACTCACTCCACTCACTCACTCCACTCGCCCCACTCGCTCCACTCACTCACTCACTCGACTCGCTCACTCTACTCATTCATTCCACTCACTCCACTCACTCCTCACTCACTCCACTCACTCACTCACTCCACTCACTCACTCCACTCACTCACTCCACTCACTCCACTCACTCCACTCACTCACTCCACTCACTCACTCCACTCACTCACTCCACTCACTCCACTCACTCCACTCACTCCACTCACTCACTCCACTCACTCACTCACTCCACTCACTCACTCACTCCACTCACTCCACTCACTCCACTAACTCACTCCACTCGCTCACTCCCCACGCTCACTCCACTCACTCACTCACTCCACTCACTCACTCCACTCACTCACTCCACTCACTCCACTCACTCACCTCACTCACCTCACTCACCTCACTCGCCTCACTCGCTCACCCCACTCACTCACCTCACTCACCTCACTCACTCACTCACTCCACTCACTCACTCACTCCACTCACTCCAATCACTCACTCCACTCACTCACGCCACTCACTCACTCCACTCACTCTACTCACTCCACTCACTCACTCCACTCACTCACTCACTCCACTCACTCCACTCACTCACTCACTCCACTCACTCACTCACTCCACTCACTCACTCACTCCACTCACTCACTCACTCCACTCACTCACTCACTCCACTCACTCACTCCACTCACTCCACTAACTCACTCCACTCGCTCACTCCCCACGCTCACTCCACTCACTCACTCCACTCACTCACTCCACTCACTCACTCCACTCACTCCACTCACTCACCTCACTCACCTCACTCACCTCACTCGCTCACCCCACTCACTCAACTCACTCACCTCACTCCACTCACTCACTCCACTCACTCACTCACTCCAATCACTCACTCCACTCACTCACTCCACTCACTCACTCCACTCACTCCACTCACTCCACTCACTCACTCACTCCACTCACTCCACTCACTCCACTCACTCAATCCACTCACTCCACTCACTCGCTCCACTCACGCCACTCACTCGCTCCACTCACTTCACTCACTCGCTCCACTCACTTCACTCACTCACTCCACTCACTCCACTCACTCACTTCACTCACTCACTCCAATCACTCACTCCACTCACTCACTCCACTCACTCCACTCACTCCACTCACTCACTCACTCCACTCACTCCACTCACTCACTCACTCCACTCACTCCACTCGCTCCACTCACTCAATCCACTCACTCCACTCACTCGCTCCACTCACTTCACTCACTCACTCCACTCACTCCACTCACTCCACTCACTCACTTCACTCATTTCACTCACTCACTCACTCCACTCACTCACTCACTCCACTCACTCCACTCACTCCACTCACTCACTCCACTCACTCCACTCCACTCCACTCACTCCACTCCACTCACTCCACTCCACTCACTCCACTCCACTCACTCACTCCACTCACTCACTCCACTCACTCACTCCACTCACTCCACTCACTCACTCCACTCACTCCACTCACTCACTCCACTCACTCCACTCACTCACTCACTCCACTCACTCACTCCACTCACTCCACTCACTCACTCCACTCACTCCACTCACTCACTCCACTCACTCCACTCACTCACTCCACTCACTCCCCCCCCCACCCCCCCCGCTGCTGGTCCGTCATGGTCCCCACCCGCTCCTGGTCCATCATGGCCCATACACCTCCTATGTACATCGTGCTCATTTCTATACTAATTCCTTTGTCAAAGCGTTTTGCTTCCTCCCACACAGCTTAAAGGACGCGACCTGGGCTTGGCTGTCTTCACTCCAACGCTGTCCTCATGACAGCACGGTCCCTTCACCTGATGAAGGCCACTTGCGTTGTGGCCGAAACGTCGTGATTTTTGTTTTTTTTATTTTTTACCTATGTGACTTCACCGAATAGAACCAAAGAGTATGGGGGAAAAAAAAACGTTAATAAATATATATTTTAAGTTAAATGTCTCCTTGCAAGTGACATTGAACACGCTGCGAAGCCATCGAAGCTCTCTGAAACTGAAGCCAGGGTGGCGGTGTGTGTGTGTGTTCACCAAAACAAGCGTATTTACAAAATCTAAAGACACCGTTGATAGCACACACTGTGAGAAAATAACCCGGAATCCATAAATACGGCAAGGTCTCTTTTGGAGTGGGGGGAGGGGGGATATAGATGTATATCTGTGGTTTGTTTAAAATTTGAAGGGAAAAAGTTTAATAGAATTACAATTTGACTGAACTCTTATCGTCTGTGCACTCTGTGTGTTTAAATAATGTGGAGGGTAATGTGTCATTATTTTACGCTGTGTTTTTAGCTAAACATGAATTGCATTGTGATTGCTATTTTACAAAGAGCTCGGGAAAAAAAACCCCGAATGGAATACAAAAGGCCCATTTGTATAACCTCACCCGTCATCTTTGCTAATATACCACTATGCTTGAACGCAGTTAAAATTAAACAACGCAGATACAATATGAGCATTATTCTACTGTCGGGAAGCAGTGGTAAAGTGGTTAGCACACTACACCTAATAACCGGCCATCAGAGTTCCATTCCCAGCCACGGCTATAACATCAGGTGGCAAGCGCGACATCTGAACCAGTCCTGTGTGCGCGCCTTCCCTTCACCAGCCTACGCTGACGAGCACGGAGAAGTACGGTCCAACCTCACCCCTCGACCGACACGGTGTGAGAAGGACCTTCGCCCAACAGTGGAAGCGACCAGAGCACTGTAATTTATCAATAATATCATCAGACTTGTAAAGTCCTCTTTTACTAACCCGTACTAAAAGCATCGCCACACACCAACATGGACATACGCTCCGGTCATCCTCGCAGCGGCGGCCTTTGGCGAGCCTCTGTGGCCATCTGGAACGCTCTTCCGACATTTGGAAGCCACTGGAACTACGTGCGCTTTTAAATAATCTAGATAGGCAAACTAGTTGATTTTAGATAGACAAACTCATTTCTTTGAGAACAGTTTTTTTTTGCGTGTTTTAGTCTGTCGGCCTTACCCTCCGCACCTGCGATTAGCACGGTTGGCTACGTACGGTGGGGAGAGAAGCTCAACAATAGACACCGTTGCTACGCGCAATGCTTGGACGTTTTGACGAACCTAAACCTCGTGGAACTGGGGGGGGGGGGGGGGGGGTGCAACTCCGTACAGAAACGTCGATTTAAAACAAAAAGAGACAAACGCCACACACGTGCTCACACTGAGACGCTTTGTATTGACTTCTCGTAAGTCGAAACATTTTCTGGTCCCGATGCGAAAGCAGATTGTGCAACTGATGATTTTTGGGGGTTTTTTTTTTCTTCCAAACTAGAACACCACGTATTTCCGGACAGCACCCCTCCGCCGTACGTGGGGTTTCCTAACATTTCTAGGAACTCCCCCCCCCCCCCCCCCCAATTGTGCTTACTCACCGGGCCATCGCGCAATGCCCTGCCGCCGTACGGAAGGAAGGATACGCGTATTGCCCGGCGGGATCTCGGTGGCGGTCACGTTCAGGCAAATTGCCCAAGACCATGAGAGTCGACGGGGATGGGATTTCCTATCGAGTCACCGTCCGGCAACGGGTGGCCATACCTGCGTCATGGCGGCGTTATATCAAATGCGTTTTATATATCATTTTTTTTTGTTTTGGCGAATATATTTTCACGTAAGCGGTCGTCGGCTGGCTGTCGCTCGTTTTGCCAGGGGGAAGCCGAGGGCTGCTTAGCGTAGATATTGCACGTGTTCTTTTTGTTTTTGTCTTTTGGTTGTTACTGTGCTTCAGTGCAACTAAACTGGGGCACCCCAGAGGTGAGGTAAGCAATACAACCATTTTCGCCACGCGCCGAAATCGGACGTTATCCGTCGGCGTGTTTATACGAAAATGCTAAATTTGTACTCGAGCTACTTTAACGGATGGTGCGGTTTTTTTGTGTGTTGAAAATCTTACCAAGTGCTCACCCGGAGGAGGTCAGTTGCCTTCTTATCACTCTTCTATCACTCCTGCCGTGGCTTCAGCTCACGCGAACCTCGCTCATTGAATCATCCGCCCATGTTGAGGACTCGGGCTGCCAGAAACCGACTGTCTCGTATCTCATCCCACTCACGCTGTGTTCAACAACCACCACCACCACGCTGTGTTCAACAACCACCACCACCACCACCACGCTGTGTTTAACCACCACCACCACCACCACGCTGTGTTCAACAACCACCACCACCACGCTGTGTTCAACAACCACCACCACGCTATGTTCAACAACCACCACCACCACGCTGTGTTCAACAACCACCACCACCACCACCACGCTATGTTCAACAACCACCACCACCACCACCACGCTGTGTTCAACAACCACCACCACCACCACACTGTGTTCAACCACCACCACCACCACCACGCTGTGTTTAACCACCACCACCACTACGCTGTGTTCAACCACAACCACCACCACCACGCTGTGTTTAACCACCACCACCACCACGCTGTGTTCAACCACAACCACCACCACCACCACACTGTGTTCAACCACCACCACCACCACCACGCTGTGTTTAACCACCACCACCACCACGCTGTGTTCAACCACAACCACCACCACCACCACCACGCTGTGTTCAACCACCACCACCACCACCACCATGCTGTGTTCAACCACAACCACCACCATAATGTGTTCCACCACCACCACCACCACGCTGTGTTCAACAACCACCACCACCACGCTGTGTTCAACAACCACCACCACCACCACACTGTGTTCAACCACCACCACCACCACCACACTGTGTTCAACAACCACCACCACCACCACACTGTGTTCAACCACAACCACCACCACACTGTGTTCAACCACAACCACCACCACCACCACGCTGTGTTCAACCACGACCACCATACAATAGATCACAGCAACTCTCCTCACTCAGCCACTCACTCGCTCATTTGCTCACCACGCTGCAGGTCGCTATACTTCTCTTTCTGCTCTATTCCCTTGCCCTCCTCAAATTAACATTTAAAAAAAAAAACTTCATCCCCATTGTCTCTTTTCCACAGCAATTATGATAACTTTGGTCATGTAAATAAACGTGGTTAATTCGTATCTGTTAACTTCAATGTGCCGTTTGTTGCTGGCTACTTGATGTTTTGGACCTTTCGGACCTGTGCTCAGCAACATTCTAAAATAAATATATATATAACCTGTCCACATAGGTATCATCGAATATTATAGCGTGATAATAAAATCACGTGTTTGAACTGCGGGTTTGTGAATCATGACGATTTGTAATTTGTAACGTGTGCAGTTTTAAGTTCAAACTCGGAGAGAGAAAGGGAGAATTATTCAGGCGTGGCCAACCACAGAGGCAGCCCGAACCGGCGCCAACAATTCCCCAAGCTCTGCGATCCTACGTTGGGATGATGGACCAACTCCATTCAAAATTATTATTCCTCTAAGCTAACGTTTACATAATCGCATGGGGTCGGCTGGGCAGATTAATTGATTGCAGCAACATTGGAAGGATTTGATAAACCATTTCGGGTCTTAATTGATTGTTCACGCTTACGGTGGCTTTCAGACCGCATCCATTATTTTCGTCTCCCCCCTCCTCTTTTCTGAACATAGATGGACTCGTCCATCTGAATAACTGCCAAATCGCTCTCCGTGGTGCTAACGTTAAAAAACCCGCCACTTTTTTCAAATTGTCTTGCTGTGGTTTTCACACCTGATGATGATTGCTTGTGTTGCAGTCGAAACGTCGTGAGAATTTTATTGTTTTATATTTTTATTATTTTATTGTTTCCCTTCTACGTGGTGACTTTACCGAAAGAACCAAGAATATGATGGCAGCATATTCCTCATAAATATATATTTGTGCTTAGGATACATTTTGTTTTAATTAGAAAGCTCAAGCGATCTTAAACGCCACGTAACAGAAGCATTTGAAACAATCACAGCTGACGTGCGTCGCTATCCCCACGGCGGACACGTGGAGGGTTATAGACGTAAGATTCGGAGCATCTTGAAAGAGAGAGATCCCCATATAGCCTTAACCTATTGCTGGGGCAAGTGCTGTTAGCGAGCATCGAGAATTTTCACACAGTTATACGCACACAAAGTGTGTACGTTATGAATGTGTATAGTTCTTATCAGCCCATTGCAATTTGAGGAATCAACTGGAGTTATGTGCGCTTTTAAATCTAGATTGAAATTTCATTTATTTTAGAAATCATTTTTGTTTTAAGTTTGTTGTCCATCGCCCGCACCTTCAATGCGCACGGTTGGCTATGTTAGCCTGAATATTTTAATCTAAATTGTTTTATGGTTGTTATTGTTTGACTTGCATCCCATTGGGATTTTTGCACACAGCGTTGATGTACGGTGTTTTTTTCTGGAAAACTTTGCTGTTTTTTTTCTGGAAGACTTTGCTGTTTTTTCCAGGATTTTTCTGTTGCGTGTAGTCACTTTAAGATGTTTTCTTGTTCATGTTTTTGTTTTGTTGCGGTTGCACCCGAGTCAAGAGCCACATGGCTCACAGGGCTATACCTAATAAATGAATCTGAAAACTGAAAAATGTACAGTGCAAAATACGTTCAACAACATGCACACATGTATTAACCTTCATTAACACCCTGGACATTATATCTGGTGCAATATATCGCACAGATGAGCGATCCGATTTGAAAATGACGGTGGTGTTGACGATGATTTTGTAGACATGCTGCTATTCCGAGAATCCCACAGTAAAGCTGTCGCTGCTGCAGTCACGACCAATGCTCTGCAGCACGGCAGCATTTGTGTGCCCTTGTCCTCGAGTTAATGGCCCCTAGGTATCGCGGTGGTTTTGATGTCTCGACAGACGGATGAGCCGGAGCTTTATGTGTCTGGAGACTATGAGCTGGAGCATATGTCACGAGAACGCCGCTCCGTTTTCGCGGGGGTTTCGGTTTTCATTACTGTGGCTCGCTTCTTCTCGGCAGATAAAGTGATTTAAAGGCGCTCTCTTTGAGGTTCCTTGCTTGTCATTTTCTACTTTTGTCAGAGCATTGACTCGCACCGTACGTGGCCAACCGCGCTAATCGTAGTTGTCGGGGGAAGGACAACAAACTAAACACAAAAAGCAGTTCTGAAGAAATGAGTTGTCAGTTTAGATTTAAAAGTGCGTAGCTCCGGTTGTTTCCTAATATCGGGAGGAAGAGCGTTCCAGACGGCCGCCTTTGTTCGATGGCCGAGCCAAAGAAACGTCTCTACACGTTTCGAAGAGCGAATTAATTGTGAACAAATCTCACTGTTGCAAACTCCTTCCATTAAAGAAACCCGTTTTATTCCTATAATCGTATTGTACCAGTGAACAAAATGTTGAAGTGTTTGTTCATCCACCTCCTGGATGGAGCCGTTCTAATGCTGTGTCGGTCATATGGGTCATTCGACCATACTTCACCACGCTGGTCAGTGTCGTGTTGGTCAAGGTGGGAGAGGCTGGTTGTATTTATGCGATCAAATCCCAAAAAAACTTGGATTATGGATAAAGCCGCGTTTAATTTATTGCTTCATTCATACACACCCCACTGAATAGAGGGACATTATGGAGAGAGGAACGTTTTTTTCCCCCAGTGCCTCTACGTGTCTCCCTACCAATCTCGCTGCACGTGGTACGTCTCGGAACGCTCCCCCCCCCCCCCCCCGTGCGACACGGAGCCATCGCTTTTTGCGGCACTCAATCATCTGCTGAGCGTGAAGCAAGAGGGGCATTAGAAACCGGCGCGGTTGTCTGTACACGCGTCGCTCTGAATTGCTTTGTCAAACATGAAATGTTCACGGCAAAAGCCCAAAGATCGCCCCGAATAGCAAGCGCTGTTGGCGAGTACCTGAACGGCAGGCGTTTTGCGACGGACCGGCCCCCTGAGAGAGCACGCGACAACTAATGTTCCGAATTTACTAACCGGCTTGCTAAGTCCACTGGCGGCGTTTCGCAAGTTCGGCGTTTCTGGACATCTCTTCCTGTTACGCGAAATGTGCAGTTTTATTTCTTGGAACTGGGGGAAAAAAAGAAAAAAAGCAGACTGTGATAAAACCGATGGATCACTTTTTTTTGGTTCTGCTAGCGGATTGCAGCACCGTCATTCTTTTAGGGTTTTTTTTCTTTTCTGATTTATGCTTTTTGTTATTCGTGCCGAAGTTTAGGATGACCGTAAAATGTTTTCTGTTACGGGTACATTTTTTTTTTATGTGACAGTCACTCCTAGGAATCTGACGGATGTTTTAGTTAGCAAAGAGCATTTAAATGAATCGGTACATTTTGTCAGCAGCTTTTTATTACAGACCCGTGGTTTAAGCTTCGTAAGCTTTACCGAACATTTCCATATTGAGTCGGCTACCACTTCCGATTTGCACATTTGGATGAGTACGGAGCGAAAAAAATTCTACGTACATACATGCATGTAAACCACAGATCTGGTGAGAATTGGAGATAAATGACGAACGGTCATCAGCGATGAGTTCCACATAGATGGCCCGGAGACCGCTAACTGTAGCGAGGTGGGTTAGTGAAAGGGTGAGTAGCTGGGTGCGTGCATGAGTGAGTGACCGGGTAAGTAGCTGGCTGCGTGACTGACTGAGAAAACAGGTGAATGGCTGGGTGCGTGAGTGAGTGAGCGGGTGAGTGGCTGGGTGCGTGAGTGAGTGAGCGGGTGAGTGGCTGGGTGCGTGAGTGAGTGAGCGGGTGAGTGGCTGGGTGCGTGAGTGAATGAGCGGGTGAGTGGCTGGGTGCGTGAGTGAGTGAGCGGGTGAGTGGCTGGGTGCGTGAGTGAATGAGCGGGTGAGTGGCTGGGTGCGTGAGTGAGTGAGTGAGCAGGTGAGTGGCTGGGTGCGTGAGTGAATGAGCGGGTGAGTGGCTGGGTGCGTGAGTGAGTGAGCGGGTGAGTGGCTGGGTGCATGTGGCTGTGCGCTACCGAAAGTGCACAATACCAGGCAGATATGAGGGTGCCAAATGTATGTAATACTGTAACTTTTACAGAATTTACTGATAATTCGCACGCGTGCTTCATCACGCGGTTTGACAAGTAAAATTTACGTTGTTTTTGCTGTTGCTCGGAATAAAATGTTCGTGATGTTGGTAAGCCCTTGTTAAATCTCGGCACTGTGTATATTGTAGGATTTAGGCGTGCGAGCGAGCGGGCACCTGCAACCCAGAGGGCATCTCCGTTGCCGAGCGACACGGCCGCAAAGCTCGCCTGCTGAAGTGGCCGGTGGTCCGTAAGCTCGATAAGTCCAAAACGGCGTCTCTTCACCACACTCGTGCGCTTATTTATGAAGCATCCGGGTATCAATGGAGATCAATAGCACGGCTATTTATTTATTTACACATACGCAGTTTCCCACACCACCATGGTTGTGGCCAGGGCTCACGACGATTTCCTAATGCAGCGGCAGCAGAAAGTAATTTCTCAATTGAGCAGCCCCAAGTTTGCGCAGCGTGCGACGGAGAGTTTCCATCGCTTGTGCTCGCACTTCCTGGTTACTCATCGCATGACTGATCTCGATAATTAGCATGGAAATCTGTCGACTGAATGACGTCCCATAGAACAACAATTTTACAAACCTCTCGTATCAAGCCACTGCTGGATGAAGGTCTCTGCCGAGCTGCCGGCTGCCACCCCTCCAACATCCTGGCGATGGAATAATCCCACGCCGGTATCTGAAAGCCATTTGTGTGCCAGGCACTGGGCGGTTTAGCGCAACACGAGACGACAAGGGAGAGAGTATCGGCGGCTTGGGATAAGGCCTTCATCCAGCAGCGGATTGATCCTGGCTGGTGAGGACAAAGGACAAATCCGCACATTGTCATTCTGCGCCTGGTCATGCGGAGTGCGTCAGCTGCATGGACATAGTCATACCAACCACCTACTACGGTTAATCTTACCCAGTGAAATGTCAACGTGCGCATGGTTGAACGTGAATGCTCGTAATGTACAGCCTCCTAAAAACAGCACGAGGCACGAAAGTAATCGATGACTTAGTCAGGTGACCCCAGCTGTTGAAGGGTCACGACGTGAGCTCAGCTGGCAGGTGGCGAGATGTTAACTACCTCGCCCGGTATACAGGAGGTCGTGGGCTCGATCCCAACCCTGAAGCCCGCTGTATATTTGGAGTTTGCATGTTCTCTCTCCCCGTGGTCACGTTTAGATTTAACGTCTCGCGTTTCGAGTATTTGGCCGCTGTTAATTTCCACACGGTGATGAGCCACTTTGCTGAGCTATCATTTGTGGCCAGGTTGCTTCTGCAAAAGAGCTACATAGCTCAGTGGGCTTTACCTGGGTAAACAAATACAAGTAGTGAGCAGCGTATTATATATAGTCTTGCCCTCGACCTTGCGGTGCTTCCGCCGGCGAGATTCCATGTGCATGCCGGACCTGCGCCGCCGGTTTCCGACGGGGTTAAAGTGTGCCGTGTCATTTTAGTTTTTCTGCTTTGTCTGCGCGTGCGTGCCGTGAAGTGCGGAGCATCGCGCGCTTAGAGCGTGGGCGCGGATGAAGCCATCGGTCTCTCTTCTTAAGATCCAGCTCGGCCGGGCCGAACCAACCGTGGCAGGGCCCGGCCAGGGGTACCGTTGTGCGTGCGTCGAAAAATCACATTTCACTGGAAACCCCCCGCCAAGCTTATCGTAACGATCAACAAAAAACAAACTTGAGAAGGGCCTGGGTTCGAATTCGAGCGGTGGTGGACAGGATTCAAGTGGCTTCTCAAGTACAGCGAGTTAATAGCAACAATGCAAATGAAAACAAAGCAACGTTTGTAACGTACGCACCAGTATCTTACGGACATTAAATGACCGTGACTCTTGAGTCACGGAGCGAAACTCGGTGTGTCGCTCAAAAGCCAGGCGAGGGAGGTGGTGGTGGATGGGGGGAGATGGTGGTTTGAGGCCTTTAAGCGTTGATTTTGAAGTCGCTGTCGATTGAACGCTGCCGTGAGTTTGCGACGGCAAGGGGCGATGACGATGGTGGTGGCCGCATTGCGGATGGCGGTGGCTGCCACGGAGAAACGACGGGCACCAGTGGCCACGGGCCCCGCTCCTCGGTGTAGAGAGAAGGAGGAGGTTGTGAGTTGGAGTGCGGAGAGTTCTACCCCGAGCGGCAGTGCAGGATGACGGGAGGGCAACAAGAGATGCGCCGTTGATGGCCTCGACCTGGCCACCGAGGACTCCGCTACAAAGCCGTCACAATGAGTTTGGTTTTCTGCTGCGGTTTGCCTCAATTCTCGCTCTGAGAGGTGAACCTCTCGCTCTGATTGTTGTTTGACGAACTCGTCGCAGAGGGGGACGGCGGTGGGAGGGTGGGGGGGAGAAATTCTGTGGAAAATAATTTTGCGTAGCGGGGGGTTGGAGCTTCTTTATTATTTCCGAATGTAGTATTTCGTCTCGTGACGCGATGTTGTTCACGCAATGGGAGTAAACTGAGCGAAACGCGCACACGCACACACACGCACACACACACGCGCGTGTGTGTGTGTGTGCGCACATAGATTGCGATACAGCGCGGTGAATCGGCACATTCTTAAAAAAAAATGTAAATGAAGTAATATCGCGCGTGCGGAGACGGGAGACCTGGCTCTGAGCCGGCTCCTCGATTCAATCGGCTCCTTATTGTCGTGGCAGCAAAGGGTCCCCGTTCTCTATTGTAGACTTCAGAGCCTGCGGCGTTTGGACCCACATCGCCAACAAGGAAGTGCCCAGGCATCGTCTGAGCACACCGCCGGTGCTCGCTTGCCCATCTCGCCTCCATTCGCAATAACCCAAATCGCTCGCTCCTGTGGGGCCCGTCGGTTATAATGCACTAAACAGACAATCGTCGTTTTGTTTAAAGTAAGTAAATAAATAAAAACATGATATAGCTGCCGTCAGAGCACGTCCATAGGCATACGCGCGTAACGATTGCAATGGATGCAGGGGGAGCTGCTGATGGACAAATCGAAAACGTTTGACTTGAGAACCCCCGGGTTGCTGACTGCTCGATAGGGCCGAACTCGGAAACGTCTCTCAACAATTCACCTCCGGCTGGAGAGCGTTGCTCACGTACAGGCGCCAGCGCCAGGTGCGTGTTTAATACATCCGCAGCATCGCGAGAGAGGGGCGGGCCTTCATTCAGCAGTGGATCGACTTGGCTTTGCAGTTTCACGTGAGATTCCGTTTAAAGTCCTACTGCTGACTTAAAACGCTCTGTACTACCACCTCGCCCCAGCCTACATGCTGCATCCACATGTCCCCTGGAGGTCTCTACAATCTGGGGATGCAGATCTCTGTACGCATGTTGAACTTCTTTCACACCGCACGTGGCCAACCGTGTTAACCGGAGGTGTGGGGGACGGACAACAAACTAAACACACGAAGTAACAGTTCTACAGAAATGGGCTTGTCAATCTAGATTTCAAAGCGCATAGCTCCGGTGGCTTCCTAATATCGGAAGGAAGAGCGTTCCAGACGGCTGCAGAAGCGCATCTGAAAGCGCGCGTTACAGTGACCGTCTTTGTTTGATCGCTAGCGAAAAGCCACTGAGGATGGCCAGTTACAGAGGCTTCGGTCGATGGGTGACTGAGTTTTCTCCAGTGTAGCTGTGGACAAAACACGTCTTGCAACTCAGACGCTGCCATTTATTGAACGATTGGTGAATTCGGAACATGGTTTCTAGCATGTATTGTACTATTTTTATTTCATTTAAAGAGTTATTATGCTGAATGTTTGCTGCTGTCTCTTGTACAGCACTTTGAGATTCTCTTGAAAGGCGTGACCTCAATCTAATTCTAATTGTTATGGAAGATGTTGATGGCGATGAATGGAGTGTCGTTCCTCCAAAATTGCGTTTCTCAGTTTTAATGGACCGTGGTGAAAATTAAAGTCGAATATTTTATTCCATAGCGTGTGACGCGTATTGATGCACGAGGCTCATTGGATGCTGGACTAAAATGTTATTTTATTGTTACGTGGTGCCGACCAAAAATGTTCTTCGTCTGTTTATCATCTTAGCAGTTCAATTCGAGTTCCGTGATTATATTTTGGTATCTCACTTCACGTGACATTAAAATTCTATGAAAGCGCGTTTAGTCTGCATACTTTTTTTTACTTGTTTAAAGCATTCCTTGATCAATTGTTAGTCCATCGATGGCCAGTTGGCTACATGACAAACTACTCGTTTTGTTGCTAATTTAGAAAATGTTTGGTTATCTGGTTAGTTATTTTAATAGGCCATATACGAGGTCAATTGACAGTTAGATCGGCTCCCTGTTTGGTCACTTGCAGAGGGTCGCTCTTGAGCGATTTCCTGCGGCATGGTGCGTGACTCACTCGTCGGTACGGTGTGTCCTCTCCTGGAGCGGGTGGCTCATTCCCACCAGGAGAAAAATGTAGCGGTTGACCGGTTGACCGGTTGAAATAAGCAGCATACTGTGGCGGCGACGCCGGCTGTGGCTACAAGAGAAGTCACCGCGACTCACTCTGGGAATGGTCCCGCGTGCGTGTGTGTGTGTGCAATGTAAACTAGGCGAACTGCGCCGATAAACATTTTTCACTTCGATAAACAATTTACATCGTGATGCTTTTTTTCCACCCTGGGCCAGATCGTGAGTCGATTTTTGCTCTCGTTTTGCTTGTTGTAGTCTGGCCCCTCGGTCTAAAAATAGCGCTGATGCACCCCCAGACGCGACACTTCTTGTCGGCGGTCAATTGCGGTTGGTTTTGGCGCACGCGGTGCGGCGGGAGAACGACTGGAGAGCGACGGGGGAGGGACGGGAGAGGGACGGGAGAGCGGTGGGAGAGCGATGGGAGAGCGACGGGAGAGGGATGGGCGAGCGACGGGAGAGCGACGGGAGAGCGACTGGAGAGGGACGGGAGAGGGACGGGAGAGCGACGGGAGAGGGACGGGAGAGCGACGGGAGAGGGATGGGAGAGCGGTGGGAGAGGGATGGGCGAGCGACGGGAGAGCGACGGGAGAGGGATGGGCGAGCGATGGGCGAGCGACGGGAGAGGGATGGGAGAGCGGTGGGAGAGGGATGGGCGAGCGACGGGAGAGCGACGGGAGAGGGATGGGAGAGCGGTGGGAGAGGGATGGGCGAGCGACGGGAGAGCGACGGGAGAGGGACGGGCGAGCGATGGGCGAGCGTGCCCCCCTCCCAGCGTCTGCGCAGGACGGAAGTCTCAGATCTATTAATATCACAGCCCGGGATAAAAATGGCACTTCCACCTGGTGCCAAGGATGTTTTTGATGATGTCTTATTGACTCATCTGTCAAAGCCTGAAGCCACACTGAGCTGTCGCGACAACATTTTCACGTCTGTGAAATTGCGCGGTAACGCGGTTCATCTTTTTAGCGGTGCCTTGAAAGTGTGCGATGTAGGGGTTTTTGTTTTGCTTGTTAAAGCGCGCAACGCTCGCAACGTGTTTTAACGCATTGTGAGCAATGTGCCCGGGTGTGCCGGCTTCATCCGCGCTTATCAGTCGCGTTTAAAATAACATTTTTGGCCGCCTCTGAAAGACGTTTACGTTCTTTTGCATTGCTGCAAGGGCCACGACTGCATGGAACGTTTCCATCGGCTGCTATTGATGTCGGCAATTTGATGAACAGCGTTTCATTGTTCATCACGGTTCACCACGCATGAAGTCAGACGCGGGGAAAGTAACGAAACAAGAGTTATAAAAATTATTGTTTGAGTCATCATAGGGGTCAATAGGACACATCGTGTTTGTGTTATTTTTTCAGGATTTCGATTTTATTTAGGTTAGCAGGAAGGCGGTCCCCCATGAGCTGTTCATCTGTAGTTCATGGCCACCCCCTGCGACGGCACAGATGTTGCGATCACGACACAGATCTTAGGTACATTCGTGGCCTCATAGGTCGCCTTACAGACATTCGGCGTCGGTGGTCGCTTGAGACATTACAGGAATGGGGAACCGGCCTAAAACATGAATGAAAAGAAGAAGAAAAACCGTGACTTACATTCTGTTACGAACAAAAGTAAAGGAAGTGGGGTGGGGGGAAACGTCACGCATTAAAAATGTCACGAATTCTATACAGGAGATGCAGCTACGTTGTAGAAATAGTAAATGTAACGTTTATACCAACTTGAACATGTTTCACGGGCATGCACTGCGCTTTTGTGGGGATCCACTGCTGGATGAAGGCCCTCCCCCACGCCGTGTGGGTTCGTGGCGGCTAACTGAAAAAAAAATGCTGTCAAGGAGAACGCCTTGGTTTAAGTTTCAAAACCAGTGTTGCTTATGTGCTTACACAATTTTGCTCCTGTAGCCAAATTGAGCAGAACAGGATCAGAATTGTAATTTGCTACATAGCTCTTTTGCAGAAGCGATCCGGCCACAAATGAAGCCTCAACAAAGTGGCTCATCATCATCATCATCGTGTGGACATTTATAGCGGCCAAATAATCTAAACACATGTTTTTAAATGCGGACGGGGAAAAACCGGAGGACCCAGAAATAAATCCACACCACGAAAGCGAGAACATGCAAACTCCAAATTTACAGGTGTTAGGGTCAGGATCGAACCCCACTATCTCCTGCATACCAGGTGAGGGAGTTAACATCTCACCACCACGTCGGCCCGAAATGGTCTGTCGCCTGGTTAAACAGTGTCTCACTGAATGGGAGTGGATCGATGTATGTGATGCGCAATTGTGCGTCTGCCAGGCTCTGTATCTCACACACGGTTGGTCGTGCGAAAGCAAAATATCTACATGCGTTTAGACTATTCGGCCGCTATACATTTACACGCGATAAGCCACTTCGTTGAGCTATCATTTGTGGCCAGGTCCCTTCTGAAAAAGAGCTACATAGCTCAGTTGGTCTTACCTGGTATAAAAATAGTTTAACAGTTTTAGTTTATGCCTGCAAAATTTAAAATTTTCCCGAACGAACAACATTTGCCCCCCAAACTTTAACCCAAACATATCTCCAAACCCAACTTGTGTATTTAAACGCGTTCCGCATGCCGCTGTCGTCTCTGAAAGAGCGCCCGCGGCGTCGACGCGCGGTGATGTCATCGCGCTGGACGCCGGGCCCTTGAGCGGCGTGGGCGCGTGGGCAAGGGCGCGGTGGAGTTACACCTCGCGCAAAAATACACGGAGCAGAGCCAGTTAGTGAATAGAGACACGGCGCCTCTCGTGAATGTCAAAGTGTCACGGGTGGCCGGGTGGCTGAGGAGGGGGGGTCAGGGCATCGAGCCGACAGTACCTGCCTGGGTTCAAATCCGGGTTTCAGCCTCCTGTGATCGAACTGTGTTCTGAAGTGCGGCGAGATGATGAGAATTAGGATATTTATTTATGCTGGAGAGAAATCCGATGAGCTGTGAAGCTCTTTTTTCACAGATCTTCAGTCGGGGCACGATGGACCAGAACGTTCCAACAACTGCACAAAAAAATATCCCATAGCATTAAATATAAATTTGTTTTTACTTAAATTGGCTCATTTCCAGTTGTGATAAAAACAAAGAATCGGCTTTATGGAGATTGTCATGAATTTCCTTTCGCAGGGCATTCAAATGCATGTCCATAGTTTCCATGAAGGCATCTATTGAAGTGACTTCAGAAGTGGATCTGCGATGTCACCTTCCGGGTTTGTTCTACCGCAAACCCGGAAGGTGACATCGCTTGCTTGCCGCGAGGCGTTCCGATTGACACAATCCCTCGTCTCATTCCACAATTGGCGACGGGGCGATTTGAGCGAAAGCGAGGGATTATGTACAAACGGCACAGTGCCGCCGCTCCACAGCGAGCGTGGGATCCGTTCCCACCTTTTGTGAGTGGCCCCTCTGTGCCGGTGGTGGAAATTCCACGTTTCTATGGCAAGTATCATTCTGCTCGTATGGCAACCATGTGCGACCGCCAACCAAATCCGGCAGAAGCTGGATTTAAGCACACCTGGCATGAGCGGATTGCTGATGTGAGCAGCACCCGCCTGTATTCTGCTGCTTATGTTGAGGGAAATGAGCACCTTATTTTACAAGCACACATGGGATAGAAGCACACCTGGCCTCCCTTGCAAGGGCGGTGTTCAATGTATTCAGCGTGTCGTGCACCATCCTGCATGGATCCGCGGGACCACCCTCGAGCCTAAAAAAAAAGGAAACCGAACTCTTCCATCAGGAACTCTGGTGTTTCGTGAATGACTGAATAAATGCACTCTGCAACGGTTCCACGAACCACAGCTCTGGAACCGCTGCTGGTATTGCTCTCTTGGCAACACAAACGCGGTGTTGTGTGACCGTCTGCACGCGTACTGTGTCGGCGTACGACTTGGAGGAGGAAGGAATTGGAGGCGCTGGGCCTCGCGGGACAGAGAGAGAGAGAGACAGTGCTCTGCGTCGTGGCTTTGCGCCTCGCGCTTGCCATTCATCACGCTCCGTGTGTGTGTGTATGTGTGCGTGTGTGGGAGCCGTAGTGTAGTGGTTAGCGCGCTGCGCTACGAACCCGGCGACCCTGGATTTGATTCCCGCCTACGGCACCAACACCAGTGACGATTATCTGAACCGGTCCTGGGCATCGCCACTGGGGAGACAAAGGCGGCCGGGCGTGTTGCCGGCTACCCTCCTCCTCCTCCTGTACCGTTTCGGCCGTCATAGTGTGCTCGCTAATAGCACTTGCCCCAACAGCCTGCTCAAGGCTATACGGGGGAAACTTTGTCTTTGTTTGCGCGCGTGCTTGCGCGTGCGTGTGAGTGAGTGCCACCTCGACGATAATCCTCGAGACTTTATTTCCCCTGACGGGCGACGCACCTGGCGCTCCACTCTCACTGGAGGCACCGCGCGGTGGTGGCTCCACACTCAATGCAGCAGCCGCAGCAGCAGCAGCAAGCAAGCGTGTCCACGCGTCCCACTTTGTGATAACTCGCGTTCGCTCCAACCTCTTCGGATGACATTCAATTGAAATGATTTTTTTTTGTTTTACGGGTGGCTGCTAATGCCCTGACCGCTCGGTCGCCCGGTGGTATTGATTTGATCAGGACACGCATCTCACTGACGACACTCGGGAGAAGTCAAAACCTTCCTCGCTATTCGGAATAAATGCCACGACGAGACCATTCTCCGGAAGACAATGGGCACAAAGTTCTCATCCGAAGCCACATTTGACGTCAAGATTGCGACTGTATATCGTCGTCGTCAGCAGCAGCAGCAGCATCCATGTTCTATTCACTTCTTTGATGAAGTTCTCCCGAAGCTGTCGCCATCTCTGTCCCTGCTGCGATGTAAAAAAAACTCCGCACGAGCTCGGTTCGTCGCTCCATCTCCGCGGTGGTCGGGCCCCTCGCGTGCATTCTCACCCTTGGCTGCTGCTCCATCGTTCGTCTTGACCCGCTGGCCATCGTCCAGAATTTGAAAGCAACTCTGCGAAACAGAACTGTGCGCGATGATACATTTCTGCTCGTATTTATATTGGTTACAAGTTTCAGATGTTCTGTTAATACACAGGTGTGTGTCTATATATTTTTAAAAATTGTTTTTGAGGTTGGTTTGGACTTCTCCTGGGTTGGCTCAGCCTCAAATAAGTCAAATTGTGCAATATTAGTAGATAGGAAATCAACAAAACGTACAAGCTATGATTTTTTGGAAAAATATTTACTAAACTTTGACCAAATATTAAATATTAGCAGTTTAACGTGGATGTAATATTGCAGCGTCATTTGTGCAATTTATTGTACAAGCACCGGGTGTTGGGTGCATTGTGTACTGTGAACCCGGCGACCTGAGTTTGAGTCCCAGTCACGGCTAACATCTGTGTCGAACGATGACTGAAACGGCTGTGTGCAACCCTCTTCACCGCGCACACACTGACCAGCACGGTGAAGTATGGTCAAACAACCCCCACGATCGGCATTGCATCGGGAAGAGGTCTTAAACCAGTCGTGGGTTGACCAAAGGGCCATGAATTCAGTATCATTATTATCATTGAAAACCTCATTAATTCATTTCAATTTACGAAACCTAACGTGCATTTACGAGACATCCTGGGTCACGTGGATTCACGGAGATTGCGAAATCACGGGAGTGTGAACTCCGTGAGTTCCAATTCAAAGAACGGGGGGGGGGGGGGGTGTCAAAGTGAGGAACCACGTTGTGGTGAGTCGCCAGTGGTGGGCTTGCCTTTTAAAATCACTCGGCCCCGTCCAGAGGAATGTGGAATGTACGTCAATGGGCCGTGGCACGGGGCTGTGTCAAAGAAAAAAAGAGGAGCACTGTGCAAAGATATAAATAAATTTATTGCAGGGATCCCAGAAAATACACGTTTACAAAAAATATAATAAACAGTATTTCAAGATTATAAACTGGTTGTGTTTGTAATTGGAAGGTAGCCTGCAATGCAAGCGAAGATTTGTTTTTTTTTACCAAATGTCTGTGCTGTGTAATTTATTTGAAGATGGTTGTCTTCCTCTTCTCCCGGTGTATAAGGCACACACTTTTCTTAGCCTGGAGTTTCAAAGTAAAACTTGGGGAGGGATGAGTCTGGTAATCTGGCAGCTGTGTGCGTGCCTGTGCACATGACCAGAATTTGTCTAACTTCATTGATACCGTGCAAAAGTTTGGGGCGCATCGTCATCTTATAATCTTATAATCCAGGTGATACGGTAATGTTTCATGATATCATAACTAATCCCCATTGTGGTACGTTCGGGCACCCTGTATGATAAACATAGTGCCCCAAACCCGCGTTCGCAATGCAGTGGAATTTATGTCAATATCTTTATTTTGTTGTTGTAGCATGATGGATCGTGGCTGTTGCTGGCCTAGGCATGGATAGAATGGCCGTGTGATTTACAGCGCACTCCGATGTACCCCTACTCTGTGTAACCCTGCCAATACTGCTGCTGGGTGCATCTAAGCAGGAGGGTCCCTGTGCAGTGTTCACCTGGAGGGAATCCTTCTGGACCAGGCCACCACACGGCGATATCTGGATGATGACAATGACGACGATGATTATTGAATTTGTTATGATAGCCGACAGTGGAGATGATGGTGATACGAATTTTGATGATAGTGATTGTAAATATGATGATGATGATAGTGATGAAATGATAGGGATTCGGATGAAACAGGAGGGAGTGAGCGATGGGTGAGTGTCCGCACGTGATGTCGTGACTCGGCGTGGTTGGCATGGGCGAGGAATGAAAACGTGGCTCCCTGTCCAATATCCCCCCTCTTCATAGTCCAGCATCTATACCCCTCCGGCCCGGTCCATCCACGATCGTGGGTGCAGTTGCACCGCCTGCACACTCGACAGCCACGCCACTCGCACGTACTCTCCGCGTGACGCTCGAGTCGCTAACGAGCGCTCTCTCTCTCTCTGTCTCTCTTTGTCTCCGCATCTCTGCGGCCGCTGCAGCGGTGAGGGCGCATGGTGATGGGTGAGCGGGAGCCGCCCCGTCTGGCCGCGCTGGACGAGCCCCTGGAGGGAGAGGAAGAGGAGGAGGAGGACGGCGCCGCCGCCGGGCGCTCCGAGCAGGAGCTGCAGGACACGTGCACGTACATCGTGCAGGACCAGCCCTGGCCGGGGCCTCTACCCGGAGCGGCGCCGCGCGCCGAGGCCACGCTGCCACGCAACCTCCGCTTCCACGTCTCACACACGGGACAGGTGAGGCCCTGAGCCACGGTGAACCCCAGCGACCCCACCCTTGACTCTGACCCACGGTGAACCCCTGCGACCTCACCGTTGACCCTGAGCCACGGTGAACCCCAGCGACCTCACCCTTGACCCTGACCCACGGTGAATCCCAGCGACCTCACCCTTGACCCTGACCCACAGTGAACCTCAGCGACCTCACCCTTGACCCTGACCCACAGTAAACCCCAGTGACCTCACCCCTGATCTATAGTGAACATCAGTGACCTCACCCCTAACCCACAGTGAATTCCAGTAACCTCACTCCTATGACGACCCATAGAGAACTCCAGTGACCTCATTTATGACCCTGACCCACAGTAAACCCGATTGTTTCCTATCTTCCGAGGCAGCCTCCGCCTTGTCCACAGTGGGCGCAACTTTCCCCAAGCTCCCTCCTAATGCCCAGGTGCCCCCCTCCCCCCCCTGTTCCCCAAAGTCCTCCACTGCTGTTGTCCTCCCTCCTAAGTTATGTCTGCCTCCTCTACTCCGAGTCCAAGGAGTTTTTGTCTCTCTCTTGACACAAGGAGACACTCAACGGATTTCTTATTACGTTTGCTTTAACCCATGATGCTCCACAGTAACGCATTAAATGAGCGTGTGTACGGTGCAGCTTTAATACGTCAACTGGGGTTCCCATATTTTGCGTGGAGCGCTCTTGCCAATGCCGTCTAGTTATAAAACGGCATTGGATTAAAAAGTCTGACTGTGCCGATGAGAGCCAGACGGGTAAAACCGGTCCATCGTTGGCTCCCTTAAAGAAGCGCTGCTTGGAAACATTGGTCTGGAAAGCCAACAGGCACGGAGACCAGAACGGATTCGTATTTAAACGCGGAGCAGAGTTACGTTTGTATTAGCGCTTTCATAATATTCCGCTTACACTCAGCCAGGGGGGAGAGTGAGCCTGGCTACAGAAGCTAGTTGAGAAAAGGCAATGAGCGGCATCAAGATTGGCAGCTGGGGATCGTTTACTAAAATAAACACAATCCAAGCGTGGTTCTGACCCACATGGGGCTCTCGACCTCTGAACCCAATTTCTTAAAAGGAAATGTACGTTTCCACGAGCACGAAGAATTGTGCTTTAAAGCATGGCTCCCTTTTGGGAAACGTGGCCGCGCGGGCAGATGCATGGCTCGGGATTACACCGAGAGGCAGGAAGGGGTAACACTTGGATTGGCAAACACGCGCAGGTTTAAAAGACGTAATGCCAACTGTTGCTAAAAAACAGGAAGAGGGGCTTGGGCAGGACGCGTCCGTGGTGTTGCCAGCGGTCGAGAGTGACGCGGGAGGCGAATGAGGAACCGCGTCTAAGAAGCACGGATGCCGGGTAGTTGGAGCGATAGGCGGATTGGTGATGCGATGTGCGGATTGGTGATGCGATGGGCAAATTGTTGCACAGAGGGACCGTGAATTCTGGTGGCAAATTAGAGGGGAGGCCTTTATACAGCAGTGGATTGATCAGGGCTGGTGATGATGAAGCTTCTGGTTTAAATGGCTTATTTTATTACCTTTTGTGTGTGTGCCACAATAGATGGTGGACAGTAATGAATGAAGTCTGTTTACATTGGGGTCCGTGTATTTTTCCCAAGGGCGCCGTGGTGGCGAGATGTTTACTACTTCGCCTGGTATACAGGAGGTCGTGGATTCGATCCTGACCTTGACGCCTGCTGATGTATATTTGAAGTTTACATGTTCTCCCGACGGTCGTGTGGAATTTTTCTCCCGGTCCTCCGTTTTTCCCCCCTCCACACATAGAAGCAACATGCGATTAGAATATTTGGTTGCTAAAAATTTCCACATGATGATAAGTCACTTCGCTGAGCCATCGTTTGTGATAGCCAGTTCGCTTCTGAAAAAAGAGTTAGATGGCTTGGTGGGCCTTACCTGGTAAAATAAAAAAATTGTGAAAAAAAATGTTTTGATGCTAAACACGCTAAGAAGAAACAAGTTGCAAATCTCTTTGCTGGCTTTCATTTATCACGAACCTCCTTAACAATCCTCGGTCATTGACAGCGGCTCATCTGGCAGCATCGGGACGAGAGGCACCTTGGCCTGACGGGTTTTCACCACGGATATTTCATTGCCCAACACCAGAAATGCAAATAAAAATAAAAAAAAAACTCTTCAGCAGTGTGTGACCGTGGTCATCCAGAACGGGACCATACGACGTTGTAGAGACACAAGGCCCCGATCCGCAAATACGAAGGAGACATCACGGCGATACACTCCGCTGCTCCTGACGCGGTTGTTTCTGGGCTTGACCACCTGGATGTGAGATTGTAGTCTCTCCATCTACATCATCATCCGTACGAGGAGAAGAAGGGGAAGCAGTGGCCACGTGACCCAACGGATAGCCTGGCAGCGCGCGTTCTGATCCTAAACCAGTCCAGGCGTTGCTCCCCAACGACGCGACCTTAATAGGCGTGTGTAACAGTCGTGTATCTGCGAATCTACATCGGCCATACGAAGGAAGAAAAAAGGGAAACTGAAGATTTGTTTGATTAATTTCACTTTGCCGTCAGATTCCCTCCTGCATCATCATCATCCTTCTCGGTGTTCGTAGAGGAACAACCGCACGATCATAGGGGATGCACCGTGGAGCTCGTGCCAAAACAAAACCAAAGAAGAAGCAATTAAAAAGCTCAGGAAATTTGCACGTAGGAGTTGTTGCAGGGTTGCTGACAATGAAAGTGATTTGAGAAAGGAAGGCAGCCCGGAGAAAGGATTGCAGGAGGATTGGAGACTTGGAATGAGAGATTTTCCAAGCAAAGAGAAGATGGGAAGCGTTTCTGGAGCGTTGCCCCCAAGTACGCCATAGCCCCACCCCGCTCCGATGTTTAATTAATGAGACCTCGACTAATGTCTCTCTGGCTTTGAAAAGCATCTTTGCGGCTTCTCGGGTGTCTGAAGACATTTAAAGAATTCATTAGAATTAGCTGGAGTGGATGGCCGGCGGTGGGGGCTTGTGTGGGGTGGTGTGGGACACATAGATCAAAAGCGCTGTGCAACCGTTTGGAATTCGGCCACGGCTCATCCCGCCCCCACCCATCCCCGCCCTCCCCGATTGTCAATATGCTTTCCGTCGACTTATTTATTCAACAACAATCGAGGGACCGTTGCGCTCCGGTGGCTGTTAAAGGATCTCATGTGCCAGTGGGTATTGACCATCGTCTGGATTCGGTCACCTGTACATGTCGCCACCCTCCCCCCCCCCCCCATCAAAGATGGAGTTTCGTGAATGGGCCTCCTACTGCTTAGCAAAGTTGGCACGAGTCCGGACCGTGTTTGCCCAGGGACACGCGAGCGTGCCATCAGGCCATCATCCGCCTGAAACCCCCCCGCCCCCCGCCCCCCGCGTCACGTCGGCAAATATTTGTTTAAAGTGTCATGAAGCGCACCTTAAAGGCCTAAAATTGCGCGCGTTACTTCCCTCCCCTTCCTTTCTTTCGCTAAAATTATCGACGCGTGAACCGCACGCGTCGGAAAGACACGTGACGCGCAGTGACGTGCGTCGGTCGATCGTACGAGGCGGCCGATGCGTCTTGGCGTGAGGTGCTGTTATTATTAGCACCGGCGACTGGGGGGGGGGGGGGAGGGGGTGGAAATTCCTTTGCACTTGAGCGTTTCCCTGTGACAAGAGGAGGACACTCGGTCTAAAGAGGAACCCAGCGCACGATTCCGCGTCAGATAGGAGGCATATCCTGGGCTAGCTTGCGTGGTGAAGTATGGTCAAATAACCCCCGCCCCCCCACGACTTGTGACGCCATGGGGGGGGGGGGGGTGGGAGGCCATCTTACAGCATTGGATGAACAAAAGCACTATTTTCACTGTGTGTGTTTTTTTCTAGAATTTGTTCAAATAGACACATGTTATTTCCCCCCCCCGCTGTATACCTACATCTTTTCTACACGACAGACGTGTATGGTATCTGTCATTATCTAAAATATTCATAAACACGTTGTGTGTCTATAAGTGGATGAAAGTTAAATATAAAGCAGTGTGCCTCCTTGAAAATGTTCTCTCTTTTTTACGTTTTCTCTAAATGAATAGCAGTCGCCACTTCACCACTGCCTGTGCGTCTGGCTTCGGACGTGGATATTCACCAATTTAATTAGCGGTGTGTCTTGGCCGACCAAAAACGGGCTCCACGCAGAGGCGGAGCCAGGGGGGTGACAGGGTAGACAATTGTCACCCCCGAAAAAAAATAAAAAATCGAAAATCTGAAACACTCTGCGTATAATTGTACGACACTCGGTCTGGCGGACTCCGTGCAACTGCATTGTCAGAGTGTGTCGCCAACCGATGGCGTCTAGTTCAACAGCCTGGCTCTCTAATCATTCTTGAAATTAAAATTTGTTGACTGTCACCCCGGGCTGAAAATCCTGGCTCCGCCCCTGGCTCCACGGACACACGCGTAGCTCTCGTCCCGGCCTGCGTGCTGGGTGACAACTCTCCCCGTGCTGTAGACGCACGCGGGGTCTTGTTGGGACAACCGTTTAATGCCTCGAGGGAAAGGGCACTCGGGAATTGGACACTGCCGCACGTACATACCGTAAGCGTGGGCGGACGGACGGACGGACGGACGCATTTGCGTGGCTCACGGCTCCGCGCCGGTGGGACGGGCCGACCCACGGTTTGACCCGCCGTTTGTTGCCATCGCCGCCACGAAGGCCTACACAGTCGTGCCGCACCGCATGTTGTACAGGCGCCGATGTCCGAGGTATCGCTCTGGGTGCCCCGGAGAACGTTTACTTCCCTGAAGGAGCTCCCAAGCGAATGCGGGCGACACGTCGGACATCGTTTGCCGAGGCATGCAGTACAAAACCCGGAAAGCATGTCGGACTAGCTTCAGAAACTTCTTGGCAGATTTTGCCAGGAGCGCAAGTGCATTCTATTCTTTGTGTCTTTCGGTAAAGTCACGTAGATAGGTTCAAAGATCATGATGATGATCGCTTGTGTTGCGGTCGAAACGTCGTAGTTTTTTGTTATTTTCGTTATTTTCTTTGAACCTATCTACGTGACTTTACCGAAAGACCCAAAGAATACGAATTCCTGCAGTCACGAAAGCATTAAGTCAAAAGCGCATTCGAGTCGACATCCACGTCGTCAGTTTTGCATCGAGGAAGCCGTGAAGGTGTGACGACGAACCCGCTGCCGTGCCGTCGGGTTTTGTGATGTCACCGCGCGCGGTTGGAGGGGGAAGAGTACAAAAAGTGAGAGTGCAAAGGGCAGAGAGCAGAGCTTCTGTTTAGACAAACCAAACCTCAACTCGACTGCAGTCAGCATGATAGATGCACTTTGCTGAGAATTGCTTTCACTTTTCCCCTGCCTCGTGAATTACATTTTTTTTACCTTTTGTCTGTCTCACCAGGGCAGATTCTTCTCTACTTTTTAGTTGACAAATGCAGACACAGCGGGGGCAGACACAAGTGACTGAGCAAGCGTGAATGTCCAAAGATGAAAAACCGCAGAGCGGCGTGGGGTGGTTATTAATATCATTGCTTTTTGTTGTTGGGGGACCACTGATTTTGTTGTCAAACGAACGAAGGATCTCGTGCGTAGTCTCGAGTGCCCTGCGTGGAAATGTCCTTCTCTTCCGGAGCTGGTGAATCCCGTCCTGATCCATTCTCTTTGTTCTCTTGGGACGTTTTGGACTCCGTAGGATTGGCGCTTCGTCGCAAGATCCGCCGACGTGTGCGACGCCGTCTCTTCGAAAATGATTTTGTTGTTGTTTGGAAATAGAATGGCAGTCGGAGATCAGTAAATCACTTACCTGCGCCAGAGTTAATTAATCCCACATGTAGCTCGGGGGTTGTTTGCAATAGCATCCTCTTAATGAATCGTTTGGCAAAAAGGTTACACAAATTTGTCTGGCTTGTGTCAGAGTTTCCCGAACTTGCAGTTTCTAAGGTTGTGAGTTCAAGGTCACCACCACCCACCATCAATCTGGGGGTTCGTTCAAAATTAGTACCACTTCGTGTGAAACTCACCAATGATTGGCTTGCTCCACAGAAATGTGGAATGTCTCACGTTAGCTCAGAAAGGCCCAAGGATACGAGCACTGCCCGATGTGCCCTTTGAGACTGGGGGGGACACTTAAAAGTGAGTTTCGGAATTTAATATAACATGTTTGTTTTTATTTAAAATGAGAAAACAGTGCGTTCAAACGCCAGCAACTTCATTAAGAAGCAGAAGCAGCCTCATAGCGTCAAAGGTGGGGGTGAGGGTGGAGGCGGCTAAGACCACGCCCCCTACTCATAAAGGCTGAGGCCCCCCTTTTCAAATTCATTTTGGTGTTGGTACAAAACTTCGTATGGTTTGCGCCACAGCAGAATTCAGCGTGGACAAAAGCTGAGCGGTGTCGTTACTCATTCTGTTTAGTGTGTCGCGTTTAAAGTCCGTTGAACAACAACGACAACGGTGTCGTCCCACCCATATTAGCTGTTGTCTTCCCTCCTCCCCCCCCTCCCCTTCTCAAGCAAGGCCACACTACAGGGCCGAGTGGAAGTGCCATGGGCCGGTGATGCAGACCCGCTTCTGGTCGGAGTCTGTAGCCGGAGGAAAGCGAAAGGAAAGCAATACAGGGGTGGGGGGGGGGGCCCAACTTGCCTTCAAATGGGTCTCAGCATGCCTATTGGCACCCATATTACTACAATAAAATATTTGTTTCCATTTTGATTTGAAGCTTTCGTGACTGCAGTAATTCATATTCTTAGCTCTTTCGGTAAAGTCACGTTGAAGGGAAACAATAAAATTATAAAATATATTTACTGTTTCCCTTCAACGTGACTTTACCGAAAGAGCTAAGAATATTTGTTTTCATGTTTTGATTATGTTTCTTCTACCTGTGCAGACGTAGCTCGGGGTCCCTTCAGAAGTGTGGAAGAGGGACGGAGGTGAAAGGTGGCCAGATTTGATAATATTGGCCGTTTTTTGCCGATGGACTGTGGATACTGTCTATTTTCGGGAGGCAGAGGTGAACACACTGCTAAACCTTCGTGCATGGCAAAGCCTGCAGAACCAAGGCTTCGGTTCGCACACTTTTCACGGGCGAAAAGCCACACTTTGTTTAATTTCGTGTGCCAACATTACGCTACGACTGTGGTCGCACACGAAAATCTTAAAAAGAATTGGATGTAGCAAGCATTTCCACAACCGTACGATCGTATGTATATATATACATTTTAATTTAGCATAAAAAAGTATTTAAGGGTAGATATCATGCAGTGCTTCGGGTGGCGAACACATTTTCCAATACAACCTAAACGGCAGCGAGGGGCGGTGAATTAAAAGTTGTAAATTTTTCTAAACTTATTTTGAGTTGCAATTGTGGGGAATTTTTTTTGGTGTGTTCAAAAACATTTACTCGTGCCTACGCTGAGTCAGAGTCTGCAACTCGATCAAGAGGCAGCGTGAATAATTCAAGGGCTTACAGGTCTCACGACTTTGCAAGATTCATGACGGGGGCCTTGGTATTTTGAACTGAAATACACCCAATTGTTCAAACTTTAATATCCACCTCGCTATTCCTGGGAGATAATTACAGTATCTGGCCCGATGCTAAATGTTACGGAGAATTCACGACGCACTTTCGCGATGGATTTCGCCCTGGGTACGGGGTGGGTCAACGCACCCAGCTGCATCGCACAAGTCTCATTTAATTCCCACAGCATTAGTGTACCGTCGCAAGCCTGTCATTAACTTAATGACTAGGCTCGGGCCCACGTGTCTTTGAAATCGTTGCCTTTCTCCTACTTTCGTTAACTTCACTGAAAGAGAATGCATTCTGCCAGTGTCCCAAGCGCTACCAATTCTGGAATGACACCATTGATACCTTAAAGCCCGTCGCCGGTCCACCGCACCTCCGATGAGCATGGTTGACTATGTACGGTGCGAAAGAAGTGCAACGTACGTACGTGCAGGATGGGCGAAGGTCTCACCCCTCCCCACGCACTGTGTCGGCTTTGGTGCTTGTTTGACCCATACTTCACTGCACTGGTCTGTACAAATTCTGGCGTGATGTGAGATGCGTGTAGCGGCAGCCATGTTCAATTCTAGGCTGAGTGACTTGTATCGGATGCCTTCGAAGGATACAGATGTTAAAAGCAAACCCCTTGGACCTTGTGTATAAATTCGCACATTAACATAATAGTCAACACGTAGGCTTTCGCGACCAATATCCATAATACGGGTTTTTTGGGGTTAGATCGTGTAAATATATGTGTCGTTAAACCCGCCACCACCCAACACAGCCAACTAGTAAGGTTTGTCAAATCTGGCTGTTTGCCTTAATGAAGCTAGTTGTAATTACTGGCGAAATGTCATGCTCAAATTGTAAACGTTGTGGATTTTCTCTCCAACACACAAGCGGTGCGCTGCGAGTGCCGAATTGGCACGTTCTGTTTATGTGACAACCCTTACTAATTGGCTGTCGGGTGGTGGCCGGTTTAATGACACCTTTATATATTTACACACTCTAACCCAAATAAACCTGTATTATGGTTAATATTTGCAGCTTGCACGATGCATTCTAAATGTTTATTTAGTCCTTAAATTCCGGTGTTTCACGATAGAACGGAGCAGACATGCGAGATGATCCACGTCGTGTATGGTCACATGGGCGCCACGGCCAGATTTGGAGTTTTTTATTTTCAAGGTCACGCCTCCTCCCGGTTTTACCCATTTGTTGTTAAACTGAAGGCAGTGCGAATCGAAAGACCGTTGCTCAATATTTACCGGTTGATTGGACGGAGTTGAACAATGCGTTACGGTGCGATAGACTGAGTTGCAGCGGCGGGTCATAGACGCAGAGATGAATAGGAACCCGAGCGAGCTGTTCGCATCGACAGATTGGAGTGTGATTAATTCTAGATTTGAAGCTTTCGTGACTGCAAGGATTAATACTCTTTGGTTTTTTCGGTCAAGTCACGTACGTGACGTACGTGACTTGACCGCTGTGACTATTCCACCTGAAGACGGAAGCTTGTGTTGCCTCCGAAACGTCGTGATTTAATTTAGTTGTTTTCTTTTATTTTATTTTACCTACGTGACTTTACCGAAAAAACCAAAGAGTATGGAGTGTGATTCTCAGCTGTTGACTTTTACACCAGGAGGGACAAATTGAGACGGCGTGACCCTGGAAAAAAACAAAACTGAAACGTCACTTTTTGCAAGAGCATATTTTTAGAGGCACCCGAATGCTCAGCTCTCTCTACATCCATCGTTATTGCTTGATGATCTTTTTGGTTGACGCATCTGACAGCTGTAAAATGTTCATTTATTTTGTTGATAGAATTTTCATTGGTCTAGTAAAAAAAAAAAATGCCTGCATGCACACTCAATCACTGTGGCTTAAATCGTTTGGGTTAATATTTTTCATGCCTTCATTTTTACGTTTGCTAGCAATGCCAGTGCATCACCTTACCTCGCATGTATTTTACCTCGCAATGCGTGTGGCTCCCTTAAAGGCTCCTAAATACAATTACATCACTGCAAGTTCAACATACACACACGAGCTTTTTTTGCCCGTCCAAGGACGAGTGTATATTGCAGTAAATCTGAAATATTCAATGGAAAAATTGTTCCGCTCATGATTATTAATGAGGGGATGAGGGGGGGGGGTTGCCCCATGTGTGGAGTGACGTCACCTAATGGTTATTGGAGAGGGGTGTAGCATTGGAGTGACGTCACCCACTCATGATTATTGTGGAGGGGTGTGGCATTTGGAGTGACGTCACCCACTCATGATTATTAATGAGGAGAGGGGTACGGCATGTGGAGTGCGCGACCTTGTGCGTTAGTGTAAAAATCCACCCACTCATGAATATTAATGAGGGGGCGGTGGGCCTCGTGGAGTGATGTCAAGCGCGGGACGGACAGACATTTCTGGGTGATTCTAGTAGGTAATACATACAAATACACCCACCCACTGCAGTTCATCACAACTGTTAGTTCCTCTCCACACACCGAGGTAAAGGGGCGGCTCCTGCAATTGCTTGCTCACAACACTGCTGGCGGAAAGAGCATCCGCTAGGGTCAACTCTAGCCCAGTGTTCTTCACTGCAAGGCCCCGCGGGCCACTGGTCGGGCCACTGGTGGGCCCCCCTTGTGGCCTTGGTGGCCCCTGACGTGTGGCCCACCGACCATACACAGAGAGTGACAACACCCCATCATCATCGCGCTGCTGTCAAACCCCACAATGGTTTCAAATGTGTGGTGGCCCTCGCACACTGATGATGTCTTATCGGCGAAAGTGGCCCTCCCTCCCCCCCCTGAAAACTAGTGACGGACGCTGCTCTAGAGGGGGTGTTTGGTCCAATCGTCTAGGTTAACCGGGCATGTTGGAAGAGAGTGGGCTTACCCACATTTTACCCCACCACACGTGTCCCACCAATTGACCGACTGTGGCGCGTACTTATTTATTCTGGTTTGCGTGACGGTCACCTACGTTTGCAATGCGCGACGAGCGAGCGTGCGATCGACTTTGCCCGCACGCTGCCCACAAACTCTCTTGCAGCTCGCTGGTTTTGTGGTTGCAGCCGGATGAATACACCCCCACCCCATTTGCTTGTTCTTTTTGTTTACACAATCATCACGAACACCATTGTGGAGAAAAGGAATAACAACATAATTCACGCAGGCTTATATGTCTCCTTCACATGCCTGTCCCTCCACGTAAAAAAGAAACAAATCCACGATTTTTCTTTTTTGACGCCCTGTCAGCTGCAAAGGCCGTCTGGAAGTGCATAATTTCAGCAGCATTGATTTAAACTGAGCAATTAAACAACCGAAATTTATTTAATTGAACTGCTGACACTACTGCTGAAATTACGCATTCCAAGACGGCCTTTGTGACTGATGGGATGTGCGTGTTTAAAAAAAAAACAACAAGAACAACAACAACAACAACATATTTCACGTGGAGGCACGGACAAACGACTTGGGACGTGTCATCCGGTGAATTGTTTAGCCTTCTTATTCAACTCGAGCAAGATGAGCGAGTTGCGCGTGCGACGCATCCTGCAACCGGGAGACTCAGGGCCGCTTTCGGATAACCGCAGTGACGTCGATCGATACTCGGGAAGCCACGTGGGGCGAGCAGACCGTCCCGCTCCGTCGAGCAAGACCTCAACCCCCACACCCCCTCCTCGTGTCGTAGCCGAGTGCCAGATGCGTGCACGCTCATTGACACCAGGGTCATCATCGCGTGAGAGCCACTCGATGTTTCACTTAGCGCCTGCGTGGCTGCGCGGTCGGCCGCAGCTTTGCCTTGCCCCCCCCCCCTCTCCCCGCTGTCTCTCATCTCTTGCTTCATTTGCAGATCATCGGCGTGCTGAGCAGTGAATACATCCCCGAGGGAACGCGCTTCGGTCCCCTCGTGGGGGACATCTACACCGAGGATGCAGTCCCGAAGGAGGCAAACCGGCAGTATTTCTGGAGGGTGAGTCCGCAGTTGACGGAACGACCATAGATATGCGGCAGGTCTGCCTGCCTACCTGTGTTTCTGGCGAGATGTTAACTACCGCGCCTGGTACGCAGGAGTGCGTGGGTTCGATCCAACCCCTGACGCCTGCTGCTGTATATTTGGAGTTTGCGTCTTTTTTCTCTCCCCACGGTCGCGTGCATTTTGGAATCAATGTTGGGTTCTAGAGTATTTGGCTTTCTATCAATTTGCCACAGGACGATAAGCCGCTTCGTCGAGTTACCATTTGTGGCCAGGTCGCTTCTGACAAAGGGCTACACAGCTCAGTGGGCCTCACGTGGTAAAATAAAAATCGTTCAAATAGTTCGCAGCTAGCCTTCTTGCCTACCTGTCTATCTATCTATCCACGTGTCATCGTAACAGCGCGTCAGTGTAGCTGTTTGATTCGTGTGCCATCTGCATGCTCGTGTATCTGTTCGTCGTACAGCAGGAAAAGAAAACCAGACCCCTCCCTCCCCTGTGCGTCTGACGATCGCGTTTGCGCCGTACTCTCGTTCTGCGGCGGCACCCGGAACCGTGGCGCTCGCTGCCCTTGAGAACTTGTGCGAGCCGTGCATGTGTGTACGCGGACCAATCTCTCGCCGCCGTACGTAGCCAGCCGTGCTAATCGGAGGCGGCTCGGCCGTAACCAGAGATCTGATCGGCGCGACTCGCCGGCGCCGGCTCTCCGCCGTGACCTCCGATGAGCACGGTTGGCTACGTGCGGCGGCGGGAGAAGTTCAACGCGCGTACATGCGTGACAGAGCGGGGGGGGGGGGGGGGCAATCGTCATAAGCCGGCCCCTTGAGCTATCTGCACGGCGATCGTGTCCGCCTCTGAGAATTGTCACGTGACCGACAAGTTGGGCCCCATGTTGCTCGATTGGCCGTCTCACTGATTGAAACCGGGACATGGACCCTGTTAGGTGGGGGGGGGGGGTAACATAACGCAACAATAAATCCCGTATCTGTTGGCGGAATGTTATCGGCACAACTTGCATTTGTTCCGTACAAACTCTTGCTGGGCACGCGCCTGACTTTTTAGCCGTTTTATCTACAACCAACCTCCTCTGAGGCATGCCAGCGAGATGAGCATTAGAGCTTCACTCCTTTATCCACTATACAGATGATTAGACAATTCAAGGAGTTACAATAAAAACCCAACCGAGATTAGAATACAAGGTGTTTGTCACGTGATGCAAGGTGTTTGCATCACGTGAATTCCGCCAGCATGCAGAGCGCTCAAAGCTCCTTCGCCGTGCCGGGGTTAGGGCCACTGACCAAAGAATGGTGGGCCCCACCTCCCCCGACCGCGAGAGACGTCTGCACGGAGCATTCCATTGTTGTCGTGGGTGACAGATGACATGACAGCGGAGAGCTTGGAGAGGCGGTGCTTGACCTTGAACCCACACGTGCCACTTGCGTGTCGTTGTCATAATCATGATCTTCATCATCATTATCATTACTGTCATCGTCGTCATCGCGTGTCATCCCCAATCCAGGGCCCGGCGATATGTTCATCTTCTCCATCTCTTCTTGTCTCTTCGCCAGTGCCAGTGAAGCTCCAACCACCTCCATGTGTGTTGTCCAGGCACCTCGCTTCCCTGTCTCCCATGCGATCTCTTGCCCTCAATTCTCAATTCCCTACCCCGTAAATGCAACATGTTTTTCAAGCCCTCTTGGCCCACACATATTAGCCTTGCTTATCGCCATAACCTTTATAAGTTCATGACACTGGTGCGTTTTCTTACGTTTGTTTGCATTGTCGATGATCTGTTTGCTATTAAAACTATGAACTAAACTATTTTTATTTTAAAAGGTAAGGCCCACTGAGCTATGTAGCTCTATTTCAGAAGCGACCTGGCCACAAATGATAGCTCAACGAAGTGGCTTATCAAAGTGGAAATTTATAGCAGCCAAAAACTCTAAACGCGTGATGTTGTTACTAAATGTGGAGGGAAAAACCGGAGGACCCGGAGAAAAATCCACGTGACCACGGGGAGAACACGCAAACTTGAAACACACAGGCATCAGTGTCGGGATTGAACCCACGACCTCCTGTATACGAGGCGAGTTCGTTAATTTTCTCTTCATGAGCATCTCCAGAACGTATCTCCCGCGCATCACCATATCGCTCTGCAGTGTACTGACTGTAATTAATACGAGGCCATGCATTATTCATAATCTCAAAATTCAGTGGGGGAGGCAGGGCATATTTGTGGGGGGTGGGGTGGACCCTGCTCAGGGAATTGCTCAGTTGCCTCTGGTGTTGAACTACTGCTGCTGCTAAAATATAGGAGTGGTGTTCATGAGTAATAGCTCATTGGAAAGGTCTATAATATTTATATTATTAATATTAAAGAGACCGGTTTGTCCAGCTTCAAATGAACGATGAGGGCTATAGTATTTTCAGGTATGCGTGCCAAAGGGTTTTAAGTTGTTGCTGTTGTTTTTTTGGCACCAATGAATCTCTGCACCACAGTTAAAACGTAAACAATCTCCTTGTCGTTCGTGGCTGCTTCTCCCACGGTTCGTGGCTAAGCAGCAACAGCAGTAGCAGCAGCGCTGGTATGTGCGTGCCAAGAACACGGCACTGTGGAGAGCAATCGACTAGACAACCTTACCAAAGTTTGTGCATTTTATTTGAATTCCTTCTTAGTGTTGCCCATCAACTTTACTGTGGGGAAAGTCCCGCATTCACTGCAACTTACCCGCACGCACGCTAACACAAACGTGTAACGCGCGCTCACGCATCTACATATTGCTATCGGCTTGCGCAAGTAACGCATCTCACCAAACTAAATTCCAGCCATTCTCAAGCCACCGATAGATGAAGGCGGGTTCTTTGACTATGCACGTCGCACTGGTTAGTGTGGACTGGCGAAGTGAGAAAGGCGAGGGCAAGAAAGCGGTTCTCACATCGCTCGCCACTGATGTTAGCCCGTGGCCTGGGGGTCAAACTGAAGGTGGCCGGGTTCGTAGCGCGCTGCGCTGAACCACCATATGCCACCGCTGTGCTTCATTCAACAAAGTTGCGAATTGTGGACAGTCCTCGTCTTCCGTGTACATCGCTGAGATAGTGGTGGAAATTCCATATTCCTATGTCGGGAGTTGTGAGTCTATCCATTATCTAGATTGAAAACTCATTTCTTGAGAGCTGCTTTTTGTGTTTAGTTTGTTGTCCTTCCCCTTGCACCTCCGATTAGCCACGGATGGCTACGTGGGGTGCAACAGAAGTTCAACAACACACATACGTACAACCACTGTTAACTTCCATGCAAAAGTGGTTTTCAAACTCCAGGCAGGATGTGAACTCGCAACCTTCTGAATTGACGAGCCGTTCGCTCCACCGCTGAGCCATCGAGCTGGTTATATTTCATTGCTGTGCTTTGCGCACACATTGAATGTGGAGCGATATCATCAGAACGAGTTATATTTGTGTAGTGTTCGATTTCACTCGGACAACTTTTGTCTTTCTTCGAACACCGCTTTATTTACAACTCTCCGCATGTCCTCAATACTTCACAGCATCCATGTCGCCACGGCTCGCTCGCCGTGCTTCATTCGACTCGCTCGCCACCTTTGCCTCTCCACTCCCCACGATTACTTCGCTTGCTCCGCTGCTAACTTCTTCCTCTCCGCTCTCCGCTATCACCGTCGCTATGCTCTCTCCACTGCTAACTACTTCGTCTCTGCTCTCCGCTATCACCGTCAATATGCTCTCTCCATTGCTAACTGCTTCGTCTCTGTTCGCCGCTATCACCGTCACTATGCTCTCTCCACTGCTAACTGCTTCGTCTTTGTTCACCGCTATCACCGTCACTATGCTCTCTCCACTGCTAACTACTTCGTCTCTGCTCTCCGCTATCACCGTCAATATGCTCTCTCCATTGCTAACTGCTTCGTCTCTGTTCGCCGCTATCACCGTCACTATGCTCTCTCCACTGCTAACTGCTTCGTCTCTGTTCAGCTTCGCTATCGCTACGCTCTCTCCACTGCTGGCTGCTTCTCTTCTTCAGCTCCGCTATCGCTACGCTGTTTTCCAAGCTCCGTCTCCAACTCCGTCTCCCCTAAACTCTGTCCTTCCAACTCTCTGTCTCCAAGCTCTCCACACTTCAACTCCCCGCCGTTGACTCCAACTTCAATTCCCGCTGTTCACTCCAAGCTCTCCAACTTCAACTCCCCGCTCCAATTGCCGACCCCCCAATTTATCCCCGCTCTCATCACTCCCCAATTAATTAACCCGCGTCCCAACGGCACTCCGCGTGACCGTGCACCTGTTCCTCGCCAGACTTCAAGACGCCCCTCCAGCCTTCGCAACAGCACCAACCGATCACAGCCGTCCTTGGCTCTCCCAGCTTAATTGCCCTCACATAACCTGTACTGTATTTGCCTTCGCTACAGGCTGACCCAACATAACCCGTAATGTCTGTGTTATCATGTAATCACGCTGTTTCCACTACGCACCTTCCTACTCCACTACATCTGCACCCCAAGCAATGTGCACCCCTAGCACCAAATGCGTCCTTTTGCTCTTTTTCGTGTTTGACTTCTTGGGAGGAAGAAAAAAGCCACAACGACACGTCAGCAGAAGACAGCCTGTGTTTACGTGCACGGTCTAAAAACTCCACGACTTTACAATGCGAGCCCTCACCGTGTCTCACTCGCTGGGCAGGCGAATTCGTTGTTAAGTGTCTGCGCAAAGATCTCAAACAACTGCAGGTTCAAGAGCCTCCGATTTGAACGGTTAAAAAAAAGTCGACATGTTTGATAACGCTGCCAAAAAAAATATTTGTTGGGTGATATTTTGTGTGGGGGTGGTGGGACGAGGGGGGGGGGCAGGTGGTGGGACGAGGGAGGGGACGGGGGGTTGGATGGCCCTTATTCATTTGAACAAACAGACATTCACATCATAATGGTCGTACAAAGCGAACGACATTATACTGTGCGAGAGCCGGCTGGCACATGGATCCCAAGCCATCGCCATCTCCCGCGCGCGGTCTTGCAACGCGGCAATCTATCTGGCTCCCGCCAATTAACCGATTTCATTTCTCCGTCTCTCCCCCCTGGTGGTCGTCCGCTGGAGGTTACTCCCCGGGAATGTCCCATCCTTTGGCTGTGGCTGGCCCGTACCACCGGCCGTCATTCCCTTCCAGCAAAGTGTCCTGTCCCAGATCGCTTCGTTTTTTTTCTGAACGGTCAACGCGATGTCTCTATAAACCTAACTGCCCCGGGTACGCGCTTGCTTTACAAACGGCGAACGGTTGATGACATCGGAGCGGCCGCACAGCGATTGTGTGACGAAAGCGGCGCTGGATGGACACGCGTTCACCCAAAGTCATTTTCGACAGCGATAGGCGATCGCCTCATACAATGTGTGACATAGTCACGATATCAACCGGCCATTTTATTTTTTTGTAAAATGTTTGTATCGCTCCAACCACGGGAAGGGGGGGGGGGGGTGGTGTACAACTTCCGCGACAGGTGAGAGTGGTGCATAGCGGGATAGGCGGCTCGGACAGACAACCAACGCGGACGTGAGGGACCGAAGCGTTATGTGCGACGTGCGTCAGATCCATTTTCTTCGGGGAAGGAAAGGGGGGAAAGAGGGGGGGTGGGGGAGTTGGTCTCATTTCAAGTTCAATCAAGTAAACTCAGGGTTTCCGGAGTGGCATTCACGAGGCGTGGGGGGGGGCAGCCATTGGAAATGTAACGCCAGCGTACAATCAAGGACTGGTGGAGACTCGCTCTCAACGCATCACCCAAGTGACACCTTCCTCGGTCCGGCACAAGCACGTTCGAACCAGCGCAACTGCTACTCTCTGCATCGCTACGCCCTCTTTCTTCCCCGTCTTCCACATTGCTTCGTCCTAATCGCTCGCCATCAAATTCTTAGCGAACCAAAAGTATGTAGGAACATTTCAAGAATGCGTCATCCGGCAGGTACACGTCCAACAGTGGAGTAACCAAAGCACTGCAATTAAGCAATAATATCATCGGACTTGTAAAGTCCTCTTTTACTAACCCATACTAAAAGCATCGATCCACCAACGAGTACATACACTCCGGTCATCCTCGCAGCGTCGAGCCATCGAACACAGGCGGTGGTCACCGCATCGCGCGCTTTCAGATGCGCTTCTGCAGCCATCTGGAACGCTCTTCCGTCGCATATTAGGAAGCCACTGGGAGCTATGAACTTTTAAATAATCTAGATTGAAAACAAATTTCTTTAGAACTGTTCTTTGTTGCGTTTAGTTTGTCCTTCTCCCCGCACCTCTGATTAGCAACGGTTGGCTACGTACGGTGCAAAATAAGTTCAAGATACTTGCATAAAGACAGCGGGATTTAAATTCCCGCTGACAGCTCTTGTTGACTTGGCCGAAAATATTTTGAGCGAATGTTGAGCTTATTCCACGGCAAGGTTTTTCACTTTTTTTCTTCACTTTAAGAGCGAATAATAAAAAAAGAGGCTAGCTTGGATTTTGTTTAGTATTTTTTTGGACAATTTTTTTTGTTACACACCACCGCTGTCTTTATCCCAGGCAGGAATGGAGGAACGGAATTGAGCGGCGTTATTTATTAATTTATTGCGCGAGTGTACACAACGCCCGTCTATAAATACACGCGTACCTACCCACCCGCCCGTGACACCGCACCAGATCGCTTGCCTTCTGGATTGATGCCACGGGCATTTGAATCGTGCTTACATTGTTCGAAGAGTAATTTTTTGTTCTTAAACCCACAGCATTCTATCGTCCTGACTTCACTTTTTACACAGCCAAGAGACGGACGGAACAATGGGGAAAGTTTAAAAATACTCGGGGGAAGGTGGGGGGGGGGATCGAAAGTGGCCTTTCTCTTTAAGTCTCTTGTTAAACACAGATACATGCGCTCCGCACATAGGTATATATACACGTGCACTCCTTATGTTTATTGTCCACGGATTAGTGAGGATTTAGAAAGGGCTCTCTATACGAGCAAATATTTACGATGTGACATTTAACTTGCACGCTTCGCCGAATTATCCATTCACGTCCGCGATATATCTTCAGAAAAACGGCATCTCTTTTTGTTGTTTGTTACAAAGATGACCAATTGTAGTTTATTGAAAAACCACGTGACAACACGTGACACCGATGCAAGGTGTAAATACTTGCGTCTTCATTGATTGCGAATTGAGCTGCTGCTGCTTGCTTGCAAGTCACACCCTAAGTCTCCAACAGTGCCAAAGTGAAACTGTTACATAAAGGCGCCATTCACTTACAAACCTCCAACAGACAAGAAAATCCCAGCGATATTCAACTCAAAACTAGGTAGGCCATCGTGCATCACTGGCACCACAATGTTTGTAAAGTTATCTGCGGATGAATTCTCATCACCAGGCCATCCCATCGTAAACACAAATGGGCAAGACTGACTCAAGGTGGTGTTTGGAATTCAAGCAATGTCTGTGCTGGTGATCCCGACCCTGACGCCTGCTCTATGTTTGGAGTTTGCGTGTCTCTCTCTCATCATCATCTTTATCACGGTGGCTATGAGATGTTAACTGCCTCGACTAGTGCATAGGAGGTCATGGGTTCGATCCAAACCCTGACGCCTGCTATATATTTGGAGTTTGCGTGTCTCTCTTTCCCCGTGGTCGAGTGCATTTTTGTTTTCTGCTGGTCATCCGGTTTTCTCCTCCACATTTTAGAATTAATGTGTGTTCAGGGTATGTGGCTGTTATATACATTTCCACACGATGACAAGCCCACTTCTTTGAGCTATCATTTGCGATAGCCAGGTCGCTTCTGAAAACATAGCTCAGTTGGGGCCTTACGTGGTAAAGTAAAAAAAAAAGTTTATTTTAGCTGTGCGGTACAACCGCAAAAACCTGGACAGCATGGTCGAAGAGTAAACGCAGTCGACTTGGGGTTCTTGAAGGACCGGGTCTGCGTGGCTCATGGTGACGCGGACCGCAGTTTGTGCGTTTTAACATTTCTTTGTGCTCGACAAGGGGTGACGTTGAGATGCCGTGTAAATTAAATGTTAAGTTACGCACGTGAAGGCCCTTGTCAATCGATCCTTTGCACACCAGTCGTGGGGGGGGAGGGCGCTTTTTAACTGTACTTCCTGTAATGACCCTACTTCGCCATTCTGGTTAGTATAGATTGGATTGGTGAAGGGGTGGAGGGTGGCCGTGTGGGTGTGTTGGCCATGGACAACATCATTGACGAGTGTTATCTGAACCAGTAGTAAGAAAATGAGTTCCTGCTCCAATCTTTATCTAGACTGGATGAGGAATCCGATGAGCTGTGAAGCGCTTTTCTTCACAGATGTCCATGAAGATTGTGGTCATCTCATGTTAAGAGCCAGTGGTGCAAATTCCACATTCCTATGCTGGGAGGGGGGGGGTGCAAGTCTTTCCATAAGACAACCGCCGCTGTTGCCTTCCACCAACAATGTGGTACTTTACTTTAACGACCTTGCATTGGAAGTTTGATGGGCCGAGTTAACCCCCAAGCCAGGGTTTGAACCTGCAGCCTTATGGTTGCGAGCCGCTGGCTCAACCCCGCCGAGCTGCTCCGATCGGACAACCGGTAGCGCGGGAGCTCGCACAACCACCGATCCACGCTTACCACCACAGTGGCACGTAGCGCTACCACGACGCCGTAATACATTTTGTACGCGTTATTTGCTTTAGCGTGGTAAACTGGACTTTTACGGCAAGAGATGCCTATTAAATGGAAGCTCGTCATGCGCCCAAAATATTGAGAAGAACCTGTTCTTTGAGGATATGAAAAGAGCAAATAGCCGCTTCAGAGGTTTGATTTCCAGTGACAAAGGCCCCATTGTGCTGGGGGCATTTCACAAAATGAAACCTCTTCTATCCTTCGCTATGCATGGAACTTAAGCTGTCTGAATGGAACTTGGGGTATGCGTGTCTGTGTGTGTGTGTGGAGGCTTTACTGGCGAATGTCGTAGGCCTCATCAAGACATGATCGTCAATGGTGTAGCCTAAAAAAGGGAAAATCGAATATATAAATAGGCGGCGCTTGTCGGGGCAAGTGCACTGCGTGATGTGAAATGGGGCACTGCTACGTCCACAGAAGTGGAATATGCCGCAGCAGGAGTGAAACACAAATTAATGATGAATATTCGCACAATCTCGCCACAACGTGACCACCAGCCCGCGCGTAGAGGTATGGTTGAGCGGCCCCCATGACTGACAACGTGAGCGAGGGGGGGCGTGATTCAGCAACGGGGATCGACAAAGGACCGACCACGTTAAGTTCTATCACTTGAACGCTCCGACGTATTCTTTACAAATGGAGTGGCTTCCGATGATAAGACAGGTTACTGGAAGCAGAACAACTGCATAGTCCTCGCTGAGTTACAGACTCCCCTGCGTCTTTATAAATCCACTGCTGGATGAGGGCTTGGCCATGCCGAGTTGGTCAGAATGTTTTTTTTTTACCATACTTCACCAAGCTGGTCAGTGCGGATCAGGTGAGAGGGCGTCCCAGGTTCGTTAACACAATCGCTCGCCCTCAGCTGTAGCCGCGAATCAGAACTCGGGTCGCCCGGTTCATAGCACGCGGTGCGTCAGCGACTCCACTGGTTCCTAGTTTTAGATGCGTAAATATAATAAAATGTCCCTTCAATTTGAGAGGAAAGCTTTTTTTATTGAAAACATTTGAATAGTTTTACCCTTTCCTTTGGCGTTCTCTGGTCTGACACCGGTGAGACTAGGCCTTAAAGAGGCTGTCTCTCGTGTAGGCCAATCAGTTGCAAAGGCAATGCATATAATATTATCAGAGCGTGTTTGTTTGTTTTGCATGTTCACCACAAGTACCGTGTGTGGTTAATGCAGTAAACTGTATTCCATGCAAGAGGTTTCTGTTTGGTGTTGGAACATCTTCAACACCTCCTGGTTTATTTCCAGAAAGGGTAAACCCTATTTTTATTTTTCATAATTTGAAACTGACAAAAAAGGTCCCATGACGTAGCTTTATAAATTCTAATTTATATGCAGATTAAATTGTGCACGAAGGTAAGTATGTATCTTATCATTATCACATCCAAATCATCATTGTCAGCCATTTTCTATCCACTGTTGGATGAAGGCCCCGATGTGCTGTCTGCCAGCGTCGCACCTAGTACCCGTGGATCTGCAGTCTTGAGCGTAGGAGTGAGGTTTGCGCAAAAGCTGTTGAGTAGTGGTGGGGTAACTTGGGAAAGGGATTATGATTGCGCCACGAATGAATGACATCGTGAAAATAATATAGTGACGTGAAGTCACGTAGGTAGAAAAATAAGTGCGACCTCATAATGCATTCGTTCGGGAACAGGATGCCAATGCAGCTTGGCGAGCACTGGACAGACAGTACCCGTCACGACACGTGCCAACGAATTTTGTACACGTTGCAGCTTGGTCATGTTTTTTTGCCAGACGTCCTGTAGAGTGGTGTGTTGCAATAATTGGAGCCTTGTCGATACTTTGCTACACGCCGCCGTGTTTGCTACGTCACGACACAATAGTGTTGGAATGTGTCGCTTCCCGGCCAAAGAAAACCGAACAAAAGCCTTCTGTCTCAAACAGCTCAAGGGGATCTCGTTTTCATTAACACAGTAATACAGCAACAATATTAAAATGCAAATAAACATAATAACGAGAGTTACATTTTTAACCCCTTCCCCTCCACTATTTAATTTCCCTCATCTTGACAATATCAGAATTTCCCTTCTCTCATCTCACTACAGCTGCATCTCTCGTTTGCAACTCTTCGGTCATTTCACTGTGATTTGTGCATTAAAAGGAGGAGTGGAGGGGCTGGCGGGGAGAGAGTCCAAATATAATTGGGGTGTCCCAAATATACCAGGTAAGGCCCACTGAGCTACATAGTTCTTTTTTCAGAAGCGACCTGGCTATCTGAAATGATAGCTCAAGGAAGTGGCTCATCATCATCATCACGTGGGCCATGTACACCAGTAGCCAAACACTCCAAACGCGCACAACATCTGTTTCCGGGCCCCCAATGAGCCCGCGCCACCGCCACGGTGAAACGTGCTCCATCCCCAAAGATCACGGCCCACGAATCGCCCTGGCCCCAGAATGCAGCCCCCCCCAGTCGTCTCGTCCCCTCGCAGGTAGCTAAAGCCGCCCCCCCCCCCCGCGCATCCGCCATCGCTTCGCTTGCGCCGCTGCGGAATCTCAGCGTCGGTACCGGCGCTGAGATTCCGTAGCGTGCTTCTCCCGTTCCCCTGAATAGGCGGGGGGGGGGGGGGGTGGTCGCGTTGCCCGCCCGCACTCCAGCCGTGGCTGCGAGCGCAGGGCACGAGGGAGGATCGGCGGCAGCCGCTCGGGTTGTTCATTCATTCCAACGTTCCGCCCCGCGCGGTGTAAATTGCGTGCGGAGACGCGTGCCGCCGAGATGATCTTCGACGTGGCCTTCGAGTTTCCCGCGTTGCGCGCTCGAGGTTGCGACTCCTTTTCGTGCCAGAGTCATCCGCCACGGTGGCCTCGCACACTTTATTCGTTTCGCGGTTCCGCGAAAACATTTCTTCGCGTGCACAAAATGCAGGCCGCGTCGCGGTTTGCGCGGCGCACGCACCACACAAACGCCACGTGCGGTCGCTTTGACAATCCGCTGGTGCATGAGGAGGGCTTGCCTACAAGCGCGCCGGTCATGGGGGGGGGGGGGTTGTTTGGTCATACTTCGCCGTGCTGGTGAGTGCGGGTTGGTGAAGGGGGGGCGGTGGGTGCCCGCCGCAGACTTGTTCAAAGATCACTCGCTGCTGACGTTCGACTTAGCCGGGAATCGAACTTGGGTGGCTGGGCTCAGAGTGCAGTGTGCTCAGAATGTGTTTTCTTTATGATCAGAATCTTCATTTAGACTGGAGGAATCCGATGAGCTATGAAGCTCTTCCTGACGGATGTCCATTAGTGCTAACCAGTGTGCACACAAACACACACACACATCTACAGGCCGCTGCTAATCCACTGCCGGATAAGCGTCTATCAATGCCACATGAGTCGCGGGGGAGTTAGTTGACAAAACATGGTAAGTGCCGATTGTTGAATGCAGGGAGCATGGACACAGGGTCATAGAAAGTAGAGATCAACACTGTTACACTTTCCTATGCTGACCATCATGTCGCCCAGTCCTCGTTCATATAGGGTGAGAGTCGCATCTGGATGACATGTGACAACACGCTACCTGGGCAGTGTGCCACACTTGTCTGTGACCACACTGTGAGTACCTTTGTATCATTTCCTATTGAACACGAGCACACACACACACTAATGTCAGAATCAGAATGTTTATTTATACTGGAGGAATCCGATGAGCTATAAAACATTTTTTTTTTACAGATGTCCAGTAGGGGCACGGGGTAAGACTGTTGCAACAACAAACAGCACAAACACACGATAGGAGTACTAAGTACAGGAAAGGTAAACAAATCCATACTCTGGTTCTTTCGGTAAAGTCACGTAGGTCGAAAAATAATAATAGATCACGACTTTTCGATCGCAACACAAGCAATCGTCATCATGCTAAAGTAGGCCTACTTCAGCAGTTTTTTCTTGCTGTGGTTGTCCCACCTGAAGACGGTTGCTTGTGTTGCGATCGAAACGTCGTGATCTATTATTATTATTATTATTATTTTCTACCTACGTGACTTTACCGAAAGAACCAAAGAGTATGGATTCCTGCAGTCACGAAAGCTTCAAATCAAGACGCACAAATAGAACAACTAAACCATCTCCATCTTACCAGGCCAAAGCCCACTGAGGTATTCACTTGTTTTTCAGAAGCAACCTGGCCACAAATGAGAGCTCGACAAAGTGGCACCATCATTTGGATAATATATAGCGCTAAAATAATCTAAATAATCTCAATCTAGGTGAGATGGTATCTCCCTTCGCCTGCTACGCAGCGGGGGGGAGATCGTGGATTCGATCACGACCCTGACGAGGACGCCTCTTGTATATTTGGATTCCGCGTGTTATCTTCTCTCTCTGTCCCTCTCCCCGTGACGATCTCGGGGATTTTTTATTCACGGGGGTCCTCCAATTCTGCCACCATCCCCATTTAGAAACAACATCGCGCGTTCGGATTATTTGGAGGCTGCTATAAATTGCCACGCATAATCATGACGATCTTGTGTGGCGAGGTCGCCTCTGAAAAAATATCTAATATCTCGGTGGGCTTTACCTGCGAATTAAAGGTGTTTATTTTTGTTTGTTTTACATATACCGAGAACACTGTGTAGTACATAAGTTACGTGTAATAAATACACGTAACTTATGTCGAACATGTAATTGACGAGCAGAACCCGTCATCACAACATCATCACAACATCTACAACTATTTCAGGCCGGAAAACCATGAGTTATGCACAACACGCAAAAAAAAACGAGTCCAGCAAAGCATATACCTCCCCCCCCTCTTTGTGGACTATGCAAAAAATCGTAGCAGCTGTTCCTGACGGGCGGCAATGCGGTTGTGCTTATCGTAGGCCTCCATCGAATATATTTGAACAGACAGGGCAGCCGTGAGGCACAAGTAGACCGGCTTCGTCGTTATTGAGACTCGTCGGCACTGCGTTATCGCCGCTCAAACGCCCGCTGCTGCAAAGTCGTCTGTCTCTGGCCAACCATATTACAGGGTGCTTCAAAAAAATGTTAACGCTCCCATGGGACTATCGTTTTGAATGGGGAAAAAACGGCTAACACATTGTAACATGGTAACGAATGTAATGTTAATAGCTCCACTTGTCCGCCGTCGTCGTCAACACATTGCCTGGAATCTTCTTCAGGTGGTCTCTAGGGCCCGGAGGCAGCAGCACATTTCGTGTAGGTATTGTTGCAATTTATCAAAAGTGTTAACATTTTTTTGAAGCACCATGCACATAAATATGTATGGCTAAGGCCCTCTCACTTCTACTGGAATGGGGACCGTGCGTACAGGTATTGATTGCTTTTTTGCATGCATTGAATGTCGTTGATGATCGCAACTTGCCAGAACTTTTCAGTTAGCAGAACCAGGACTCTCCTCTCCCTACGGAGTGCAACAAGCCAGGGTTTAGATTTTTTTTTACAGTGTGCATGGCAATCTGCCTCCTCGGATTCGTAAATCGTGATTACAAAGTCAAAGATGATAATGCGAGAGTGTGTGTGTGTGTGGCGACGCCCTGTTGATTTATCAGCTTAGGGCTGGTTTTTATTATCGATGCCAGTCAAACACACCCAGGCACCCGCAGGGCTTTGCTCATGCGTGGGCACAACTGCATTGTTGTGCTTGCATTGAAGGGCAAAGCACTCAGAGGTGACTGGCAAACAGGTGAAAGCCTAATTATGGCAGTTTTGAGAAACCAAAAAGAAGAAAATCTGGTTTTTTTTTAACCCTGTTGTCCTTAACTCCTTAACTTTAAACGTGAGGTAATGTCTAAGTATCTTCCTTTCAAGTGAGGCACTGAATGAGACCACTTTTCAAAAATTGCACGTCTTGTGTGTGTGTGCAGAGCCATGTGAGAGTGAGTGTGTGTGTCCGTGTGTAGCTGTATGTGTGTGTGTCCGTGTGTCTGTGCGTGTGTGTCCGTGTGTAGCTGTGCGTGTGTCCGTGCGTGTGTGTGTCCGTGTGTAGCTGTGCGTGTGTCCGTGCGTGTGTGTCCGTGTGTAGCTGTGCGTGTGTCCGTGCGTGTGTGTGTCCATGCGTAGCTGCGCGTGTGTGTCTATCCTTGTAAGGGAGCTGTGGTCCAGCGGTTAGCGCGCTGCGCTACAAACTCGGCGAACCCGGGTTCGATTCCTGCTCACGGCCAACACCAGTGACGATTATCTCAACCGGTCCTGGGCCTCCCCTAGGTCGACTCGGAATCAAATGAGCACCCGGTGCAATATATAATCATCGCCACTGGAGAGACAAAGGCTGTCGGGCGTGGTGCTGGTCACTCACCCCCTCGTGTGCTGTGCCGGCCTTCATATAGGTGCCCGCTAAAAGCACTTGTCCCAACAGTCTGCTAAGGCTACACGGGGGATCTTTGTCTTTGTCCGTGTGTACTGGTTGCAGAGCATATCGCAGTGGTGGTCAGTGAGCGCAGCGTGAACTACAAACCCAGTTCTCCAGGTTTAACTCCTGGCTATGCGCAGCAAGGTGCCCGTGCGGGTGGGGTGGTGCACTAATCCCGATTTGAAACTCCGCCAGGTCAACTCGGCCTCAAATGAGTGCCTGACACAATGTGGGCCCACACCGGTTCAGAATGCACGAGGTCTGTGCGGCTGAACCGGCGCCGGGCCATGCCGCCTTGCTCATGGCCATGCCAGCCCAAGTGGCCCTCACTAACAGCGCTTGCTTGACAAGTCCAGAACGCCGGGCAGGTGATCTTCATCTCTGCTAAAAAAAAAAAGATTGTGCGTAGGCGGTTGTGTGCGGGACTTACTTTGGATAAAAGGCAGCGATGTAACCGCCTTAACACGAGACTGCAGAGTGAGTGACACGCGCTCTGCAGTCACTCACACGCTGCTTTGAATTGGTTCTGAGAGCTTTTGACTGTGCACAGTCGCACAGCGTGGCCGGCGCAAGACGTGTCCGTCCGTCCGTCCGTGCGTGCGTGCGTCTACCCATCTGTCGTTCCACCAGATCCCTCACCATGATGCATTAGCTCGGTCCTACGATCCTCGGGCCTGCACAACGTTACAAAGTGTGGCCAGTGCGAGTGCATGACGCGTCCGTGCGTCCGTCCGTCCGTCCGTGCGTGCGTGCGTCTACCCATCTGTCTGTCCGTCCAACAGATCTCTCATCACCGCCATCGCCATTAACGAGACGCTTTAGCTCGGTGCTACGATCCTCGGGCCCGCGCAAAGTCGCGCGGCGTGGCCGGTGCGAGTGCATGACCGCGCGTCCGTGCGTCCGCCAGATCTACCGGCACGGGGAGCTGCAGCACTTTGTGGACGGCTGGGACGTGAGCCGCAGCAACTGGATGCGCTTCGTGAACCCGGCGCGGTCGCGGCGCGAGCAGAACCTGGTGGCGTGCCAGCACGGCGCCGACGTCTTCTTCTACACGCTGCGCGGGGTCTCCCCCGGGCGCGAGCTGCTCGTGTGGTACTCGCCAGAGTACACGCGGCGCATGGGCCAGGCACACCACCGGCTGCAAGGTGAGCGCGCGTGCTGAGCGGCGCAAGGCGAGCGCCGTGGTGTTGCGCTGCGGCGAGCGTCGGTGTGGTGAGCGCTGTGGCGAGCGGTGCAGTGAGCGATGCGGCGAGCGGTAGTTACGCTGAACTTTCATGGCACAGGCTCGCCGGCTGCAAGGTTAACGGCCCTCGGCGAGGATTCATGATGCAAAAATATGCAGTGAGGAAAAGAGGTCCTCTTGAGCCCGTGGAGTGGTGAAGCAGCATATTGTTCCTGCGCAGCTGGCGATCAAAGCTGCGTCCAAATTGTTATTTTAGCGCCGATTTGAGACTTTTTCAACGGACGAGAGTAATTCAGGTCCTCGCTTCGACATTCGCTCTCGGAAAGAATTGCTGGGTCACAGCCTGACATGGTCAGTACTTGTGTGCACATTTAATTAAGCGCAGTGATAGTCATATCACGAGGACAAAATTCCACTTTAAAAAAAAAAACGTCCACATGCACCAGTTGTCCGTGTTGCGCAAGCGTTACACGTGTGTCTAACAATGGATAGTTTGTATTCCAAATAGAAGGGAATTAAGGAAAAGCTGCGTAAAATATGAAATGGGTGACCAGAGATATGCATGTGGCCCTCGTATAGCAAAACAAGTATTTCCACACCTGCACATTAACAGAGTAAACTCTTCATAGCTTTGCATTGGCATTTCACCTTCCTGGTTAGGACTGCCTTTTGAAGAGATCGTAATCTCAATGGAGCCTTCCAGAGACACAAAGCATCGTTCACATGAACATACACAGGAGCGTGTATGCATCAAACACACAAGACAAAGATCCCCCGTATAGCCTGCATATACTGTAGTTTGTTGCGGCAAGTGCTGCTAGTGAGCACCTAATGAAGGCCAGCACTGTGCACGAGGGGGTGGGTGGCCAGAACCACGCCCGTCCGCCTTTGTCTCCCCATTGGTGAGATTTACACACCGCACCAGGTACTCATTTGAGGCCTAGTCGACCTAGGGGCAGGCCCAAAACCGATTCAGATATTCGTCACCGTTCTTCGCAGTGAGCGGGAATCGAACTCGGGTCGCTGGGTTCATAGCACAGCGCACCAACTACTGCCCACATGCATACATGCTGTACACAGGGACAAAGATCCCCCGTATAGCCTTAACAGACTGTAGGGGCAAGTGCTGTTAGCGAGCACCTATGAAGGCCGGCACGGCACACGAGGGGGTGGGTGGCCAACACCACGCCGGCCGCCTTTGTCTCCCTCTTGGCGATATTTACACATCGTACCAGGTACTCATTTGAGGCCGAGTCGACCTAGAGGAGGCCCAGGACCGGTTCTGATAATCGTCACCGGTGTTGGCCGTGAGCGGGAGTCGAACTCGGGCCGCCAGGTTCATAGCGCAGCGTAGCGCTAACCACTAACCGCCACACACGGACAAAGACACGTACACACACACACACCTACACAAGGGTTAGTAAAAAAAAGTCACATTAAGCTAATGTTAAGTGTCTTGTCAAACTTTAGATTATCGATAATGCATCGACACTTTTGTTTATTCCCAGAGGGAAAAGACCATGGGGAACACCTAAGGGCTGATGGTGGGACACTGTAATAATATATAACTTACGAGGTGGGCTATTGAATATGCAAAGCTTTGTACTCTGGCAGAAGGAAGGAAGTGATAGTAAGGTATATTAGCATGAACCAAATTATCTGCGATGACCTTTCGACTTTGACCAAAAGGATGTATGGATGTTGAACTTATTTCGCACCGGACATTGCTAACCGCACTAATCGGAGGTTCGGGGGAAGGACAACAATCTAAACACAAAAAGCAGTTCTCAAGAAATGAGTTTTCAATCAAGATGATTTTCCAGTGGCTTCCTAAAATAGGTGATCTTGAGGGTGACCATCGTCAATAATATTTAAAAATTGTGGGCCTCTATGTACATATAATACACCGGACTGATAGCGGTTACATACACCTGAGCATGTTGGCGATAATAACATGTTAACGCTCCATTGTCTCGGTGCCACGTGAAACATTCTGCGTACAAAATGGCCGCCGTATTACACGAGTCGCCTGTGGTTGTTACAATGAGTCCTTATGAGGGTGAAAGCCATCTCTTATCTCTTCTCTCTCTCTCGTGCTACCAGATGTCTTGATTTGAAGCTTTCGTGACTGCAGGAATCCATACTCTTTGTTTCTTTCAGTAAAGTCACGTATCTTTCAGTGAAGTCACGTATCTACGTGACTTTACCGAAAGAACCAAAGAGTATGGCTACAATCTAAATGGCACTCCTTTTAAACACATATTTGTTGAGAATACATTTTGATGAGGTAAAAAAAAACCTCCCATCATTGTCCGCCATCATCTATCCACTGCTGGATGAAGGCCTCCCCAAGCTCTAGGCCATCGCTCTCTCCTCTTGGGGTGTAAAAAACTCCGCACGAGCTCGGTTTGTTGCTCCATCTCCGCGGTGGGCGAGCCCCTCGCGTGCATTCTCACCCTTGGCTGCTGCTCCATCGTTCGTCTTGACCCGCTGGCCATCGTCCAGAATTTCAAAGCAACGCTACAAAACATAACTGTGCACAAATATATATTTGTGCTTGTACGAGTTTCAAATATACGTATGTACATTGGACTTCTTTTACACCGTACGTAGACAACCCTGCTAATCGGCGGTGCATTAATACGCAGGTGTGCATTGTATAATTAATGAAATTTCGTGATGGTCCCCCGATGAACCATTCCCTCACTCCGTCTCGATAGAAACGTGCTGCAACAAACGTTGGTTGACTAAACTAAGCCGTTAAACTCATTTTTTTCTTCCAGGTAAGGCCTACTGAGCTATATAGCTTTTTTAAAATAAAAAAACCCGGCCACAAATGATAGCTCAAAGAAGTGGATTATCGTCGTGTGGAAATTTATAGCAGCCAAATACTATAAACGGATGTTGATTTTAAATGTGCAGGGAAAAACCGGACGACCCAGAGAAAAATGCAAATGACCACGGGGAGAACATGCAAACTCTAAATATGCAGGTGTCAGAGTCTGCATCGAACTCACGGCTTCCTGTTGACCAGGCAAGGCAGTTAACATCTCGCCACCGTCGCACCCAATTTTTGCGAGCACCTATTGAGGCTGGAAAATCACACAAGCGAGAAGTGGAATCAATGGCATGCATTCCCCGCTGTCTTTGTCTTCTCGCAGCTGACATGTGTGCAAATACCCACAATGCATGCTGGATAAATGTATTCGCAATGCAAAGGGCCACGCATGATGGTGATGGTGATCCTGATGACAGAGCCACGGTACCGGGGAAGCGACCCAGCCACAAATGACAGCTCAACGAGGTGGCTTGTCGCGCGGAAGTTTACAGCGCGCGGTTTTCGTTTGTTTGAAATCGCCAAATCCCAACGCGCTTTTATTTAGTTGTTTTCTCCGCCCCCCCCCCACCCCCCATCTCTCTCTCTTGCCATGCGCAGACTTGCTCGACCAGTCCCACCCCACCACGGACATGGAGCCGCGGCGGCCAAGCTCGAGCCGCGGTGACGCGCGCAGCAGCCCCGGCGCGCAGAAGGACGGCGGCAGGGCCGTCGGCTTCGGCAAGCGGCCGGGCGGCGACGTCGTGTGCCCTCACCCGCGCTACCCCACGGGATCCTCCTACAACGGCGGCGGCGGCGGCGGCGGCGGCGCGGGAACCCAGAGCCACGTGCCGTTCAGCGTCGACGACCTCATGAGGCCCGACCAGGCGAAGCTGTCCGGCAAATTCACGGCGAGGCTACCGTCTCCTCAGTACCCCTCCGCCGCTCACCACCACCACCGCCGGCACACGCCACACGACGTCTCCTCCACCTCGGCTCCGGCCAAAGCGGCGGGGTACCTGCCGCACGTCGCCCGGGCGTACCCGGGCCAGGAGGGCCTCGGCGGCATCTTGGCTCAGCCCCGCATGCCGTTCTTGCCCCAGCCGTTCCTGCGGCACCCCGCCGAGCCGTTCCCCCTCCCGCCGTCGTACCCGCCGGGCGTCGGCGCCCCCCACGACTTTGGCGGCAAGTTCTTCCTGCTGCAGGGCGGCATCGGCGCCCTCAACGGCATGCACGTGCCCGTGCCGGACATGTACCACCGCGTGTACGGCCAGCCGCTCAAGAGCGGAGCGCCGCACCACCTGGTCCTGCCGCAGTCGATGTTCCCCCACCCGAGGCCGGCGGACAAGGGCCCCGGCCGCGAACCGGCGCCCGCGCCGTCCCACAAGCCGGGCCGGCTCGTCCCCGCGCCCACCAGCGCCTTCTCGCAGCCGGTGCACGCCCACAAGGAGAACGCGGCCGCGGGTTTCTGCCACGCCTCGTCGGCCGCTCGCCCGCCGCCGGGCGCGTTCGCCCCCGGCGGTTACGCGATCCCCTACCGCGGGTCGCCGGCCCGCACCCCGGCCGTCTACTCGCCCTCCGCGCCCTTCCAGCTGACGTCCGCGGCGGCGGAGGGCGGCGGCGGCGGCGTCCACCGCCTGCCGTCGCGCTCGCCCTACGGCGGCAACCCGGCGGGCGCGCGCCGCCGCTCGCCCGGCGGCGGCGTCGTCCGCGCCACGTCGTCCGCGTCGCCCGACTCGTCGTCGTCGTCCGCGTCGTCGTCGTCGCTGCTGCTGCTGTCGTCGTCGTCGTCGTCGGTCGCGGGCGACGCCCTCGAAGGCGCCTCGCGATCGCTCGGCGGTTCGCGAGTGACGCACCACCACCTGGGCTACCGCTCGCTGCCGTACCCGCTCCGCAAGCACAACGGCAAGATCATCTACGAGTGCAACGTCTGCCGCAAGACCTTCGGCCAGCTCTCCAACCTCAAGGTGGGGACGCGTCGTGGGACGGCCCTCGGAGTGACCGCCGTTTGGCCATTGGCGGCGGCGCCGCGCGGTCGGAGGTCGTGGGTCGACGCCAGGCCTGCGGACGTCCCTCTCCGGACATCTGCGAAAAGTGCTTCATAGCTCAGCGGATTCCTTGCGCATAAATAAATATTCTGATTCTGATTCTCTCCTGGTGGATTTGATGTGAATATAAATTGTCTCCCCCCCCTCCCCCCTCCGGAGGGTTAGATTCTGGCAATTTCTCTATCCAGCGACATTATGAACAAAAACGATATGAGCGCACTCATTGGCCCTCTGTCAATCCTCCCGCTGGATGAAGGCCCTCCTGATGCTGTGCCGCTCGTTGGGGTTGTTTGACCGTTCTTCACCACGCTGGTAAAGTTCCGATTTTTCGCCCGTCAATGTTGGCCGAGCCTGCGAATGGGACTCGTGAAGTTCGTCGTGCGATTGGGTGGAATCGCTGCACCACCGTTGCCCCCCCCAACATTTCCATAGATGTAAAAACGCAAGAAAATGGATCCGTGCGCGCCCGCGATTTTTAACGCGTTTTTTTGTTTTCCCTAATTCGCAAATTCCCATACAGGTCCACTTGCGGGTCCACAGCGGCGAACGGCCGTTCAAGTGCCAGACGTGCGGGAAGGGCTTCACCCAGCTGGCTCACCTGCAGAAACACCACCTGGTGCACACCGGAGAGAAGCCCTACCAGTGCCAGGTAATGGGGCAGCCGTGGCCGTCGGGTGCGGGGTCCTCAACCACTCCCCACTCCCCCCCCACGCACCCGCAACAAAAGACAAAGATTCTCCCCTCCTAGCCTTTACAGGTTTTTGGGGGCCAGTGCCGTTAGCGAGCAGCACCGCCTACGAAGGGGGTGGCCAGCACCACGCCCGGCCGCCTTTGTCTCCCCGAGTGGCGATGTTTACACACCGCACCAGGTACTCATTTTAGGCTGAGTCGACCACGGGTGCAGGCCCAGGACCGGTTCATTTAATCATCGCTGGTGTTGGTAACTGTGAGCGGATATCGATACTCGGGGGTTGCCGGGTTGGTAACGTGAACACACATACCTCGGTCACTTCTCGCCACAACAAGAAGTCCCTTGCAGTGACGTGCGTGTGCTATTCATGCGCACGTAATTTTTTCGAGGCAGTGCCGAGCCGGAAACTCGTATGGCCGTCTTGAGAGGGCCCGAGTCAGCAGCCGCGGGAACAGTCGTGGGTGGCTTGAGGGCCGCCGCATGCACCGGGCATCGGCTAACAACGCACGCTTGTGCTGGGACGGGCAGAAGCCTTAGAGGTGCACGGTCAGGCTAATCTGCGATGGGTGCAACCAAAACGCCTCTAGGGTCTTTTTGAAGGGGGTAGGTCCTGCTGTGGTCTAGCGTATGAAATTAATTTGCGTGCTCTTAAACACAGAACAGGAGACGCCGCGCCACCAGGTACAGGTCACCGTACAACCAGCAAAGTTTTCCTTCACATTTCCAGTGCAAGTGATATTTTTAAACTCACATTTTTCTTTTTTTTTGGTGGCAGGCTTTCGCGACCAATATCAATAGAGGTTTCTGTTGTGTTAGATCGCGTAAATATATAAACGTCGTACTCCGATTGTAAATGTTGTGGCTCTCCAACACGCCGGTGTGCTGTACTAGTGACGAATTGGCACGTTCTGTTTACGTGACAACCATTACTAGTTGGCTGTGTCAGGTGGTGGCGGGTTTTAACGACACACATATTTACACGATCTAACCCAAAAACCTCTTATGAATTTATTATTTACGAGGTAAGGCCCACTGAACTACATAGCTCTTTTTCAGGAGCGACCAGGCCACAAACCATAGCTCATCGAAGCGGCTTATCACGTGGAAATTTAGAGCAGCCAAATACTCTTATTGCATGTTTCTAAAATGTTGAGGGGAAAACCAGAGAGAATAACCCAGGCGACCACGGGGAGAGAGCATGCAAACTCCAAATATACTGGCGTCAGGGTAGTGAACATCTCATCACAGTGGCAGCCCATTTTTGTGGGCACCTATTGAGGCTGGAAAATCACGTTAGTGAGAAGTGGAATCAATGCCATGCACCCCTGGCTGTCTTCATCTTCATATTAAAACTTTAGTGACTGCAAAGAATCTGAATATTCATATTAAATGCCCAACAATGCACGCTGGGTACAGGGCCAAAGCATGGACATAGAATTATCTCTGATGGTGATGATGAATTAAAACTTTCCGTGGTTGACGTGGGTCTCGGTGCAAGGAATTCAATGGGCCCACCACCCCCTCGTCCAATCTCCACCACTCATTAGCCCAACACAGGGGCTCCTCGTTGGCACCCGGCACAGTTGCACCGCCTACGCACTCGATAGCTACGCCATGGGCCGAGAATCAACACACGCACGGCACTACGTTCACGGCGGCAGGCAAAATTGGCTCTTGAGCACGCGGCCCGCCGAGCTGAACGCGATGTTACCCGAGGTGGGCACGAGTGGGCAACAAAGTCAAAAACTGAAAGTGTGGCATGCGGCACGCTGCTACTCGCCGTCGAATTCTGTGCACGGTGTCGTCAAGTTGGCGACTGCCAGCGCCAGTCCTTCCGCCGGACATGCGCGCCCTGATAACCAAAGAGCTCGGCAAAAAAACGGTGCCATGCCGGTAACACCCATGGGCGGCTACGTACGGTGCGAAAGATGTTCAATGTGCACACGTTCCGCGAGCGTGAAGTCGAACCGGAGCAGAGCCCGGGGTAAATGAACATTTAAAAAAAAAAATCCAGACACACGTTGTAAGAAGAAGTAGAAGGACGGGCAATTTGCTGTCGCTGGGGTTATCGGTACCACCCGCCATGGCGCGGGCAAGTTGTGGCAAGCCCCGTGCTGGCGAAGACATCCGCGCGCACATTGTTGAGAGGCGTTTTAAGATTCGAGGCTGAGGGTGGTGGTGCTGGTGACACAGGCGAACGGCACATAGCAACACAACCTAAAAATACTCCCTTCCTCATTGTTATTAAGGCGCGCTCGGGCTATTGAAAGAAAAAAAAAACCCCAGATCCTGATAGGCGGGATGTTTTATGGTTATTAAACGACTGGCTGAGGCTGCCCGGGCGCATTTGTTTGCAACCAGAAACTTTTGCTCGGGCCGTGACAAAATTTGATTATCTTTTCACCTGCGTGTCGGAGGGGAATGGCGAGACGCTTAAGGGGGCACGGAGAGGGCGGCGGCGGGGGGAGGGGGACTGTGAAGGCGATGGCGTAAGACACAACGTGTAATCGCCGCGTGTGCGCCTTTCACACCGCTGTGATCGCGAGAAATGTACTCCAGAAGTTCAAGCACACCGTGAGAGTGTGTGCACAACGCCAGCAGCGCTCCGAACTCTACGGCTCTTCACAATTGTTGGCGGTTTCTCCGTGCTAATTATCCATGTAGTTGTTCATTCGGTTTCACTCATGTCCACGCAATCCCGAGCGAGATCGCACCTGGCGAAGCGGCAGGGGCTCGCTCACCTTGTAAGCCTCGACGGCACGAGGAGAGCGATTACCTCGCACGGCGCACACCACTCGCGCGCGACGGCAGAGATCGCTCGCGCCGTGTGTCCGTGCCTTGCTGATGACTCCCAAAAGATTTAATCCTCTGGGGGGGGATGGGGCATTGTGGACAAACACAATCCATTTTTCCTTGTCAACTGCTTCCTTTGCCTTTTTGTAAATGGGATAACAAAGCTGAATTACAACGTGGGCCTTAATTGGCGACGGAAATCCATGCTGCAAGGGTGACCCGCGTGGCTTGCAGTCCCTGCCTTCTTGAATTAACGCAAGCACAAGAATGAACGACAGACGTGAGACTCTGAGTTGTATTTAACACAGCACAAGAATGAATGACAGTGGTGGAACTCCGAGTTGTATTTAACACAGCACAAGAATGAATGACAGTGGTGGAATTCCGAGTTGTATTTAACACAGCACAAGAATGAATGACAGTGGTGGAACTCCGAGTTGTATTTAACACAGCACAAGAATGAACGACAGTGGTGGAACTCCGAGTTGTATTTAACACAGCACAAGAATGAACGACAGTGGTGGAACTCCGAGTTGTATTTAACACAGCACAAGAATGAACGACAGTGGTGGAACTCCGAGTTGTATTTAACACAGCACAAGAATGAATGACAGTGGTGGAACTCCGAGTTGTATTTAACACAGCACAAGAATGAATGACAGTGGTGGAACTCCGAGTTGTATTTAACACAGCACAAGAATGAATGACAGTGGTGGAACTCCGAGTTGTATTTAACACAGCACAAGAATGAATGACAGTGGTGGAACTCCGAGTTGTATTTAACACAGAGCAAGAATGAATGACAGTGGTGGAACTCCGAGTTGTATTTAACACAACACAAGAATGAACGACAGTGGTGGAATTCCGAGTTGTACTTAACACAGCACAAGAATGAATGACAGTGGTGGAACTCCGAGTTGTATTTAACACAGCACAAGAATGAATGACGGACGTGGGACTCAGAGCTGTACCTGACTCAGAAATATAAAAAAAAAACACCAGAATAAGAATTGTGCCACCTAGGATGCCCTATTCATCATGATTTTAAAGAGCACTCGTCATGTTGCTCAAGAGCGTGTGGGTTGAAATGAGTGACAAAGCAAAGGCGACTGTGCACTGCCCTGCATTGTTGAGGATTCCGATGTTTTTTCTGCTGGCCAAAGTTATTATTATGTTTTTGTTTGCGCGAAGCATGCGGTCTAATTTGTACTTCGGAGAACTGGGTTAGGCAAGGCCAGCGTAAATGGGAAAGGAGTGTTGTGAAAAACGCAAGTGCAATAAATCGTGAAAAGTGACAACCGCAGACGCCCACATACGCTCACACACCCCATCTGCAGCCAAAGACAAAGATTCCCCATATAGCCTTGACAGATTGTTGAGGCAAGTGCTGTTAGCGAGTACCTAATGAAGGTGACACATCCGCAACACACGCTCTCAATTCTCATGCACACCCACACACACACATCTATCCCCAACACACGCAATCACACCCCATTCACACACGCGCATACATACCACGCGACCACGGCGTGAACATGCAAACTCCAAATATACAAACGTCAGGGTTGGCCCACTGAGCTATGTAGCTCTTTTTCAGAAGCGACCTGGCCACAAATGATAGTTCAACAAAGTGGCTTATCACGTGGAAATGTATAGCAGCCAAATATTATAAACGCATTCATAAATGTGGAGGGAAAAACCAGAGGACTCGGAGAAATATCCACGAGGACCACGGGTAGAGAGAGAGACACGCAAACTCAAAATATACAGCAGCAGGTGTCAGGGTTAGGATCGAAGCCACAACCTCTTGTACACCTGGCGAGGTAGTTAACATCTCACCACCATGGCGTCATTGCAGGTCAGTGAAGGAAGGGTTGGGGGTGGCACAAGACCGGTTTAGATAACAACTCTCTTCACTCTTGTCAAGCCCGGCCACGGAATCCAACTCAGGACACCAGGTTCAACGCGCAATGCACTCTGCGCGGATACACTACCAGACCGCCCTTTCCGTATGCATGCGTAAAAAGTTGCGAACAATGGTGAAACAAATGACGTACACATTGCAGATAAAATTCCCACTAAGAAGCCAGAAATACGTCAATATACATTTTTATTAGAATAGGTGGGGTGGTGGTAATTATTTTTAATAATATTTAATTATTAATTAGCAATGCCAATTTTGAATATTGAGAGCCACGTAACCTGTTGGACGCAAAACTTGACGTCGCAATTATTAATATTATTTTTTATTACAAAATAACCCCACAATTAACGCGAGATAAACTCTGCGTGTTTTTGATTTCCACGGAACTCGGCTGTGCAGTGCCGACGAGCCTGCAACCACCGCCCACTCGCGTTCACCGGTGTCACGTGTTTCCCAGTGCTCCCTGCGCTTGTGTTGCGACGGCTCTTACCGCGCTCTCTTTTGCAACGCTGAACGCGAGGACGGACGTGCAGGAGGGGTGTGGAATGCAGCTTGTGCTGGTCCGGGGGTTCGCGGGTGCCCTTGTGAGGAGGCAAGAGAAACGATGGACCTGATTATTGAATACAGGAGACAGCGGTTCTTGCTCATTGCCAATTATTCACCCAGAAGGGTTTCGGTCCGAGCCGGCGTTGCGATCGTTTGGCCGGTACCATGCACGAGCATTGGCTTATGGGAGGAAACTGGAGTCACCTGGAGAAAACTCAAGCACGTAAGGGGATAACGCTCAAAAGCTCTGCGGCGATAGATTCGAGAATTCACAGCTGTGCTGCCACCTCCTGGCAAGCTTCGCAGCACCTTGATGTCAAAACGTTTTGCATATTTTGCTTCGCTCGTTGACTCTGACGTGTGTCCGCCCCCGCCCCGTCTCACCCCGTCCCTGCCCTGTCCCGGCGGGCCGATTTAGGTTTGCCACAAGCGCTTCAGCAGCACGAGCAACCTGAAGACCCACCTGCGCCTGCACTCGGGCGAGAAGCCCTTCCAGTGCAAGCTGTGCCCGGCCAAGTTCACGCAGTTCATCCACCTGAAGCAGCACCGCCACCTGCACGCTCGCGAGCGTCCCCACCGCTGCCCCGGCTGCCAGCAGAGCTACATCCACCAGATCAGCCTGACCATGCACCTCAGAGGTTTCTGCCCGTCCCAGCACAAGCGTGCGACGTCAGCCGAAGCCAGGGGGGGCCCCCTGCCCGCCGACCGTTCCACCGCGGCGACCGACTACGCGACGCTCGCGCCCTCTCAAGACGCCCTCGCGAGCTTCCACCCCGGAGCTGCCGCCGCGCATCCGCCGTCCGGGGCGGCGGGCCCCGGCCAGCTCGCCGGTCCCGGCGGCGCCGACCCCCGGCCGGGCTTCCCGAAGGACCCGCGCCCTGACGTGTCGCCGGAGTACTTGGCGTTGGTGAACCAGAAGATCGAAGCGTTCGACCTCAGCGAGGAGGCCGCGAGAGCCGGGGAAGACTCCAAGGTCGAAGCCCAAGTGGAGGCGAGGATCCTGAGCAGGTTCTGCAAGGCGCTGTCGTTGGAGGGCCGAGCCTTCTCGAGCGCCGACGGGCAGCCGGCGAGGAAATTGACCCAGCGGAAGGAGCAGCAGCAGAGCAATGGACACTCGCCGCCGGACGTCAAAGACGAGCGCCGCGCAACGTCGGTCCCGTCGCCGTCGCCGCCGCCGGTCGCCGGCAACAACGGCGCCATCGGCACCACCGCGGACCAAACTCGACCCTCGCCGTTCGGCAGCAGCGCGGCTGCAGATCGTCACTCCGCCGCGCGAGGAACGGACGATGCGACGGTATTGGCACGTCGGTCTCCCACGGTGCATTCCGGCTGGAGACTGAAGCCGCTGCCGGATTCGCCGTCTTCTCTCAAAATCAAGGAAGAGCATAAGCCGGCCGATGCGTGATTTGTGTCCTGAATGGGAGCGAGAGCGCTAGGCGAGTTGGTTCGTGTTTGTTGTTGTTGGTGGGGGGGGGGTTCTTGATTTCAAACATTTATTATGGCACGGTTAATTGGTACAGCCTTTTGTAAGTGGTGTCAATGGGGGGGGGGGCGGGGGGGATCGCCCTCCCCCCTCCATACAAAACAATCAAAAGCAAAACAAAGCCCGTGGCCTCATTGCACACCCTGGGCATGTCTCGGCAAAGGCATTTGGAAATGCGCAACTCCACTTTGCTGCGCACGCCTGTCTCTGTGTGTTGTTGTGGTGGTGGTGGTGATGATGTGGGTGAGCAGTGTGGGAGTGCAGCAGTCAGCGCGCTGCGCTACAAGCCCGCTAACCCCCCCCCCACCCCCCGGGGTTCGATTCCCCGCGCTCACGGCCAACACCGGTGGTGACGATTATCTGAACCGGTCCTGGGGCTCAACCCCGGTGGGACTTGGCCTCGAACCGAGTACCCGGTGCGTAAAACCATGGCCACTGGGGGGAGAGACAAAGGCGGCCGGGAGCGGTGCCGGGCCACCCACTCCCCCCTAGGTGCTGCTCGTGGACAGGACTTGCCCCAACAGCGCGTTAAGGCTACACGTGGCTGGCGGTGGTGGAGGGGGCTGGGAGGACGGGAGATCTGTGTCTGTGTATTTTACGATGATGTCATTTTCCTTTGGGAGCCCCCTCCACCCCAATTGAGGTTGACTTACCGAGCTCCACCCTTGACATCGAATGACCAATGAAGGAAAAACGAAGGAGACGGGACAAGGAGGCAGTCGTGAGTTTACACTTTCTCTCGTGCGCAGCAGCACCACCACACACGCCTGCTGCTCGGCTGGAGCCTTGCAAAATCACTTACTTTTTTTACGAACTCTAAATGCAATGCAAACGGGTGTAGAACGTGTACAATGTAATAACAAACAAACAAAAACCGTGCAGGGAATCGTTAACGAACCAAAGTTGAACGCTTTGAATGTTTACAGGAGGAGGAGGAGGAGGGGAAAAAATGACGACACGCAATTTAAACAAAAAGGAACAACACCACGGCACCAGAATTGTTTTTTTCCGACGGGATCCGATGCGTCGTGTTGTGCTCATGGGGAGAATGTTGAGCTGTCGAATGTCCGTGCGTGGTCGTTCGTTTCGTTGTACAGAAGCCGTTGTTGTGTTGTACAGACGCCGTTGTTGTGTTGTACAGACGCCGTTGTTGTGTTGTACAGACGCCGTTGTTGTGTTGTACAGACGCCGTTGTGCGCGATTGGCTGTTTACCCGGCCAGCACTCTCCTTGAGGAATCTGCGCAAAAATGTTTACCGAGAAAAGGGGAAAGCCTCTTGATCATATCAGCGTCGGTCATTTTTTGCCTTTACCGAAAGTGATAGCTGAATTCCCGGAGTGGGGGGTGGGGGTTACGTACCACACCTACTCTGAGTGGAGGAGTGTGGGGGGTAGGCACCACACCTACTCTGAGTGGAGGAGTGTGGGGGGTAGGCACCACACCTACTCTGAGTGGAGGAGTGTGGGGAGTAGGCACCACGTCTAATCGGAGCTTAAGCACCACGGGGAGAGTGAACCCCCTGGCACTTTTGGGATGTGTTCCAGTTTGAGGTCAGAGTCCCGTGGCTGCGCCCATTTGACCCCGGTGGCAGATTCACGGCACGGGTTGCGATTTCCCGCAATTCCCGCAAATCGCAACCTGGGGGAGGGGGGGGTTAATCTTCGAAGCGCGATTGAGGGCCCGATGCTGAAAAACTCACCGTGGCTAGCCGACATGAAGGCATTTTTTTTATTTCATACCAATTCTAGATATATATTTTTTGGTATGAAAAGTTCCTTATTCGAGCTGTGTCGAGTACGGCCGTGGGAGCTTGAGGGCGCCTGCGTGCGTGTGCGATTGTTTTATTTTTCTCAAAGTGACAAACGCGCAGGATGATGATGATGACGATGACGAAGATGACAATGGAGACTTTCCCATGCGAAACCAATCCCCTCCAACAGGAAAGAGCTGCACTTGGCACGGTTAATGTACGAGTCTGCAATGTGTGATGGCTTACCTACAGGATAGGGCTGGTCTCTGTTCTCAGCCCTTTGAGCACCCTTCATATATGCGTTCTATACTGTATATGTGTGTGCAACTCCGTACGTAGGGTGAACATGAAGTACTGTACTGTGAACAGTAGCATCATATGTATTTGTGTGTGCGCGCACGTATGTGTGTGTCTTTGGGGAGCGGTGGTGCAGCGGTTAGCGCGCTGTCCCACGAATCCGGCGACCCGAGCTTCGATTCCCGCTCACGGCCAACATCGGTGATGATTATCTGAACCGGTCCTGGGCCTCCCCTAGGTTGACTCTGCCTCAAATGAATACCCAGTGCGGTGTGCAAACATCGCCACTGGGGAGACAAAGGCGGCCTGGCGTGGTGTTGGTGGGCCACCCACCCGTTCGTGTGCCGAGTGAGCCTTCGTAGGTGCTCGCTAACAGCACTTGCCCCAAAATAGTCTGTTAAGGCTATACGGGGTGGGGGGTATTTTTGTCTTTGTTTTTTTTTGTACATCACTGACGCTCATCTCTTGCGTGCACCCCCTCCCATCTAAGCATTCTTGTTGTGCCACTGCTGAGCAGTGTGAATATTTAATTGAAGGCACGATCACACATCGGCACCTTGACTGAAAACACGATGAAAGCTCTGCTGAAACACAACCTGTCGTGGCAATCACAATGGCTTATGAAAGATTGAGTGAAATAGTACTCGTGTGCAATGACGTGGCCAATTATTGCCCTTCTGGAGCGGAAGCATCGAAGTTGGGACATTTATCAGTGGAAAGGGTTTGTAATATTTACCGAGAGATTTATACGTTAATTTTGAACATTTTTTTATAGGTACGTGTTGCAGATACACATATATGTATTTATATCTTGGTGTTCTTTTTAACACGATAGTTTAGGAATTAAAAAGGGCAATAAAAATAATACTTTTCACTATTATATTTGTTTCTCTAAGTTGGTAATAAGATAAATAGCAATAATACCTTCGTTTCATTAAGAATTCTGTTTAAATATTGCAACAAAGCTGATATGAAGTGCATTACAATTTAGGGCTGATGCTGTACGTACCTTTAGGGAAACATTGTCGGTCTTAACTCAGGGTTATACATAAAGAGAACGCGTGCGTGGCCGTGTACCCTAAGTCTGTTAACACTCGTGCATGACCTTTGCAAACACACCTGAACTCTTACCCTGGAATAACCTCCATCCCCGCCCCCCCTCCGTCTTGCAATTGCTGCAAACTTTGGCGTTCCCAATCCCGGCTGCGGGAAAGATGGTGCAGTCTTAAGGCCCACGACGCGCGATTTGGAAGGCAACCTTCTCCTCTGAGGGTCGCCGCCATAAACGTATTTTTACGGTGGCACAGAGCGATGGAGATCTGCCCTGCCAAGTGTGTGCCGGTGATCAATGATTGGTTGGCAGAGCGCACAACCTCGTGTAGTCATGTGACCTCTGTGATCCGTTTTGGAAGGTATCATACCAGTTGGCCACAATAGTGGGGAGCAGTGATTTAAATTTGTCCAGATTTGGGCAATTATATATTAGTAATGAGAACATTTTGTAAAAAAAAAACATTTTTATAAAATTTCCCCAATGTATTCTGCCATTTTTCTGGAACATTAAATGGACTTGCTTCGATCAGATTGACCTATATGAGGTGTACAGAAGGTCCCTCTATCATTCCTGACTGTTAACAGACTTTGGTATACTCCTTATTTAACATATCGGTTGGAGATAAGTCATGTATACTTTTTTAACATACCGTAACTACGATACCTGTACATTGCATAGTAACGTTGTGTTTATATAGGATGGTTCTGTTGGGTACTTGATGCATAACCATTTGTGTACTTTCTTCCTTAATATATATTTGATTACTGAAAACTGTGGATGTTTATCCTTTCTGCACTTTAAAAAAGAATAACTGCATTTTACATTTTTCGTTTATTCTCGTGGGAAAAGTATATTCAATTGTACACATGGTGTCACCGTTTTATCAGTCGTTGATTAAGGTTATATTTATTAATATTTCAGGGAATCCAATCTTATTTATGACGCTGCTGCTTTCGTCCGCCGTTTTGTGTGAACACCCCTCTGCGGACGCGGTTGTTATCCCGCATTCCTAAATCCGTGCTCGTGAAACGTTCATTGCATTTTGACGTTCTCGAAGGCCAAGCGGTGGCGATGGATGACGATGTCACAGTTCGTGGCTTTGTTGACGTTTGCACTGTTTTCGATTGTCACGGGAAGACGGACCGGAACTTTCATGAGGATGTTATCAACAAGACCCCCCCTAATAACGGACCACGTGTGTTCGGATGAATGTCACATCCATAAATGTGTACTCCGCTAAGTTTCTCCTTGCTCTGTTGGTTTAAAAAAATCTCTAAAATCTTCGTTTTGTTTTGCTTACATGTATCTGCTGCTCGTAAAAAAAAAAATCCCGTCGTCGTTGATATAAATCATGGATCCATCATCGCCGTCGTCGTAAGCCATTGTCTATCCACTGCTTGATGAAAGCCTCCAGAATTGCGATGCCGTGATCCATCTCACAAACCCCATCTCATCGCTCCGTCTCCACGTTGGTCAGTGTCTCGGGTGCGTTCTCTCCATTGACCGCCAGTCCACAGCGCCAGTCTTGTCTGCTGGAAACCTCCTCCTTTCGCCCATCCCACTTCACCTCCCCTGACGGCCAGTGTCGTCATCGTCGCCGTCGTCCTCGTCACCGATGTGCATTTCTTCTCTGCTCGCCGTGCGCGTCGTTCTCTCGTTCAGCGCTCCGCGGCAGTCCGGAGCACGCATCTCCTCCATCCTCGCTGGCTCGCTCGTCGGCATTCGTTGGTCACGTTCATCCGCTTCTCTTCTGAGCGGGCACGCTGCCGGCCCGCGGGCGGGCGACGCGCACCGATCGTGAAGACTTGCCCGCCCAGGCGCGTTGCCAAGTTGCTTTTCATCTTCGAATTCGTTTTCCCAAAAGAAAAAAAACCTTCACCCCCCCCCACGCCCTACTCCCTGTCGTTCGCCTATTTTTTTTTTGCTCGTATTTTATTCACAATCACGGATTAACAAATAATTGTATATTTTTTTTTGGCCAGGGGTTTTTTGCCGCACAGAGCACGCTAGTTCTTGCATTCCATTTCTTGAGTAATTTTTTTATTTTTTACAGTTGCAAAAAAGAATAATCTCATTCAGCTTATTCGAAGCCCAATATCTGTACAAGAGTAAGAAAAAATGGGACGCGGTAAGCAAGCCGATTGTATCAGGGTGGAGTCCATGACATTGTTGTTGGGTGGAAACTAGACTTGGTGCAATCCTCTGGCGCGTGGTCGTCCCTTCGGTCCACGCGCTCGGCACCTTCGGCCGGTCGGCCCTCTCCGCCCGGCCGCGCTGCCGTCACAACTTCCCACACGCGACGGCATACGCCAACGTGAGCCCCCCCCCCCCCACCTCCCCCCCCCGACCTACACCCCCCGCGCACGAAAACATTGGGGCTGAGATGATTACGCTTCGAAAACTACAAGTGCAATTACTGCTAATGGTTTCTTGGGGAAGGTAACAGCCTCGATTGAACAAACAGCTATGATCCTTGCGACGATAACTTTAAAGCGAGAAAAATGAACATCGGTTTTTTTTTTTGCGTGTGGGAATGGATGAACATTTTTTTTTGTTTGTTTAAACCTGAGGTGTAAAATGAGAGAGTTGCATATTCGACCCGTTGGGGTAACTCGAGAGATGCAGGCGGGTGTGCGATTAGTCTTCGATACTTGAACGTCTATTTCAAATGATAGTTGCAATTTGCACACACAAGGTGAAACATGGCCAATGGGAACACTCCCTCATCCCCGCGCCTCCTGGCCTTCGCGCCTGATTGGCTCACAAGTGTGACGACATCACAGGTATCCCCTCGATTTAAGACCGAAACAACTCTGTGGCTGTCCGCCTGATGACGCTGGTTGTAATTACCGGCGAAACGTCACGGTGCTCGAATGATAAATGTTGTTGTGGGTTTACTCTCCAACACGCCGCTGTGCTGGACTAGCAGCGAATTGGCACGTTTTGTTCACGTGACAAATCTTACCAATTGGCTACGTCCGGTTGGTGGCGGGTTTAACGACACGTTTATATTTACGCCATGTCACCCAAAAACACCTCTTATGGATGGGGAGTGCTTCTTGGCTGCACGTGTTGGGTTAAGAAGGCACTCGCTGCGTGTGAGACGATCACTGGGTGTGGACCGTTACATTGATCAGGGTGGATATGCGGACACGGTCGGATATGCGACGCTGTAACGTAACACAAAAAAAAACTTTGGATTTTTCGCTGGTTGCACAAAAAAGGATTGAGGCACGGCTATTGAGCGCCGATGATTGTGCCTTCGCCAGTTGACAAGTCTGCAGTGTTAGGTCACAGAAGCCTGGTAATTAATTCTAAAGCTCAGCTTACACAATATTCTGCTTACAGATGGGCCAAGCGTGTAATGTTCACTAAGCTATAATCCTCTTCTATAATCCTGTTGCGGGGGGCAATGCCACCTTGTTTATACTGCATTCTCTGGATTATAAGACACTCGGCAAGTAAGACAAACCGCAAGCTTGTCTGGTATCCAAACTATGCAGATTTGGTCATATACACGCACACCCACCAGATTATCACACAAAAAAGACCCCTCAATACACCATCGTCAACAACACCGTGGCCTTAAACGCATTAACATAATTAGCGACGTTTCAGGCAAGGGCCCTTCATAGCACATAGACCAGAGAGATAGGGTTAATAAGGGTTGGAGACTGCACTTAACACCATGAAGACTCACGATAATCACATTTCAAACACCATTTTTAATGACAATTTTTTTTAAAGTTGGCATATGAATAGTTACCTCATAGTAGCTGTTGACTACCAGACAGACCCTTTAATGATAAAAACGTATCATTGCTAAATAACCGCACTTATATTAAAAGTCAAGTTATAATATGTTTCCGGCAGAATGCATTGTGGGAAGATTTGTTCTTTTGAGGAAAAACAAGGCACAACCTTTGCCCATCACCCTGCCCTTGCAGTTAAGTCTTTAGCAATATGACCATTTCAATAAAAAGAAAATCAACTGCCAGGTTGGTTAACTCACTACCAGGTTATACAATGCACACCCAACTTTTGATGTAAAAAAAAAATCTAAATTTTATAATCCAGAGTGTACGGTAACAGCCCCTTGTCGAAAAAAAAAACCATGCAATAATGAAATAAATGTATATTTTTTAAATAACAAAAGTCAACATTCATCGGAATGTTTAAAAGAAACGAGTCAAGCGGGGAGAATGAAGAGACACAAATTAAGGGAATAATTAAGGATGGGCGACTGATGGTATCAACATTTTGGACAACCTAAGTATCTTTTTCTGTTTTCTCATCGGCAATGTGGCTTCTGAGAGTTCTGTGTTGCGCGGTTGAAATCGTTTTCGGCAATAACCTTTTTTGTCACATTCCGAATATGGGAAACAAGTCGGCAGAGGGCCGAGTGCACGTCGATGTTTTACTTGAAACGTCTTTGTGCTGAGATTGTTGTTTGGTTTTGGAACGTAATTGAGATACTATATTTTTGCAGAGTGTATGAATGGCTTTGTACTACATGTTAACTTGCGAAAGAACGAGGCAGTGACGAGAGTCCGGAGGCTGTGTGGTAGTATTATTGTTTTGCACAGGGCATCGTTAAATAAAGAGAAATGTACTATGTTAAACGGGTAAGCCAATAAAACAACATTGCAATATTTGTCATGTGACCGCTTATGAATTGCTCTGTGAGTGCGTGCGTGTGTGAGTGTGTGTGGCAAAACAACCCCCTACCTCCTCTTGGTGCTTGACGGGCAACGCTGTCGTGGACAGTGCTGTGGGGGGGAGGGCCAATTCCGATTGGCCCTCTCCCCTCATGGCGTCTGTGACCACCACAGTGGCTAAATTGGGGCTCTGGACGGGTGCGAGGGGCTGGTAACCCCTCCACCTTCAATAAATTACCACTAAACCACGACTGAAATATGTAACTAATAAGCTTGTACCGGAGGCCCCCGGGGGGACAGGTGTCTATGACGTCTCCTGGCCAAACCCCATCTGGCGAAGCCAGGAGATTGAATCTTTACTCTCGGGGCTCCGGAAACAACAAAAATCCACTACGGATGGCCACGTGGAATGTTCGAACGCTCACTGCGGAGGAGAAGCTGCCACTCCTCTGTCGGGAGCTGGACCGGTACCGCCTGGATCTATGCGGCATTCAGGAGGTCCGGTGGACCGGTTCTGGCTCCTGCCACCATGAGTCGTGGACAGTCCTCTACTCGGGGCAGGAGGCTGCCAAACAACAGGGTGTGGCTCTTTTTCTGAACAATAGAATGAAGGGGGCGTGGGAGCGTGGCGGTGAGATGTGGGAAGCTGTAAGCCCCAGGCTACTTTGGGCTCGCCTTCCCATCAATCGGAGGCGAGGAGTGGTGGTCGTGGTTACTTATGCCACCACCGAAGACGAACATCCATGGAGGGGTGCCTTCTATGACTTCCTGTCACAGGTGCTGGCTAAAGTGGCCCCTCGGGATAGAGTCATCATGTTGGGTGACTTCAATGCCCGAGTTGGTCATGATGTTGGCACCTGGTCTGGAGTGATTGGAAGGCATGGGCCAGATCAGCTCAATAACAACGGTAGGAGGCTGCTAGATTTTTGTGCAGCCCATGGGCTCGTAATTACCAACACACTGTTCTGGCATCGGCGCATCCACACAACATCATGAATGCATGCCGGGTCCAAGCAAGAACATCTGCTGGACTACATAGTGACGGACCAGCGGATGCGAGCCCATGTCCTTGACACCAGGACCTACCGTGGAGCTGATCTGCCCTCTGACCATTGACTAGTCATCTGTAGATGCGTCTGCCATTCTTTCATTCTGGTGATGGGTGTACACCCAGGACCCCACCGCGCGCGTGTGTGTGTCACACCGCACGTGTGTGTGTCACACCGCACGTGTGTGTGTCACACCGCGCGTATGTGTGTGTCACACCGCGCGTGTGTGTGTGTGTCACACCGCGCGTGTGTGTGTGTGTGTGTCACACCGCGCGTGTGTGTGTGTCACACTGCGCGTGTGTGTGTGTGTCACACCGCGCGTGTGTGTGTGTGTCACACCGCGCGTGTGTGCGTGCGTTTGTAAACGCGTCGTCAGAACCATACACACCCAGCTACCTTTGTCTCCCCCCATGCTTAATGGTGATTACACCGCACCACCACCACCAATATTCAGTGAGGAATGAAGCCCTGGGTTGTGACCCACGTGGGCTGTGAGGTGGGCGATTGGGGTGTGATCGTAAGCAAAGGGATTTTGCTCCCCTACCGAGGCGGAGTGTTAACTTTTCAGCTTGGCCAAAGTTCTTCACCCCGGTGTCCTTCACAAAGCGAGGGCGCGGTGCCAAAGAAGCCAGGACCCCCCCCCCCCCACCGTACTTTATATGTATGTTGAACTTTTTTCGCACCCTACGTAGCCAACCGTACTAATCGGAGGTGCGGGGGACGGACAACGAACTAAGCGCAAAAATCCGTTCTCAAGAAATGAGCTTTCAATCGAGATGATTTAAACGTGAAAAGCTCCAGTGGCTTCCTAATATCGTACGGAAAAGCATTCCAGACGGCCACGGAAGCGCATCTGAAAGGGCGTGATGCAGTGACCGTCTTAATTCGACAGCCAGCCAAGAGCCGCAGCGAGGATGGCCAGAGTTTGCGTGATGATTTATGGTCCTTGAGATCAGCAGGCGTTGTGGTTTATTAGTGGCAACCACTGTGTGTAATGGTTGCGATGCACATCCTGCACCATGAAATATCCAAATGGTGATACCTCATTTGTATCTTAACTACAAACAGAGGCGGGGTCTAGGGATTAGAATTAGGATTTGTATTTGTATTGGAGTTCGTGTTGGAGTTAGGGGTAGAGTTTACGGTGTGGTCAGTGTTTGGGTTGCAGATAGGGTTAGGTTTTGTGTTGGATTTAGAGTCTGGGTTGCTGAGAGCCTCATTATAAGAGTCTCACCCACAGGCATCCTCTATCGCCAACTGTCTCCATGAAGGCCACCATGTCTCCCGTTAGTTGGGTGTTGGTGGAACTCCTAACAGCACCCTGGAAATTCCGAACACATAACCGGGACGACAATGGCATATTTACTATTGATAGTAGTAAATGGACATGGGCAGGACACACGTCACTACGGGTAATCTCGGCTTACGAACGCAATTCGTTCCTGAGACCCATTCTTAAGTCGAAGTGTTCGTAAGTCGCAACTAAATAATGCACCGTATTTAAATGCCCATAACGGTCAGTGCTATTAAATGTGCTACGGTTCAACATCAAGGGAAGCCATTGTTAAACTTACAATTAATAATAAATAATGTACATTAGCATAAAGAATATGAATCCTTGCAGTCACGAAAGCTTTAAATCGAAATTTAACCGCCTCTACGGAGAGGGATTCCACACAACCTTGAGATCATTCAACAGACTCCGGGATAAGAAGGCTCAACTAATCGAGTCTCTCACCTTTCTGAAGAGTTGCCGCGACTCTGAGACCGCAGCTCTTTCACTGGCATTGACTCTTAATACCTCTCACACCAAGGTTAATGATATGGTTTACAGCATGGAGTATAACAGCGCCTCGCAGCTGTATCTCTCCCCCTCCTCTGTTCCAACCATGGATGAACTCGTCCGTCTGAACGGGGCCCGTAGCTATCCGTGTTGCTAAAGTTGAGGGCGCTTTGTTTCTTCTCACACAGCTTAAAGGTTGCGATCTGAGCGTGGCTTTTTCACTCCAGCGCTGTCCTCCAGACAGTCTCGTCCCTTCACCTGATGAAGGCCGCTTGTGTTGTGGCCGAAACATCGTGAGAATATTATTGTGTTATTTTATTTAATCAATTTATCATTTTATTCTCATTCTACGTGACTTTACCGAAAGAACCAAAGAATAGCATGTAACATTGTTAAAAAAAATCTGCATAGTAATTAAAACAAAAAATAGAGTAACATAAGTAGACAAAAAAACCTTTTATTTTCACTTACCTTGAGTCCTGATGCTGGCTTGCTTGTCGGAAGAGGTGCAATGAGTCACCACAATTGCTCACACACGGGTCACGCGCGCACACACACAAAGAGAAAGACACACACAAAGAGAAAGACACACACACCCCAACCCCAACGATCAGCTGTTTGTTGGGGGCAAGTGCTGTTAGCGAGCAACGCCAATGAATGCCGGCACGGTACACGAAGGGGTGAATGGCCAACGTCACGCCCGGCTGCCTTTGTCTCCCCAGTGACGATGATTACACACCGTACTAGGTACTCATTTGAGGTTGAGTCGACTTAGATAGGCCTAGGACCGGTTTAGATAATCGTCACTGGTGTTGGCCGTGAGCGGGAATCGAACCCGGCTCGCCGGGTTTGTAGCGAAGCGCACTAACCACTACACTCCCGCTCCCCACACACTCACTTTTACACACACACACGTGCGCGCATGTACACACACACACACGTGCGCGCATGTGCACACACATACACAACCATTCAATCTTGAGGAGGATCGCTCCTTTGAACAAAATAGTGTCACCGTTCAGTTTGAAAGTGCGAGTTCACATTTTACGTCAATGTTAACTTTTTTTCATGGAAGCTTGTTCGTAAGTCAGGCGCTCGTAAGTCGAGCGTTCGTAAGTTAGGTGTTTGTAAGTCGGGTGTTCGTAAGAACGATCATTGCATGTACAAGAGATGATGGCTGGTGGTGGAGGCTATGTATGTTGTATATATGTTGAACTTCTTTCGCACGGTACGTAGTCAACCGCGCTAATCGAAGGCTAACATCGGAGTGGCAGTCAAACGAGGTAATGTGTCAGAGAAGACATCCAGAGAAGACAAAACATTTTAAACTTAAAACATAACCTCTGTTGCTTGGCATTTACAGACGAAAACTAAATGGATGTTATAAAAGGTATGGATGTGAACTAACCAAGCTACTATTTTAATTGCACTGTGCTCAAATGTTAATGGGCGGGGGGGGCCTTTAGTATTAGGAAAGGCGCACTTAAAATAAACCAAGTGGAAATAATGGCGCTCGTGAGATCGTGGATTATGATGATGATGATGGAATCCATCTGCCACAGCATATAGGACCCTCAAGGTTTTTGTTTCGTTAATTTGCAATGGGCTCGTCGGGGCTATTTGGTATAATTCGATGGCATGCTGGGAGCGTTTGTTTATTCAAGGGTTCGTGATTGGGTTTTTTTTTGCTTTGCAGTTTGTATTCGATTGTCGTACGGGATGGGCGATTAAAGCAAATCAATATGTTGCATTTATATTTTCGAGATCTAACCCAAAAAATACTATATTATGGATGATATTGGTCGCGAAAGCCTACGTGTAAAATGGACGATTAACATACCTGTCAACCCATTATGATTTACCCGGATTCTTGTACAGGGAAATTGAGTTTTCACGCCCATACGACGTACAGACGTTTCTATACGGGCACAAGTTTTTTTTTTAAATAATTTCTGTCCATTTGTTTGTGTTTCTCCCTTGTGATGCGACTTTGTAGGATTAACGTTGAGATTTATAAGGAGCACGGGGTGACCAATAAGGTCTGACTTGGTCTATAATGAGGTAGGGCACTGACAAGGGGTTGACAGCTGTGGATTAAAGCCTCGCGTCCAGCGATAGGTAGACCGTGGCTGACGCTGATTAGGCGTTGTTCACAATGGTTTGTATTCAATTGTCGTACACTTTGCACGGAGATGGACGATTAAAACCCCACATCCATTAAAACACAAAAAACAGAGCTGCAATAACATGTCTTGCGGAGCAGTTGGAGGGGTCACATAAGCAATAATTAGTTAACGTACTTGGAGAACTCAGCGCGTTTTAATTATAAGAGACGATACCTTACCCCCCCTCCCCCCTCGGCGCAATTGGACCACATTTGTACGACTGTTGTTTCTTGATTTCATGCGGATATCGCTTTTTATCATTGACTTACGATGGTTCCCACGAAGTTCACTCAATGGTTCCTCCATCACCAACAGGCTCACCCACTCACTCAGCCACTCACCACACTGCAGGTCACGACAACAACACACTCACCCGCTCACTCACCCACTCACCACACTGCAGGTCACAACAAGACACTCACCCACTCACCCACTCACCACACTGCAGGTCACAACAACAACACACTCACCCGCTCACTCAACCACTCACTACACTGCAGGTCACAACAACAGACTCACCCACTCACTCAACCACTCAACACACTGCAGGTCACAACAACAACAGACTCACCCACTCACTCACCCACTCACCACACTGCAGGTCACAACAAGACACTCACCCACTCACTCACCCACTCACCACACTGCAGGTCACAACAACAGACTCACCCGCTCACTCAATCACTCACCACACTGCAGGTCACAACAACAACACACTCACCCACTCACTCACCCACTCACCACATTGCAGGTCGCAACAACAGACTCACCCACTCACTCACCCACTCACCACACTGCAGGTCACAACAACAACACACTCACCCACTCACTCAGCCACTCACCACACTGCAGGTCACAACAACAGACTCAGCCACTCACCACACTGCAGGTGGCAACGCTTTTCTTACAGCTTGACTCAGTTCTATCCGATCGTTCATTTGACCTTGATTCATTCCAGAATCCTATTTTTGTTTATAATATATAATACTTTCACGAGGGCTGTTTGTTGTTTGTCGTTTGCGGTTTTGGACCTTTGGGTCTGTGCTCAGCAACTGTGATAAAACAATTATATATCGATGTATGTTTATTAATTTTATTTCCAACTTTATTGCATGTCTTAAAGTGTATAGACATTTTTGAATTATATTCCATATGTAATTCAATAAACACATACACATTATAAGCAAACGCCAGCTATTTTTATTGAAGCTACCAATTAAATATTAAGCCGCATCCGCACAAACCATGGCATATGTGGATACCTGATGCACACATGTGAAATGAAAAACTCTCCAGTCGTGCACGGCTGTGGTCAGTCAGAACAGACCGTGACCACGTGTGATGACGCAATGCCCCCGACCCACAAATACGAAAGGAGACATCACAGTGATGATACACTTACTCAGCTGCTCCTGACGCGGTTATCTGGCTTGACCACCTGAATGTGAAATTCTAGTTGTTGCACTGCACCTCCATCAGCCTTACGAAAGCAGAAGACGATCACATATTTATCATCGGGGATGCACATTTTGTAATGCATTCATCATAGTTCATACAGCGCAAATATATTTGCTGTACTGCAGTATCCGAGCCGTGCAATGATTAGTAACAGGACGAGAACTGCGTTCAACAATTGAACAAACACGTTCACACTGCAAGCTGCGCCCTTGGCTATTCTGAGGTTTGCATTCAACCCCCCCCACCACCACCACGTCCAAAAGATCCCATTAACTGATAAAGCAATCAACTGTTGATTGCGAGTGAAGCCACGTTTCCCAGAAGTGCGCAGCCCTTGGGAAGATTTTGGTTTTTGCTTGCGTACGCCACGCCAGAGATGAATACTTTTGAGAAAGAAAAATAAAATGACTGCCACTTGTACAAACCAGATTGAGCCTATTGCCCATATGTTTTGATTCATATTGCCAATCGTTTGGCAGGGCCTTACGCTCATGGTGCCAGCAGTGGGCCACACTATTCGGGCCTTGCACTCGGTGGGAATGCACTAGGGATAGGTTTCTGATTTCATTTTGTTTGGCTATCCCGTTTTTAGATTTATTTTTTAGGCCCAATTCTTTTCCGACATTTATTTTCTTCTCTCGTATTGTCGGATTTAAACGGCTTCGATGTGAATCACTTGGCATTGTCTATGTGCTGACTTTAGTAGCTTTTCATACTGTAATTTTAACTGTGGAATAATATAGTCAATAAAATAAACATTTGAATGAAAACCTTTTGATATTTTTATAACGATTTTTTTGCAATAGTGTCATAAGCCTATCATCAAAATAACGTCACTTAACCACTTTTGAAGGAAAATAGAATGGAAGTGACATCACAATTAATGCCGTCACTTTCCCGTGACGTCCGTCACATTTAAAAAAAAAATATTTCCGGATCATCCAAAATGTTCACGTCTAAGCCCAATTTTCGGTTGACCCAGAAAATTGTTAACACACAACACTGTTATAATACATGCCACCTACAGTACACTGTCCCTGTGGGAATACATCTATACATTTCACTGCTAAAAATGAACTCAAACCCACATTTGCAACACGTAGGATTTCGCAGCCAATATTTTGGTCAATAATGAAGGTTTTTTTGGGGGGGTTAGATCGCGTAAATATATAAATGTGTCGTTAACCCGCCACCACCCGACACAGACAATTAGTAAGGTTTGTCACGTAAACAAAACGTGCCAATTAGTTACTACTTAAGCACACCTGTGTGTTGGAGAGTAAACCTACAACATTTACAATTTGAGTCCGACGCTTCGCTGGTAATTTCATCCAGCATCATCGGGCGATTTTGGCGGGTTAATGAAACATTTCTACTTACGCGATCAACCCCCTCCCCCCACCCCCCCCAAAAAACCTTTTTTTATGAATAACATTGGTCGCGAAAGCCTACGTGTTAATATTATGGTTCATAATTGATTGACCAGACCGTGAATGTACTGAGGTGCAAACCATCGGGGCACATCACCGATGGCTGCCCCATTACAACGCGCGAATATTCTCGTGGTACAAGTGGACTCCTCTACTCGGCTACCACGCCGGGCCCCGGGGGATTATTTACAACACCAAACACACAATCAGAAAGAAGAAGAATAAGGAAGATGATGATCTGTAAAAATCTGTGTCGTAATGCCCTCCATCACCAGACACAGCCAAACGAATTAAATTGTCGCACACGCAAGCATTGAACGCACCAACTACTGTGTGTCGCAGCTCACCGGTGAGGTGAGAAAGAATCCTCGTAACCAAAGTGAGCAATCAGATAAGGACGTTTCGCTGTGAAACTACATCATCGGGACCAGATCCAGGAAGTCAAGAGGTTGCGATAAGACTAGAGACAAGGGAAACCTGCTGCAGGCAAAACGTCGTGTATTTGCATTTAAGCGCCAGAGACCGCCTTTGTAGATATCAGGGAAACGACTTTTTTGCTGCTGTGGACAGTTTTTTTCTGTTCCACGTCGCGACAATACTTTGCATGCGCTGCGACGTCAAAAATAAACACCTCGTACAGGACCCGAACCATCGAACCTCCCCTGGTTTCAACCTTCCACGTCGCCAATCGTCGACCATCGACTGAATCAGGACCGCCAGGGGCCACGTGGCCGATGCACCCCACCCGGTGCGTAAAATTGCGCGTCAAAGTTTCAGCGGCCTGCGAGTGGCGCAGCCACGAATCCCAAACTATCGACCGCACCGTAAACACTCCGCTGCTGCTGCTGCTGCTGTCTTCACTACTTTAAAACGAAGAATTGACGAGATCCTCCACTTTGCTTCTGAACAGACAATTGCGTGGATAACGACATTTAAAATTACATCTTTAACCTGCTGCTATTCATCCATACGAAAGAAGAAGACCTCAACACGGCAACCCATCAAAGCTCTCGCATCAATCAGAACACAAGATGACACAAGTCTCATCGTTCATGTACGTTACATTACAGAGTTATATGTTAATGCAAATAACACGCACTACTCAACATCATCATTATCGCCTTAAATAAACCAAAAGCAATGAAGGTCCTTAACCAGTGTCGTCGTTCAACCACATTGTAGAAGGATGCAGAAATAAATCTCCACGTGATAAGCTACTTTGTCGAGCTATCATTTGTCGCCAGGTCGCTTATAAAAAATAAGCTATATACAGGGTGTTTAAATACGATAGACCCGATTGGAAATCGCTATATCTCTGCAACCACGAACCGCCCATGGATGAAACTCTTACCACTTGAAAGGGCGAGGCATAGAGAGGGCGGGGCATAGAGAGGGCGGGGCATAGAGAGGGCGGGGCATAGAGAGGGCGGGGCATAGAGTTTCAAATGATTACCGTTCGATGCCTCTCCCAGCGCACAAACAGCCCCTAGCCTCAGTCACTCTCTAGATGGTGACCCCAGCGTACAAACAGCCCCTAGCCTCAGTCATTCGCAAGACGGTGACCTCGCTTACACAAGGGGCTTTTTGCGTTCTGCAGTGAAGAGTGAACCCGTAATAGCGGTGCAGCGTGCGTTTCAACGGCGTTTTGGCATTGATCCGCCAATGTCAAAGAGCATTCGTCGTTGGTACCGACAGTTTGAGGAAACAGGCTGCTGTTGATGTAAGGGGAAGAGCACAGGGCGACCACGCACCTCAGAGTAAAACGTGAGAAGAGAGGCGTTGGGGACGAATTCAACTATCGTCTCGATGTTGTCCGTGCAAAAGGTGGAGGGCACATAGAGCATTAATGAAATGGTTAGGAAAACTTCATAACTCATTAAATCGTTTGTATCTTTTGTGTAATTGTAACATGTTCCCATCGTGAAATATACTGCTTTGAAATTTAGTCCATGTATTTTAAACACCCTGTATAGCTTAGTGGGCTTTACCTGATAAAATAAAAAATATTTTGTTTTAGTTTTTCTGTAGTGATTGGCTTACCTTTCCTATACTTTGCACTCCTATCGCGGGTTTTTGTAATGTTTGTTGTTGTCGTCGTAACGTTGTGACCCTGTACCCCTACTGACATCTGTGAAAAAGAGCTGTATAGCTTCATCGGATTCCACCAGTATGAATAAATATTCTGATCCTGAACGCGTTCCATTCCTTGGCTGCCAATCCTTTGCTAAATCGTGACCATCGGCCCATCGTCCCGTCTAGCCACGATGTGTCCTGCCCAAGCAGAAGCGGATGTAACTGTGATGCCACAGCAGCGAAGCCGCTCCGTCGGAGCCGGGCCTGCCACCGTGATGCCGCAGCAGCAGCGAGGTCGTCCTGCTGACTCCGTGGCCGCGACGCCGCCACCTCCGAGCGACGGGGCCGATGCTGCTCTTCCCCCAGCACCCCCCTCTGAACACACAAATACACTCACGTAGGGCCTCGTGGGGGGGGGGGGGGTCACCTGCCCCCTGAGTTTTTACCCAAGAGCCCCCTTCGTGGGGGTGTTCCACGGTTTGTCAGGGCCAGGGAATTGGCAGACTCCCCCCCCCCCCCCCCAGGCCGAATGACACTGCGGCGCCGTGGATTAACTTAAAATTGTATGGCCACGGCGAACTCACTGAGAACCGCAATGAGGACATACCCAGCACAGGGGAAGGGGGCCTCAGGGGGGAGCCGAGCTCCCAGCGAGCTGCAGGAGGGGCAGCACGAGGAGGACGAGTACGTAGACGATGGACTAGGGCAAAGGGGGGGGCGAGGCAGCGAGCGGGCTGAAGGGAAGGCACAAAAAGTTGAGGAATGCAGGGAAGCACCCTGATTGGTCGAGAGGGCCGCCCAGCTTAGCCAGGGATCCCTTTAATGTGGGAAGGCATAAAAGGGGGAGGAGGACAACGTGGGGTCTTCTGATGAAGTCAGCGAGCGACGCAGCCAGCCTTCCAGCCACTCGAGCGTCCGAGTGACGCTGACGAGCGCAGCTAGGACACGACCCAGACAGGGACCGCCTGGACCCTCGTACCTCCAACTCCCAGCACGTGCGTGAGAAATCGTGAGCACGTAAGAGGAGTGAGGGATAGTGTGAGGGCTCCCAGAGGACTTAGTTAGAGATGGGTGAGGAGGGTGGGGCACAGCTGGGACGCTGCTCACTGGATGGTTTTGGTTCCGGGCCACGCAAGGTTTGCTTACAGTCGCGCCAGTAATAAACTTTAGCCTAGAACACCGACGTCATGTGACTTCTGTGTGTGTGGAGAAGGCGTCAGCGTGGTGTGTAATTTGAGCGTGGGTCCGAGTGAAGCTGCGCCGCGTGGTACACGGTGCGTGTTTATTCATACAGCTATTGTGCAGCGCGTGCACGTGGTGAGCAGCAGGTCCGGGTGTGCGCGCGCCCGCAGCCCCCGCAGCGTGCGTGGTGGTTTACACGGGGGGGTAGAATAACGTGAGGCGGTGGAGAGCCAGCCACGAGCCATGTCCCACAGAGAGGACGCTGGTGCGGGGAGGCCGATGACTCGATCGGCGGCAGCCTGGCGTGAAGGCGAGGAGGTCGAAGGGGGAGAGGAGGAGGGGGGCATCAGCCCCCACAGTAACAACTTCCCATGTGTGGGTTGTTAGGTCCATGAAATGCCCATGTTTTAATAAATACATTTTCAAGATCGGGGGGGGGGGGGGTGAGGGAGGAGGCGCAATTGCATCCCCCCCACCCTCACCCACTGTGCCAAAGTCCACTTTCGGAGTAGTACTCACACCTGACTGACGCCTGAATGTCGGGCCCACTGTGTGTATACCAATATATGCATTCAGGAAGGAACATCAACGCACGAGGCGATGGGGTGTTTATTTTTTCCATGTTGGTTTGTGGCGTAAACTTCTTATCTCGCAATCTTTTATTTGACAAACCGTTGTCAGAGAATGTCACAGCTGGTTCACCTGGGGACACACAGACACATAGCCCACGCACTCTTATTTATTAATAATATTACGTGTAACACGTGTCATTGCGGTTAACTAGAGCAGCTAATATTTCAGAGATACAACTTCATGAATTGCGAGCCTTGGCCATCAACACCTATTTTTTTTAAGTGCTGTGCTGTATTTTGTTTTGTCACAGGATAGGTCAACGAGACTCTGCCTATGGACGCATAGACAGGTCAAGGGCAAATGAGCATCCATGCAATTGCCTGCTTACACCACTAAACTATAAACTAAACTATGTTTTTTTAATTTTACCAGGTAAGGCCCACTGAGCTACAGTGAGGGAAAAAGGTATTTGATCCCCTGCTGATTTTGTACGTTTGCCCACTGATAAAGAAATGATCAGTCTATAATTTTAATGGTAGGTTTATTTGAACAGTGAGAGACAGAATAACAACAAAAAACCATAAAAACGCATGTCAAAAATGATATAAATTAAAATAAGTATTTGACCCCTCTGCAAAACATGACTTAATATTTGGTGGCAAAACCCTTGTTGGCAATCACAGAGATCAGACGTTTCATGTAGTTGGCCACCAGGTTTGCACACATCTCAGGAGGGATTTTGTCCCACTCCTCTTTGCAGATCTTCTCCAAGTCATTAAGGCTTCGAGGCTGACGTTTGGCGACTCGAACCTTCAGCTCCCTCCACAGATTTTCTATGGGATTAAGGTCTGGGGACTGGCTAGGCCACTCCAGGACCTTAATGTGCTTCTTCTTGAGCCACTCCTTGGCCGTGTGTTGTCATGTTGGAATACCCATCCACGACCCATTTTCAATGCCCTGGCTGAGGGAAGGAGGTTCTCACCCAAGATTTGACGGTACATGGCCCCGTCCATCGACCCTTTGATGCGGTGAAGTTGTCCTGTCCCCTTAGCAGAAAAACACCCCCAAAGCATAATGTTTCCACCTCCATGTTTGACGGTGGGGATGGTTTAAAATTTTGATTTAAAGCTTTCGTGACTGCAGTAATTCATATTCTTAGCTCTTTCGGTAAAGTCACGTTGAAGGGAAACAATAAAATAATAAAATATATATAGAACAATCAAAATTCCCACGACGTTTCGACCATAACACAAACGGTCATCATCAGGTGTGAAAAACCAACGGCAAGAAACATTTGAAAGAAGTGTCGGTCCGCATTTATTTATTTTACACGTTGTATTTATTTATTAAAAAAACGTTAGCGCCACGCGCAGCGATTTGGCAGTTTATTTAGAAAGACGAGTCCATCTATGTTCTGAAAAGAGGAGGGGGGAGACGAAAAAAATAATGTATGCTGTCTGAAAGCCACCATAAGCGTGAGCAATCAATTAAGACCTGAAATGGTTTATCAAATCCTTCCAATGATTGCTAAGCCAGAATCCATCTTCTCGGTTGAAATTGTCTCTGTGCTTGTATATGTGGATAGCCTCATGGTAGCCAGATGGCTTAAAAAGAACCTCTGTCTTGGAGAAGTCAATGTCATGTGAGCCTACTGAATTAGAACAATGATCTGCCACGGCCGAGGTGTTGGTCCTACCGTGATTAAGGTCTGCTTTGTGTTCACGAATGCGGTCCGAGACATGGCGTTTGGTTTCTCCAATGTAACTACTACCACAGAGGCAACTTAGTTTGTAGACACCAGGGTACTGTATGTCCGGAATCACATCTTTTACAGACGGAACCAGATCACGGATTTTATGTAATGTGTTGAAGCAGACCTGGATCTTGTGTTTATTCAAGATTTTGGAGATCTTTTTTGTGATCCCAGCAATGTAGGGTAAAGTGATGGTTTTGAAAGGCTCCTCAAGAGGGTCCTTCTTCATGGTTTGAGTTATAGCTTTGCGGATTGTATAGTCGGAGTAACCATTAGCCTTAAGAGCTTGGTGTACGTGCTTGAGTTCACTGCCTATGTGTTCCTGGTCGGATATGCATTGGGCTCTATGGTACAGAGTCTTGATGAGAGAATTCTCCGTATGGGTAGCTTTCCTGTAGACAGAGTGGCTCATTGAACCATCAGGTCTCTTTTTTATTAGGACATCCAAAAACGGTAGCTTGTCATCTTTTTCGACTTCCATGGTAAATCTGATGGCTGGGTGTATGGAATTGATGTGGTCGAAGAATTGGTCTAGAGCAGGCCGGCCATGTGGCCAGATGACAAAAGTGTCATCCACGTACCTCTTCTATAAGGTTGGGCGCCGAGTGGCAGTCTGGATGGCGTCAGTCTCAAATTTCTCCATGAAAATGTTAGCTATAACCGGAGATAGGGGGGTGCCCTCAGTTTGTTTGTAGAAAGTTCCATTCCAAGTGAAGTATGTATTGGTTAAACAGTGTCTCACCTGGGGGGGTACCTCAGTGTTTAGTCCTTGATGAACCAAGTCTTCAATGATTGCGATGGTGTCAGGTACAGGAACTTTGGTGAATAAGGAAACTACATCAAAACTGACAAGCAGGTCGTCTGGGGACAGGGAAATACCCTTGATTGTCGATACCAGGTGAGTCGAATTTTGTACCACAGAGGTGGTTTTTCCAGTGAAAGGACGCAGGATTTCAGACAAAAAACGAGCCAGTTTGTAGGTGGGGGAGTTGATAGTGGAGACGATGGGACGAAGGCGTGTATCTACTTCATGTATTTTTGGTAAGCCGTATAATCTTGGTGGGGATGGTGTTCTTGGGGTCATAGGCAGCATTCCTCCTCCTCCAAACACGGCGAGTTGAGTTGATGCCAAAGAGCTCCATTTTGGTCTCACCTGACCACAACACTTTCACCCAGTTGTCCTCTGAATCATTCAGATGTTCACTGGCAAACTTCAGACGGGCATGTATATACGCGATCTAACCCAAAAAAACATCTATTATGGAAAAAAGAGTTGAATACTGCACTCACAGTAACATCATGGGAACCTGATGAGAATACCATTTCAAAGTAATGTTTGCATGCTGATCAGTTTGTTTTAAATTGGCGCATACATTGTTATCTAACAGTAGCTATTTAGCAACAGACGCCCTTTAACGATTAAAAACAACATTATAACCGGTAAATAATCTAATTTTACGATAAATTAAAATGATAATCTTGCCGGCACATTGCATTGTGGGAATATTTGCTCTTGCTCACTTGTCCGCGACGGCACTCACGTGGGGACTCAGACACCAGCAGAGGAAAAAGAATAACCCAGCATGGGGGTAATCATCAGCTTGTGTCGTAGGGTGCTTTCCATATACGTAAAGAAATCACATTCTTACAAAATAAATACCTGTGCACTACAAATGCAGCACGTGAATCATGCTTGCGGGAACGTGTGTGGGTAGTCATGTTCATCTTCAGAGAACCCACATCGTAAAAATAGAAATACAAACTTGGAACGTGACTATGCGTTTCATTTATTCATTCATTCGCCACGCTGAGTCAGCGACGGACCATTGCGTCCAAACGTGTGACCTCTTGCGACAGCGTTCGCATAACACCGCTCTTGGCTGCCATACACCGGCGTCTCGAGTGATGTGTTCGATCCACGGATCACGGAGGGGTGGGGGGGGGGGGTTGGGGGGAGGGGCGACCATGGGGGGCGGCGCCATTCCTTTGAGGGTCGCAGTCCATCTCGAACGTCGACCGCCGACTGAAGTTGCGCAATTTGCTGCAGGAGTTTGCGCATCAGGACGGGGGGGCGCGAATCGCGTTCACAAAGTGACACCGCAGCCGTCTCCCTCCAGCTGACCTCTCGATCGCGAGGAGACCGGTCGCAGATGCTGACGGTGACATTTCTGACGAAGTCTAACCGTAGGATGCCATGGAGGCATCTTTGGCGTCGCGTGTGCAACGACTGGCGGTCGATCCACAAATTATTAATGGCGCGAATGTTTAAATTGCCGCCGTAGGCGCACGTCAACGGCACTGCCCTCCCTCACATGCGGTGGTAACTTGAGGAAGAGGCAAAAGGAGAAGAGAGCTTTGGGCCTCAAGCAACTTAAATGGAGCCACGGATTGATACAAAAAAAAAACTTAGTGATGCACCAAATTTAACACTTAGGCTTTCGCGACCAAAATTATTCGCAGTCACGTTTTGTTTTTTGGGGGTTTAGATCGGGTAACTTTGTCTCGTAGTCCCCACCTCCACCAGATAGAGCCAATTAGTAAAATGTGTCACGTGAACAAAACGTGTCAATGAATAAGTTACGGAAGCATGCCAATTAGTACTTAACTAATTGGCACATTATGTTCACGTGACAAACCTGACTAATTGGCTGTGTCGGGTGGAGGTGGTTTTACGCCACATTTACAGTTACGCGATTTGACCCAAAAAAACTTGACGATGCACCAAATTTTGATTTAAAGCTTTCGTGACTGCAGTAATTCATATTCTTAGTTCTTTCGGTAAAGTCACGTTGAAGGGAAACAACAAAATAATAAATATAAAACAATAAAAATTCTCACGACGTTTCGACCATAACACAAACGGAAGACGACCGTTTGTGTTATGGTCGAAACGTCGTGAGAATTTTTATTGTTTTATATATATTTTAGTATTTTGTTGTTTCCCTTCAACGTGACTTTACCGAAAGAACTAAGAAGATGCACCAAATATTAGTGCCAATTCTGATCCTAGTAATGGTGGCCTTCAGTGCGGCCCCCTGATGTGCTGCCCCCGACAATACACCCTTGGCAGGCCGTGTGACAGCCCTCACACCGATGATGTCCTATCGGCGAAGGTGCCCCACCCTCTGAAAATTAGTTAAGAATACTGGGGTGAGGCAAAGAAGCCTCCCGCTTTCTGAACTCCTTCAACAATGTATTGGGGAATGCATCTGCGGGATAAAAAAAAAACCGATGAACAGCTTTGGAAGCAAGTAAAAAAAATATTACATTCCAAATGTTTGCCTGCGTAGTTTTCCAGAAAATTGCTATCGGCGTCAAGTTGTGGATCTCTCACGAAACGGCGCAGTCCTTTGTGCAAACAAACGGCCCACGGAAGCGGATAATACAGAGCTACCCCTGAGATCCCTTTAAGTTGCTTCTGTCTCCACGGTCGTGGGCAGCATTATCCCTCCTACTATCTGGCACTGGGAGCAATGTTCAACACGTGACGGTCAAACCGATTTCTGGCATTCTACGTCAAAAGCTGGAATGTATACAAATTAAGTCAAGAACGCGATGGTTTGGTTGTACAGCCATTGATGTCCGGGCTGAGATTATCAACTCACTGCACTCGAGAACCCTTTTCAATCAGAGGTGGGTGCCGGGAGTGAAACCCAAGATCTCAGCAGTTCCAATTCAGTGTTCTGACCCCTGGGTCAAACAGCCACCTCTACTTCAATAAAGTTCACTAGCCCAGCATACGTACTTCTTCGTGTTCTCTCAGGGATGCATTACTGGATTACAGAATTGCAAGGGAGTGGGTGGTTGGTGTGCATTGTTACAACCCTATAATGTATAGTACATTGCAATTTCGATATCCTGGAGATCGAGTCTTCATTTCTCGCTGAATATATTTGAGGTTGGAAATAGGCACCAGTAGCCACAGCTGTAGAAACAGGTATACTGGATGTGGTGTGCAGGGCAAAACAATATATATCGTTACCTAGCCAGGATAGACCAGGCTAAACGTAATCCTGACTGTACGTGTTAAAAGTACAAATAAAATGCACGTGCTGATAGCAATACACACGGAGTAAAATAGTCTCCGACTTCGTTGCCAAGAAGGATATGTCGTGGAGCGGCCTAAAGTCTATTGTTTTGTAGGCGTTATCGTGAGCCTGGTGAATCCTCAATGCTGGCGAAGGCCTCCCCCAAGTTGCCATACATTCCCTTCATTTCGTCAAGTGGCTCCTCTCCAATAGTGGCCTCCCAACTCTCCACCCAAGACTACCGTGCCTACCACCACCCCCTCCCAAGGCTGGCAAATTGAGGGGCAATAGAGCCCCTCCGCCTATACCTTGGGAACCGATTTAATCACACATGGCCGTAACCCAGATTCAAGCCTAAGATCCCCAGTGGTCTTGAATCGGTGCAGTGTCAGACATTCGCTCACGGAGACAGTCAAGCCAGTCAGAGCACATTATGACCCTGAGAAAGTATTTTACTCGTCTTCCACATAGCCTTTAATGACAGCTTTTTTTCTCGCACTCGAAATGTTTGTTGGGAGCGTGGGGGGGGAGGGGCACGCGGGGTGGTGTGGGATGGGGGTACCATTCTGAATACTTATTGAACAGAATGGGGCGAGATGCCATCCTTGAGCCAGCTCTTGGCAGTGGGGAGGGGGGGGGGCAGCTTCTCCCCTCATATACTGTAGCTTTGGCTTGAGGTGTACCGCTTCGCTATCGCTTCGCATTCGGAATGTAAAAAATGCACAACAGCCCAGGCGCCAGCTGACAGTGGAACCAGTTGGATCAACAACAAAAAAAACAGCAATGTCGCATAACCTGATATAGATAGTCAAAACGACACGCCCTCCCCCCCCCATCCACCGTGACCTTTGCGGATTATCGGCAAAATCCACGTGCGTGGGCGCAGCACTCGCGCGATGTGCCGTGCACGATTACACTTGGCCGTGCACAGCGTCAGTACACGTAGTATGTGGGTTGAACCTCTTTCGCACCGGTACGTAGCCAAACGTGCAGGGGCGGCAGGGGCGGGCGGGGGGAAGGATAACAAACAGAACACAAAACGTAGTTCTAAAAAAAAGATGAGTTTTCAATCGAGATGATTTCAGAGTACATAGCTCAAGTGGCTTCTTCATATCGGAAGGAAGACCGTTCCAGACGGCCGCAGAAACGCATCGTGATGCAGTGACCGTCTTTAGTCGATGGCCAGACAAAAGCAATCAAGAGAGGATACATTTGACAGGATATGTATTCTCAAATGGGCACAGTAATAATGAAGACATTTGTTTACCCAGGAAGGCTGCAATTGAGTGCGAAGACTGTTTTTTTTTTAAAGGTTTCTGGATTGACATATTTGGACAATTCAATTATGTGCAAGTAAACCCCAGAGAAATGCACAGGTTCCAGGGGATAAACACTGAGGTGGCAATCTCCTGGTCACCTTTTCAGCTGAAGCACTGCAACGTCTGGGTATTCCCAGGCAGTCCACCTTCCGTGTCCCAGGCAGTCCACCTTCCGAGCCAACTATTGGCATAAAATGTGGTATCCATATGTTAGTGTTTGCCAATAACAACAGGTATTGGTTCCATGTTTCCCTTTACGTCGATGAATACATATGCGCTCTTAAATCATCTCATTTATGAAAACTAAGAGTATATTTTATCCTTTCTGGTAAAGAAATAGTTGTTAAGATGTTCGAACACTAAATGTATACCTTTTGCAAGGAATCAAGTCTGCATTAACCACACATAATTGTGGTGAACATGCAAACGAAATATTACCTTATAATATATGCATTGTCTTTGAAACTGGAAATCCAGTTCACCATGGAAGTCCAGTTTACCATGGGAGGCCAGTTCACTATGGAAGTCCAGTTCACCATGGGAGTCCAATTTGCCATGGAAGTCCAGTTTACCATGGGAGTCCAGTTCACCATGGAAGTCCAATTTACCATGGAATTCCAGTCTACCATGGATGTTCAGTTCACCATGGAAGTCCAATTTACCATGGAAATCCAGTCTACCATGGATGTCCAGTTCACCATGAAAGTCCAGTTTACCATGAAAGTCCAGTTTACCATGGGAGTCCAGTTGACCATGGAAGTCCAGTTGACCATGGAAGTCCAGTTCACCATAGAAGTCCAGTTTCCCATGGGAGTCCAGTTTACCGTGGAAGTCCAGTTCACCATGAAAGTCCAGTTCACCGTGGAAGACCAGTTCACCGTGGAAGTCCAGTTCAACATAAAAGTCCAGTTTACTATGGATGTCCAGTTTACCATGGGAGTCCAGTTTACCATGGAAGTCCAGTTCACCATTTAAGTCCAGTTTACAATGGAAGTCCAGTTCACCATGGAAGTCCAGTTCACCATGGGAGTCCAGTTCACCATGGAAGTCCAATTTACCATGGGAGTCCAGTTTACTTTGGAAGTCCAATTTTCCATGGGAGTCCAGTTTACCGTGGAAGTCCAGTTCACCATGGAAGTCCAGTTCACCGTGGAAGACCAGTTCACCGTGGAAGTCCAGTTCAACATAGAAGTCCAGTTTACTATGGATGTCCAGTTTAACATGGGAGTCCAGTTTACCATCGAAGTCCAGTTCACCATGGAAGTCCAGTTCACCGTGGAAGTCATGTTTACTATGGATGTCAAGTTTACCATGAGAGTCCAGTTTACCATGGAAGTCCAGTTTACCATTTGAGTCCAGTTTACAATGGAAGTCCAGTTCACCGTGGAAGTCTAGTTGACTATGGAAGTCCAGTTCACCATGTAAGTCCAGTTTATCAGGAAGTCCAGTTCACCATGGGAGTCCAGTCCACCATGGAAGTCCAGTTTACCATTTGAGTACAGTTCACCATGGAAGTCCAGTTTACCATGGGAGTCCAGTTTACCATGGAAGTCCAGTTCACCATAGAAGTCCGGTTCACCATGGGAGTCCAGTTTAAACATATTATATTATATCTTTACTTAAAGCTTTCGTGACTGCAGGAATTCATATTCTTTGGGTATTTCCGTAAGTTCAAAGAAAAGAACTAAAAATAAATGTATTATAATTTATTATAATTTATTATTTTTTGTTATTTTCTTTGAACCTATCTACGTGACTTTATCGAAAGACCCAAATAATATTGTTACGTTTATTTTAATTTTAAATGATATCTGGTTCATCCTTAATTTTGTTTGGCATGAAACTCGGCCCCTTGTGTTGCTTGGGGACACTACGCGTTTGCTAAATTGATGAATGCCAATCACTGCCGACTCTTCTTTTGTATAAGCTAATTCCTTTTCAAAGTTCTGGCTTTCCCCACTCCCACACCTCCCCTCCAATTGTGCGACTGACATCAAGCCTTGAGACGAATACATTTACATTTGGAAGTCGCACAGCTCTCAATGCACCTCCCTGCGTCAGCGGTCTTCTTTCGTATAGCATGTAAGCAACAGTTTGTATAGAGAGTTGAATGTTAAGGTCCTTCGACCAATCCAAGGTGGCAGTAGATGCGGTACGGATTGTATGGACGATGTCAGAGTTGAATGTTAAGGTCCTTCAACCAATCCAAGGCGGCAGTAGATGCGGTATGGATTGTATGGACGATGTCAGAGTTGAATGTTAAGGTCCTTCCACCAATCCAAGGCAGCAGTAGATGCTGTATGGATTGTTTGGACGATGTCAGAGTTTAATGTTAAGGTCCTTCCGCCAATCCAAGGCGGCAGTAGATGCGGTAAGGATTTCAGCGATGCTGCCAGGGTGTGCATGGATGACGCACTCACCTGTGATGTGTTTGATGGTTTGATCTTTACCACAGTCGCAGATTGGTGAATCTTTGATTTTCCATTCATGGAACAACGTGGTAGGCCGCACATCTCCCGTACTGCATCCGAGCGCGGTTCAGCGTAGTCCACAGCCGTCGTGTCAGCAGTGACAGCACACGAAACGAAATACTTAAATGGGCCGCTTCGTCCGTACAAATGGCACACGGTATTTTATTTTACATCGAGCGAATTAATTTGTCGCGCGTCAAATTAATGTATGTGTTTTGAACTTCTTTCGTACCGTACGTAGCCAACCGTGCTAATCGGAGGTGCGGAGAGAAAAGAACTTGGGGCGTGGGGACTCGAATTCAATTCGATGGTTTGGTTCTGTGCTCTCAGTGGTGACCACCGCGCTGGACAGCACGATGCAGTTTGCGAAACATCTGTGAAAAAGAGCTTCATAGCTCATCGGATTCCGCCTGCGGTATAAATACATATTCTGATTCTGATCATCGCTGCCTCTTATAACGCTCTATGGCAATACCCCACCTTGCGTCGGGGATGCGTTCACGAAAGGTGCGATGACGAATATCGAAACGGGGTCAATCAAAGCCTCGTACGGGGCTCTAGCAGTGGGTGGTGGAGGAGGCGAAGGCTGAGAGGCGACGGATAACGAGAGACGTCTAACGGCGACGATGCTGTCAGCGACGTGAACGTGGGGCTCAGGCGACGCTCATGCGCTAGCGGTGTGAACAATAAAGTGACGACGTGTCTGCGAAACGACGTAAAAGTCGAGGCATTACTGTGCTAGCCTCATCACCCACCCGGCCAACTCGCGTAACGATTTCTCAACGTCACAAACAGAACACTGCGTGTGTTCCTTTTATTTTTGGAGCGCTTTAACTTGACGTAAAAAAAGATTAAAAAAAAAACGGCGCGGAACGCGTGAGTTGTTGTCGCGACACCAAGCCATCGTTTCTACAGGTTGGGTCAACTCGGTATTTGTTCATGGGTTACGTTTCCACCGCTATGGTCCAGCAACAAAAAAAAACGACTTTAACCTCCTCCCCCCCACCTCCACCACCAACTTTCCGCACCCCAAGCCCCCGCGTGTGATAAAATCTCCGCTTGATGTCGCTCTACTTTTGGAGTCAATTCCCCCTGAGCACTTCAAACTGGCCTCCCCCATCACCTCATCTGGTCGACGCTGCGTCAATGTGAGTCACACAACAACAAAAACATCCCTCCGTCCTCCGCTTTATATAAATATAAATGTGATAACGCACCACGTGTGCGCAGCACTTTGAAAGTCTGCGCAAGTTTAAATCCACGTTGGAAAACTCATTTGTTGAGGACAATTTTTCTTTGCGTTTAATTTCTTGGCCTTCCTCCCGCACCTCCGATTAGCCACGGCTGGCTACGTACGGCGCGAAAGAAGTTCAACAAACATACATTGCTCCCCCCCCCCACGCAAACTGGACACATTTATGAATACATTTTCAGTGTAAAGCTTTCGTGACTGCAATGATTCATCTTCTTTGGTTCTTTCGGTAAAGTCACGTAGAATGAGAATAAAATAATAAATTGATGAAATAAAATAAAATTGATAAAATAAAATATTATTGTGTTATTTTATTTTATTAATTTATTATTTTATTCTCATTCTACGTGACTTTACCGAAAGAACCAAAGAAAATTTTCAGTGGTTTACGATTAAGATTTAAAGTAATTAATTGTATGCACCCGCAATTCCTAATGTGAGGGACAAAGCGATCCCCCTCCACCCATCCCCACAGAACATGGAAGTCAAACTCTGCCTGTGATTGCCAGCCTTAGGCGCTCACAACGCGTTGCGAAAATGCACATTTCGTTTACATTAAAAACAACAACAACGACAGCAACAGCAGCAACAAACGACATTTAAATATATTCATTGCATCGTGAGTTGTTAAATCAAGGATTTGACGTCGGCGGCTTCACTCCCCCAGCTCGACACGTCCTGCCCGCGTGGGAAATCTTCGATTTGCGAGGCGATGGAGCGCGCATTCAGGTGTGCCACACCGTGGGAATGGACCCATCTCGTGGTTGTCAGTCACTTGCCGGAGTGCCCCCCCTCCACACACACACACACACCAGCCCCCCCACTCCACATCAAACCATCGCTGATGCAAAGCCAACGTGCAAGAAGGGTGCTTTCATATCATTTACGACTCCCAACCCGGTTGGCATTGTGAGTTGTTAAGGTCGTTCTCATGCCTCCCTCCTCCTCCTCCTTGTCCGCCGCCGCTGCTGCTGCTGCTGCAACGTCTGAGTTGCAGACGGAGAGGGAACAAAAAAACCGAAAACAATAACATTGTCGATAAGCATCTCCAGCCAAGGTCATTATTTCCTGACGCCGAGCCGAGGGCGACTCGCTGCTGTCCACCTGGTCGCGTGTCCTGCTTTCAGGCCTTGACTGGCTTCCAACACCACCCCCCCCCCTCCACCACCTTAGCACCCGGACGTTACATAAAAGTTACACTTATTTTAGAGTTATGTTTTGTTATTATTCTTTTTTTTGCTGCCCGCATTCATTGTATAAGGGTGCTGGTAACGCTCTCATCTGTTACTAGACAATGGCAGTGTGCGCTATATGGTGGAAACGCTGACAAAAGATTTTCGGTAAATAAAATGAATGTACCAAAGTGGGGTGGTTTTTTGTTGTTGTTGTTGAAGCGAAACAGGCTTGAGTGATCCAGTGCCGGATTAAGGTCGTGCGGGGACTATAACTTATAGTATAAAGGGGCCCTACATTTAAAAAATATATATAACTATAAAAATACTTACATAGCAAAGTAATTGTATTTTTTCATTTGCTGTACAGCCAGATAATACGACAACTCGCTAACCTTAAACACCCTGTCGTTCATGCAAGTTGAAGGCAGTATAGTACTATAGTAATAGAGCAAGTGCAGACCCACTGAACCGGAACTGATAGCTTGAAAGCATTTAGCGCAGGGCCCTTGAAAGTAGTAGCTACGGGCACCGCACTTTGTGGTAGCTACTACACATGTAGTAGTAACTAGATATGTAGTAGCTACTACATATGTACTACATATATACTACATATGTAGTACATATGTAGTATATATGTAGTATATACTACATATGTAGTAGCTACTGGGGTAATCCGGCACTGGAGTGATCGTCAACAGCACGTAACAAGAAGACTCCCGACGTTGGCGTACACCTGGGTGACATCTCTTAAACGTACAGAGGTGCATGTTTGATCGGTAGGGGGCATTGCTGGAGGGGGGGGGGCCTGCACCACCGAATGTCGCTTTGGCCCTCCCCAAGTTCACTTTCCTCCTGAGCAGTGAATCGCAGTTATGCTACCCCCCCCCCCACCCACAGCCCCCCACAACAACGCTACTGCCGCCAGCCTCCTTCATCCGTGAGGAGTTGCAACCGGGGTCTGCTCTTCATTGTCGACGCGTGGTGTCACCAACGCCATTGGCTAGGAGGTTGAGAGGGATGAGAGTCGTACGATAACATATTCACACTGCCAAGTACAGAACTGTACTCTACTCCTATGTTCCCAAGTATGCTTGACTCGACCTAGAGGAGAATCCCTCTTACACGCGGCCCTATTACTCACGACTCATATTATCCGCTAGAGCTGTAGGCTCCGAGAAGGCTCAGCCCCATTTCTTCCTCTTATCCACGGTTACCTGTGACTTTACCCACAATGCTTGGTGGAGCGGCTTCCTACTACTCGCAGGTTTTCACGTGGCAAAATTCGCCCTATTATCTGTGGGATTATACACGATTGTCTACCCAGAGGGTAAAGAGAGCGAAATATCGGATAACCCAGCGGATATTAGAATGCGCGATATTTGTCTCACTGCGGGTAAGATGCGTTCTGTAGTTCAAACCTGTCAAAAGATAATGTTTAAATAATGGATGAAACCTTTACGGCTATAAAGGTGTCACCTGTTCCATATTACTTTGCTCTCAGAAGTGACAGTAAAGAAATCTGGAATTACTTTAAAAATTAACTTTTATTCTAATAACATATTCGTTTAATTAGCTATTGGTGTAGTGTAGGTATGGATTGCATTGCTGATTCGAGACACAATCGAGCATTTGTTTTAATATTTATGAACATGTAATACTGGGAAATATACAATTCCAACTATCCGCATTTTACGACGCTTCGTTGAAGAAAAAAAAAAACACTACTCATTGTTTTTATAAACGCAGAGTTGTCAGTCACGATAAGTACAAGTTAACAATGACCCTGACGAGATTTGTGAGCGTAAAAAAAGTGTATCCGTATGTGTGTTTATTGCATGTGCAGAACTTTAAGGCTGGATAAAGCGTCTGGATGTGGGACGCATAATCATAAACAAGGGAAGGACGTAAGAGATTCTGGTTCAAATTTGCAACTCCCCCACACCCCAAGAAGTTGTGTGAGAACCACGTGGGAGCACAGTCGACGTTACACGGAAATTAATTGTTTGGGGTGCGTTTACACTTAATCGATTCTTCTGGGATCTTATTAGTTTGGTGATGGGCACCTGCTTTGGGCAATACTGTCAGTGGGAGGCATCATCGTAAAACTTTCCGCACTTTATTTACGTGTATGAAAGTCATTCAAGGTAAAAAAAAGAAACCTTGAGTTACATTCTTCAATATGCTCCTGATAGTCCCTAGGCCAGAGCATAAAACGGCACCACCAAAGGTAACAATGCTCCAATAGTACCGATTTATCTATACGGCCAATTCGAGTGCATTATTTGATAGCCCACTCATGTAAAGAGGTTGCCACATAATTCACTGTTGTTTGGCCACGTTAAGAAATGGGAACCGCTAAAACAATGTGTTTTGATTTAGTGTGCTGATCTTAAAGGTGCATTGAAAATTTTTGATACTCCAACTGATGCTCCTGCTCTTTGGTTCTATTCGGTAAGGTCACGTATGTAAAAATAAAATAACAAATGTTTTTTTGTTATTTTATTTTTACCCACCTGACTTTACCGAATAGAACCAGAGTATGGATCCTTGCAGTCACGAAAGCTTCAAATCTGGAAATGATGCTCCTGCTGTTGTGGAGTGACTCATGCAGCCAGCTATGGCTGCAGGGTTTGGTGGTACATGTTTTTTATGTCGTTTATTGTGAAAATTCGGTCACAGTTCCTATGATCACTGTTACATTGCTTTTATGGCTTTATTTTGGTGATTTCGAAAAGTTTTTTGGTTTGGCCATGTTTGTTTGTTGTAGTACGGAGTTCGACTGATGGCCTTAATCTAAGTTGTCTTGTAGTTGTTGTTTGACTTGCATCCCACTGGGATTTTTGCACACAGCGTTGGTATACGGTACCTTTTCTGCAATATTTTGCTGTCTTTTCTTGTTTTTTCTGTTTTCACAAAGTCACATAGTCACTTAAAGATGTTTTCTTGTTCATGTTTTTGTTTTTTTGTTTGTTGTGGTTGCACCCGATTCAAGAGCCGAATGGCTCACAGGGCTATACCTAATAAATTAAACTGAAAACTGAAACTGAATGCCACCGCAGGTGGTCCCGACAAGAGAAATACCTGGCTTGAGATCGTGGACTATGATTGCGACAACGGCTGCGAACGCCGGACCTGTGGACCGTGTGATTTTGCACTGCCCCAAAATATATAATTGAGGGTGGTGAAATGTTAGCAATTCAGCAAATCTTAAACAAACCAGTCCATTGGCCAAATTATTTTACCGGCGAATCTCTAAAAGCTGCTCTTCATAGGTCATGCGAAAGAAGAAAATTTAGGGTTTTGCCCTGAACTTCTTAGATTTGAAAACACGAAAGGGACGCACGAACGTATGTTTTTTTACGTTGAACATCTTTCCCACCGTACGTAGCCAACCGTGCTAATCAGAGGTGCGGGGGAAGGACAACCAAACTGAACACAAAAAGCAGTTCTGAGCACATCTCATTCCACTCGTCAAGGTGTCGCCTTGCTGCACGGACACGTTTGGTTCCATTGTGGTCGAAGCGCCGACACGCCAGAGGCACAGAACCATTGAGGAAATGTACGCGGCGCCTGTGGGCCATTCCTCCTTCCTCGTCGTCGTCACTTTTGAATGACTCGCGTCAATTTCGAAACCTCGTGCACCCAATGCGCTTCTGCGTATATCCGTGCAGCTACATCGTGCGCGAACCTGAGCCGGTTTGACATTTTGTCCTACGCCAGATATTTCAAACAAAAATGTTACACCGCAGTCTTGGAAATTACCCAGACTTCCTCTGGGTGCCGGTGTGACGTCAGTTCACGCAGGTCTTGGGCGGATGTCGCCTCCGCCACTCCCCAAACTTTTGGGAGAGATGTTCCATTATTCAAAAGTTATCTGCGACAGAAATTGCAGGTTAACGGTGGGTGACTCTTATAAGTACACAGCATTTGCGGCATCTCTGATACAAATTCTACACGCGTCAGGCATTAATCAAGCATCCAGGTCGAAGAAGAGGCTCGTCGAGACCTAAGTATAGAGGGCTGCGTTCATTCGGCAGAGACACGTATGCTGAGGAAGGAATGTGCTAGACGGTTCGATAGTTTTGCTATGTAGACGTGGCTTCGAATGGAGACAACTGGTTGGAAGAGCTGTAGTGGGTTCTGCAGGACAGCTGTTTACTTGTAACATTTCAGAGAAGGCAAGAACATCTGGAATTGGTGTGAGGGGAAATGCTTTGCAGAATGGAGCTCTAGAAGGAAGGATGAGAGACGTCCAATTGGAACAATTCAGAGACAGACAATCTGGAGTGGAAATATCGTCAAGAATGACCCCGAAAAAAAATCTACGTGACCACGAGGGGAGAACATGCAAACTCCAAATATTCAGCAGGAATTATGGTCGCGATCGAACCCACGGGCATACCAGACGTGGTAGCTAAGATCTCGCCTCCGTGGCGAGATGTTAAACTGCAGGAGTCAATGTTTACCTACCTCAAGGCCCCTTTTGCAGGATGGCATTGTCTGTAGTCGACTGAGGAACGAAAGGAGGACACGGAGGGGTTAAGCGAAGGCAAGCGAATAGAATATTTCCCACCTTGCGATGATCAAACGGCGCAGCTCTTTAAAGTCCTACCCCCCGCACCCACAAACAAAAAAAAACACCAGAGCACTCTGAAAGTGCTCGCGGCATCTTAAAAAATAAAAAAGTCGCTCTTAAGTGACACGGCCACCCATGAGCGAGCTGGCGCGCGAGTGAAATCAATGCCCACCATAACAATATCCCGAAGCTGGGAGCACCACCAGCTGTCTCTTATGAAGCGGTGCAGGTGCGCTGACCTTCCGTTTCATTCCCGATGTCAGCTGTCCTCGTTTGCGGTGCGCTTCCGCGAGCGACTTTGAACGTCGACTACGCGGAGGGATCGAAACGTCCGCGCGCGCAGCTTTCTCAAAAAAATAAGAAGAGAAAAACAGCTTCGCAAGGACGCGCGTTAGCAGCAACGGCAGCACACCGTCACTGCTGCTGCTGTTGTCGTTGATGTTGTTGATGTCGTTGTTGTTGTCGTCACACAGACGTGCAGATGTTTGACCGCAGGGGTGAATGTTAAAATGCAGCTCTGCGGCGGACTGTTTAAACTGGGGGGGGGGGGAGGAGGCAAGATAATATCGCTTAATGATGTACTGCTGCTTTTGTTGTCGCTGTTGCCCCTAACTCGTAAAACAAATTGACACCTATCGTGGTGACACGAGGCAGCGGCCAGCGATCGCGAGGCGGTGCGCCGTGGGTGACCGTCCGCGTGACGCTCGTGCGAACTCCGCACCGAGGCCGAGAACGCCGATCGGCGTGCGCTGAGAGGGGGCGTCGTGGGTGTCGGTCGGTGATTGTTTACTGGCGGTGCCCAACCTCGCAGGGCCTTCTGACGCTGCAGCCTCCTGAGACTACCCCCCCCCCCCCTTTCCCCCACCGACAGTGTATTAAAGTCGGAGCGAAAATCTCTCGAGCAATGTCAACGCAGATGGTGTTTTGTGTTTCTTTTTTATTTTTGAACCGAGGCCAGGTCAGGTCAGCTTTTGCTGGTAACCGTAAACACCTGAAAAAACAGAGGGGGTTGGCGGGGAGCGGGGGAAGAACGTTTAACACAATCGAACATCCGAAGCGAGTAAGTAGAGGCACATTATTTCGAGTCGGTGGGAGCATTTTTTGATCTACTCCTGATTTGTACTTCATAATGCACAGGTATTGAAAGGTATTGAAAGGTGAGTATTGAAAGGTGTTGGACTTAAAAAAATTGCTACAATGGTAAGATTTTTTTTAAAATGTATACTACCAAGCAAAGCCCACTGAGCTATAAAGTTGTTTTTATGAAGCGACCTGGCCACAAATGATAGCTCAACAAAGTGGCTTAGCATGTGGAAATGCATAGCAGCAGACAAATACTCTAAATGCATGATTCTAAATGTGGAGGGGAAAATACCGGAGGACCCGGAGAAAAATCTACGCGACCACGGGGAGAACATGCAAGCTCCAAATATACAGCAGGCGTCCGGGTCGGGATCGAACCCAGGACCTCCTGTGTACCAGGCGAGGTAGTTAACATCTCGCCACCGTGGCACTCCAATAATAAAATTATCTTGGGTGCGCGTGCTTGATATATTGTTACGCTTCGCAACGGTGACTGGATTAGTACCAGTGGATGCCGATGGTGATGGTTGGATTCTTATTAAATTATTTTTTTTTAAACGTGGTTTAATAAATTCAATGTAATTGCTTAAAAGAACATTGTGATCAAATACAAAGGGACATAACATATACGCAGTTCTGCATTCCTGCGTGTTTTCAATTTCATGAGAAGTAAGTGCCCAGTTATGTAATGTGGCTTTAGCAGAGTCATCTTTATATATATATAAAAGTAGTAATACGTATGATGACCATTTATTGGTTTGGACTGCGGAGTGAGAGGGAGATTGTATACAATCGTCATATAAGAATCTGTCAACGGGTTGATTTAAAAAAACACAAGCTTGAGTAAGTCTTACGAAGCCCAACTGCTGTATAAAACACACACACACAGGCGTCATACAATCAAAACACCGTGTTCTCAGAATTTCGAGGCACTTCCCCCCCCCTCCTCCCACACTGGGGGTGCGTCTTATAATCCGGTAGTTGCGCGCGCACGTGCGTGCAAACTCATGCAACTTTAAGAACACCGAGGCGCAAATTCGGGATGCGTCTTCATTTTCCCAGGGCGTCCTATAATCCTGGAGCAAATCGTTGAAGCTATGCTGCTTTTAAAAAAAAAACATATATAACAAAGACAGTTTCACGTAGTAATCGAAGTATTTCATATTAAAATGAGACACATTCTAGCACTTAATTACCTCTTCCGATCTGCTGTTACAAATAAACTGTCCGCGTTCCTTATCCTTAATAATATAGATTCCCTCTAAATTGTGTGTGTTGTATTGCCTCGGAGTGGCGCGGTGGCGAGTTGCTTAGCGCCAATGAGCCACGAATCCGGATACGTGGGTTCAACTCCCGACTGCGTCGTGAGTGATATCTGAAACGGCTCCTTCTCCTGCCTCCCTTTCACCAACTCAAACTGAGCAGGGTGGCGAAGTACGCTCAAAGAACGCCACGGGAGCAGGGTCTTCAGCTCCCAGTGGGTTTATCTTCGTTCTCTCGGACGGATGACCCCGTTTGATGGCCTTGCGAGAGGGTTAATGCGTTCCACGCAGTCCTCCTGAGAATGGAAGTGCTTTTGATGAAGGGATGTAATACGTGTAACAGTTAGTGCCGTGTGCTATCAATATCATTTTAGTGTAATAGATTGGAGCTGGGGTATTAATCTCGATGTTCACAATACCTCCTGACATGATGGATCTCACACATGCTTTAAGGTTAGTGGCGGGGTTAAGGTCCTGCAGCATCATATGTATGTAGAACTTATTTCGCACCGTGCGTAGCCAACCTCGTGTTCTAATGATACGCATTGTTTGAGGTTTTTCCGGTTCGCCACAGACTACTTATGGTTGACACTTTAGCACACAGCCTGTGCTCTGGATGACAAATTAATCGTCAGAATTTGGACAGTCTATTTTTTATTCCCACAGTCGTAAATTACCTCATCACCGTGTCAAACTTTTCGTATCACTTTTTTTTTTAAAGACAAAAAAAAACTAAAATTTCACGAATTTGCAGTTATTACGTGTGGGGTTTTTTTAGTGGGAGGGTGGAGTTTAAAAAAAAACCCCGAAACTTTATATAAAGCCATCAGAATTGGTCATACACGTCCTCACCTATGCGCTTCTTACGCAAGAATAACTCACGAGGGGTGGTGGAGACGAAGGGGTTGACATTGCCTCCTGGAGATGCCAAATTGTCATTTAGAGGAACTTTGAGTCAGCATGAGGGGGAAGCCAGCTCGCGTGAGTCATTGGTAATGATGCTGGCGACGTGTTTTACGAGCAGGAGCACATTTTGCGTGCCAAGAGGGCCTGCTGGTGTTGTGTTTTCCACCCAATCCACGATTGTTGGCTTTCATAAGAGGGGCATACGGAAAGGAGACACGTTAATGGATTATTGAATCGTGTTTTTTTTTTCTTTTTGCCAGACGATATTTGAAAATGTTTCGCCCTCTTGCTAATCTGCTGCGTAAACATTTAAACAAAAATCCCTTCAAGCTTTTTTGGGGAGAGGTTGAAATCACCAAAAATTACCACCGCTGCCTTGTCAAGGTTATTAAAACGGCTCTTGTGAATACAATATTAGCCGTCGATCACCACACAGTATCTTTGAGGTCAGTTCATGCCAGGTATATTTACATTGTGCGCGTGTGTGTGTGTGAGGGTATACAAAGACAGTGCGTGAATTCACTTCATCCGTCCTTCAGCTTAGCTTTAGTCACTCAGCCATCTCTCATCAATGAAGGGATATAAACGTGTATATTAATACATCATGTGTAGACAGTGTATAATGTGTATTATACATGTGTAGTGACATAAAATCGGTCACATAGCAGCATAGCGCTGACTACTGGCATGAAAGGGGATCTGTGGCTTACAGCAGCCCTGACTGACAGCAAGTCACGTGACAGACCAGAGAGGGCTCTAGGGGAAAGGTTACGGAAGGGACAAGTCGAGAACCCGCGAGAAGGTTCCAGAAGGGGGGCGTGGCCGGGGTGGAGCCAGGCCACGCCCCCAGTATAAGAGGGGCCCCGGGAGGGGACCTCGTGGCTGTCGTGTGGAGTGGGATCCCCGTCGTGCTGCTGCTGGAGTCTTCACCGTCTCGGCGTCGCCAGTCAGGCAGTCTGCCAGCTGCCCTGACTGGGAGCCGTAGTTAGCAAGTGTTACTGTCAGGCCGTGTTAATAAACAGTGCCTCCTACTCTTAGTGTCTCTGGGTCAGTCACTACACATACAGTAAATACACGCAAACATCATCGAGATATATTAGTTATGCCATTGGCCCATATACACCTTTGATTAGCACACTTGGCTAGGTACGGTGTGAAAGAAGTTCAACATTAATATAAACAATAGATGGTAGAAGCACTGGACATTGAGGAATGGTGTGAGGAGGACTTCATCCAGCAGTGGATAGACAATGTCTGATGATGCTGATGATAATTACATGAATGCATAATTATGGGGAGCGGTGGCTCAATGATAAGCATACTTCACTTTAGGCTTAGCGAACTGACTTCAATTTTCTAGCCATGGCTAACACTAGTGGCGAGTGAACCGACCGTGAATCCATAATAACCAGAGACGAGCGTGGTGAAGTTCGGTCAAACAACCCCCAAGTGCGACACAGCGTGGGCAGGCCTTCATCCAGCAGTGGATTAACAAAACGACTACACAGTGCATTGTTATTATTACTATTATATACACACACACGCACGTCCATTACAAAAGCAACTTATGCTTTCACCAACATTAATTGGACGTGCAATGTTGGGAATTGCTTCAGTCACACGCGGCACAAATACGATTTCTGGTGGAAACCGCTTCCTGACCAATGGACCACGGTGAATCTGAAACAGTTTGGGACCAAAAAGACGCAGCAAAAAGCCTTAAAATAGCGCGCAACTAACTCAGCGCGGGCATTTCGTCACCCCACAGCGAACTGTCCTCATTGGTGCCCCGGTAGGATATCTGCAAAGCGTCTTCTGATAGTAAGCCGACGGTCATCAAAGGAGAGAATTTCGGCCACGCACGGGTAGAATGTTGATCAGTATCACGGGACCTTTGTGCCAGTATCAAAGACGTGAAAGACTAAGAATAGGGTTTACCCTTTCTGACAATAAAACAGGTGTTGAGATGTTCAAACACAAAATAGAAACCTTTTGCAAGGCATCAAGTCTGCATTAACCACACGCACTTCTGGTGAACATGCACACAAAGTGCTATGACAATATATGGCATTGTCTTTCAAACTGTTTTGGCCTACACCAGACAGCCTTCTTTAAGGCCTAGTCTCACCAGTCTCAGACCAGAGAACGCTAAAAGGTGAACAGTACAATGACAATGCCACACGTATCACACCATTCATAGCTCGCGGTGAGCAGCTCTACCATGTGGTTAATGCAGACTAGATTCCTTGCAAGAGGTATCTATTTGTGGTTTGAACATCTTAAACACCCTCCTGTTTTATTGCCAGACAGGCCAACACCTATTCTTATTTTTCAATGGTGATCAAGTTCAAGGCTTTTGCGTAAGCATCGTGAGGGCACAACAATGCACTCGCGGGGCTGGTGGCGTGAACGTTCAAGTGAGGAGAGGGTGGCTGGATGGGTGGCTGGATGGGTGGGTGGGGCTCTCAGCCCGTGGTCGCTTTTCCCGGCTTGACACAGAGCGGTTGGAGAGAGCTTCGGTCGCAGCCTGACGGCTCCGCTTTGTTTTGGGCTCCGTGAGTACATGGGTGGGGCCCGCAGTGGTGGGGGCGGTGGTGGCGTTGGGGGGCAAGGTGGGGGCTGGGGGGGTCCCCACCTGCTCAGATGATAGACGAATAACAATCGCGGCGACCCCCGGTTATTGGCGTGTTAGCTGGGAGAAGGGATTGCACAGGTATTCGCCCTAATCCATTCCACCGTCTTTTATGTCGATGTTAAACAAAAAACAAATCCACCCATCCCCACCACCCCTCTTTGTCGGCGGACAGAAGAAGAAATAGAAGCAGAACACACACAAAAAAATACACCTACTGTAAAAAAAAAAGAATCTAGCGAACTAAAATAACAGAAACACTTAAAGGAGAGGGACGTTTTTTTTAAAGAATGTCAGAAAGCGAGAGATATCATCCAGAACTTTTGGAAAGTTTCCCCTTCCACGGTCCAAAGAAACACCTGCAAAACAACACACCTGCAGACAATTCACATCGGCCAGATGTGGTCCATGAAATGGGCCGTTTTAAGGTGTCAGTGCCCTTTATCATTTCCTTCAATGTTTTTTTCCCTCTCTCTCTCTCTCTGTCGCTTTGCAGCAACCCAGACGCATTGTTCTCTGCACTTACATCTGTTGTTTGTAGAACCGTATCTCGGGTTCATTGAGCGTTTGCTGTTTTTTTGGCTTGTCCAAAAAAAGTTAAGAGATGCCCACAGCTTGCCTGAGATTCTGATTGCTCGTAAACGCGCGCGGGGCATATTGTCGAGCGGGGGAATGCTTGTGAAAGGAAGCTCTTGAAGGAAGGAAGGATGTTTGTGAAAAACACCACTGTTCAATGACTTAAAAATAAGGTGGGGGTGGTAGGCAGGGGGGGGGGGTATGCCAAAATGACGAGGAGAGGACACGTACAGACAGACAGGATGGAGGTAACTCGAAACAAAAATCTGCCCTTGGGCCAAAGAATCCCAAGAAGAAGTTCCCAGTGACAGGCGAACACCCAGCCACTGTGTGGGTCAAGCACCCCTAGCATAGCAGCGAAGTGGAATCCCCCTAACACCTCAGTCCATTAATCCCCCCCCCCCCCTCACGTGTCACCCCCAGCCCACCAGAGAACGCTCCCAACCTTCCTCTCTGGAAACAGCCGCCAATTTCCTCCTCCTCTCTTTAGTTGTTGCTGTTTGTGCTCTGGCAGGCGAGGGGCGCCCAGCTAGTCGTCGATGGCGAGGGGACGGTGTTTGTGTGTGGGAGGGGGCGGGGGTGTTTTGGTGACGTTTCGGTCGCTCTGCTGAGACCACCAAAGTTGTGCGAGCGTGAGAAAAGAACGATGTCGGCCTGAGGAGGGTAACGACGTGATATCGGAGGGGGCGCCGCGGTGGCTAGGAGATGTTAACTCCCTCGCCTGGTATGCAGGAGGTCGTGGGTTTGATCCCGATCCTGACGCCTGCTGTATATTTGACGTTTGCGGTGTGTGTCTCTCTTTCTCTCTCCCCGTGGTCGCGTGGATTTTTCTCCGGTGTCCTCTGGTTATTGCCTCCGTATTTAGAATCAACATCACGCGTTTAGAACATTTTTCTGCTATATATTTAAAAGTGATGATGAGCCACTTGGTTGAGCTATCATTTGTGGCCAGGTCTCTTCTGAACAAGAGCTACATAGCTCAGTGGGCATTACCTGATAAAATAAAAAATATATATAAATACTTATAATTTCAGATTTACGTACCTGAAGGTTTCTGGCCAGAAAGTCACATTGAGCTCTTGAGAGTCCCACGGTGTTGAGTTGATTCACTCTGAGACTTCGTCTGATCGGTTTGTGGCCCCAGAAAGGGCCGACTTTATGCATATAGTTCGACTGATGATACCCGCGTTCGAATCAACGACGTCCATATCACGTAGACGACGGTCTAGTTTATAGTTTTATATTCCCAATATTCCTGCCACCAGGTTCCAAGCCCGGCTCTTGTCGAGGTGGTGGTCGTTTTATTCGGCCTGGGGAATTAACAACTGTGGGGCCATGAAGCAGCATAATTGTAGGGCACAAAAACAAACACAAATATTATTTTAACTTGTTTGACATTCATACCTTACATACTTGAATAGGCGTAAAAGTCACCCGTTTGAATGTTATTCGTGAATTGTGTTGTCTTGCCAAGGTACAGTTGTTTATTATTATAATTATATTATCGTCACAGTTTAACATGAAAATATAAAAAAAACAAAATTAGCAAAAACAAACTCAAAAGGTTGATAACGGAATGCAATCATATTATTACTATTGTTGCGTGCACGAAATTTGTATCTTTAAATTGATAAAGTGAACAACTACATATTTCAATTATATTCTTGACAATAACAACAATACAACTAGTTTTACCGTGTCAGTATTCTCTACAATCATACCAGGTCAAACACTTGTTACAAACATGAGACTTATTTTATCAGTGTCTCAATCGCTACAAATAAAAACAACTTTGACAGACAAGAAATAAACCAGCATTACGCATATACAGTAAAATGTTTTTTACACATTGTAATTCATTAGTCTGATGACCACGAGACACTGACGGACTGATGATTGATGGGTGTGTGTGTCTGTTTTGTTTAAACCATGCATTATGGCTTTTTCCGTGTTATCATCTTGTTTGGGTAGTGGGACACGCATCGAGTATCTGAATAGTTGTGGTCTTGGTAGTGCGTGCAGAGGGAGCCGCTGTGGGTGGGAAGCGGTGGCTCAGTGGTTAGCGCGCTGCATGCTCTACGAAGTCCCAGCGACCGAGTTCGATTCCCGCTCGCGGTCAACAACACCAGTGACGATTATCTGAACGGGTTCTGTGCCTACCTCGCCTAGGTCGACTCAGCCTCAAATTAGTACCGTGCGCGGTGTGTAAACGTCGCCACTGGGGAGACAAAGGCGATCGAGCCTGGTGCTGGCCAGTCCACCTCCTCGTGTGCCATCCCGGCCTTCATAGGTGCCAGCTAACAGCGCTTGCCCCAACAGTCCGTTAAGGCTGCACGGGGGACCTTTGTCTTTGTAGAAATGGACGCATTGTTGTTTGCGTCTGTACGTGTTGCTTGTGCATGGACACACATCATCGTAAATATGGCAGTGCTGTACTATGGAGCGGAAAAAAAAACCTCGACTCTCTCTAAGAAAGCCATCGGCCCACTGACACCCTCGGGCAATATATCTGTGCGTGTGCATGGGGAGCCGTGGCAAAGGCGATCGGCCGTGGCTCTGGCCACCCAGCCCCCCCGAGTCTACCATGCCGGCCTTCAAGAGGCGGTGCTCGCGAACAGCACTTGCCCCCAGCAGCCTGTTAAGGCTACACGGCTGGGGATCTTTGGTGTTGGTGTTGGCAGGATTGGGGCAGTGTAGCTGTGGGAAGGTGTCTGACCACTGGGGCCGTATTTCCAGATGAAGGCCACGCTTTTTTTTTCTTTCTCTTTTGCGATCTGCTCTTTGTGTTACTGCATCTCAACATTCTCACGGCGGTTTCGACGAGAGCCATTTGCACCTGCGCTGAGTTGCAATAATAATAATAATACAATCCCACCTTGTTTGTGTCGCAGGCAGCCCTGGGGAGTTTCAAGCCTGTGGGAGTGAGTGGCACACCTCAAGGGCCTGCCCCGTACCCACGCGAACACGCGCACGTGCAGCACGCCACACAAACGAGACAAAGATCCCCCGTATAGCCTTTAACGCACTGTTGGGGCAAAGTCTGTCAGCGAGCACCTATTAAGGGATGGCACGGTACACGATCGAAGGGCGGGTGGGGAGAGTGGTCAACAACCACCCCTGGCCGCCTTTGTCACCCCCACGGCCGATGTCGATACGCTTCACTGGGTACTCACTTCAGGCTGAGTCTACCTAGGAGAGGTTCGCGACCGCTTGAAAACATTCGCTGTCGCTGTGAGCGGTCGTGAGCGGGACTCGAACTCTGGTCGCTGGGTTCCTAGCGTCACCGCTCCCCACAAACACAAAGGTCTCCCGTACAGCCTTCACAGGCTGTTTGAGCAAAGTGTTGTTGAGCGAGCACCTATGAAGGCCGGCACGGCACCGTTCCCCCGCTCCCCACACAGTGGCACGCCTCAAGGGCCTGCCCCGTACCCACGCGGTGCACATCCACACAAGCGTCATGGATATTGCTCACTCCAACGAGCACGGTTGCCCGCGCGCGGCGCGACATTTCCCCCTTTCTCACACGTCTCCCTCTCGCCTCGTCCCGTGCGGCGCTCTCTCCCACCCTCTCTCTCTCTCCTCTCTTCCTTCCTGCGTCTGGGCTGCCCAGAATAGACACCGCTTCTTGAAGCCGAGGGCCTTTCCCGCCGGCCACCCCTACAACACGGTTTCCTGCGTCTCGGACAGGGCTGCCACGCAGGCTCGGGGGATTGTTGCAGCCTTCGGCCACCACAACGCAGCCGCCGACGTCTCTCCTCCACTCGAACGGAACTCGAATTTAATCGTCGCCACGAATCACAGTCAAGGGGCACGCGTTGGTTGCGTCGAGAGCGGCGGTTCAGGGCAGGGCAACGGGAAGGTAAAATCAACGCCGCTCGTGGTGAATCTCAGGGTCATGTGGATTCATCCTTTGGCAGCCTCCCTCCCTCCCTCCCGCCCGACTTTATTTTACAACGAATTTGACCTCTCCGGACTCTCATATGTACGCGCTATAAGGAAGGACCATTGCCCGAAACGTTGCCTGTTATGTACGATTTCTTTTAAAGGCGGTGTCATGGGCGAATGTGTTGAGATTGTTGTTGTTATAAGCTGGTGCGTGACCGGATTATGTATAGCTTTGTTGACACCGGGCGAAAGCTTGGGGGGCGTCTTACTTTCGGGAGCACGTCACAATGCGGAGAATGTAACAGCAGTCTATACAAAGGTGTTCTTCATTTTTTATTGTACTACGTAAGGCCCACTGAGCTGTGTAGCTCTTTTCCAGAAGAGAGCGGCTTATCATCACGTGGCAAATTGATAGACGCCAAATACTCTTAAACGCGTGATGTTGATTCTAATTGTGGAGGGGAAACCCGGAGGACCCGCAGAAAATCCACGCGATCACGGAGAGAGAGAGAGAGACGCAAACTCCAAATATAGAGGTGCCAGGGTCGGGATCGAACCCAAAACCTCCTGCATACCAGGCTAGGTTGGGTGGCGTAGTCACGCAGTGGATCTCGGATGAGTTCGATTCCCCCACCATGGCTGGAATCAGTGCCGAGTTATTTCCGAACCAGCCTTACACTCCCCTCCGTCACCAACCCGCAGCGACCAGAATGACGGAGCATGGTTTAACAATCTCCCGCTACCGACAAAGCATGGGGGAACCCTTCATCCACCATGGCATTGACAAACTACTATAAATACATTGCAATATTGCTCTAAGAGTTGAGTGTTATGCTGACATGTGATCTATGGTGATGATGATGACGGTGTGCTTTAAAAGTCTCCGAGGCAAACTGCCGCAAGGCAATGTTTGGTAAATGAATAAAGACATACCATGCTTAAATACCTCCTTCATCAACCACGACTCAGGGACGGGGGCTATTACGAACAGTGTGATGCTTGCTGAATGTCACAACAACAAGGATAATTATTATTTTTGTCTACCAACTAATGCTTAATTAAAAAAAAAACACATTTCAGTCGGGTGTGTACCCAGCCCTTTTGTCAGTCTACTGCTGGATGAGGGCCTCCCCATGTCCGCGTGGGTCATGACGGTTAAACGACCATACTTCACCACACTGGTCGGTGAACACGGGGAGCATATGTTGAGTGGAAGCATAGAAGTATAGTAAAACGATGTATAGGGGCTCCTCTACTTACGAAGGAGTTAAGCTCCAGAGGTCTGCTCGTAAGTCGATGTGTTCGTAAGTCCAACTTTACTCCTGTCGATTCCAAACATGTTGTACGGCATGTACACTAAACACGGGGAATGGCTTTAAAAGTTCTATAATCTCCTGTAGATGTAGATACCACTGGTTCTTCATGTTCTCCAGATGTAGATGCCACTGGTTATTCACGTTCTGCAGCTGTAGATGCCACCACCATCAGAAGCGACCTGGCCACAAATGATAGCTCAATGAAGTGGCATATCATCATGTGGACATTTATAGCAGCCAAATACTCTAAGCACATGTTTCTACATGTGGAGGAGGGCCCGGAGAAAAATCCACGCGACCAAGGGAAGAACATGCAAACTCTAAATATACAGGCATCAGCGTCGACATCGAACCCACGACCTCCTGCATACCAGGCGAGGGAGATAACATCTAGCCACCACGGCGCCATACTTGCTGTGCTGCCTCCTCTGAGCCCGTGCATTGGCCCGTAAGTAGCTGTCTAGCGCAGACACACACAATATCGGTGCGAGGCACCAACCTCACAAGCAATTCGCTGTATTTTCAAAGCGTGTGCTGCCACACCTGGATATGTTGCACCTTTAGCAGGATGTGGAACAGACAGTTATGCATTATTGCCTCCCACGGCTGTTATTCTCGACCACCGGTCGTCCCCATTCCTTCACAGCGACGGTGACCGACGATCGCAACGCATGACGATCACTGGCCATCATCCCTTCCAGCGCTGTGTCCTGTCTCGAGGTACATTCCAAGCCTCTCTGTCCGGAGCTGCATTGGCTTCCCGTTGCCGAACAAATACATTATAAGGTGGCACTCGTCACACACAACGTGCTTGGCACAAAATGAACCACAACACCTTGCGGATCTCTTGAAGGAGCATAAACCATCATCGCGCGAAATTCGGTCATCCTCGCAGCAGCGGCCTTTTGGCTATAGCCATCGACCAAAGACGGTCACCTGATCTCGATCGCTCTCAGATGCGCTTCTGTGGCAATCTCGAAATGCTCTTCCTTCTGATATTAGGAAACCACTGGAGCTATGCACTTTAAAATCATCCAGATTGGAAATTCGTTTCTTTGGAAGTGCTTGTTGTGTTTAGTTTGTTGTTTTCACCACGCACCTCTGATTAGCGCGGTTGGCTCTATATGGTGCCGGAAGAACTTGTGCATGCATCTCCACACGCCTCTTTGCGCACCTTTCAGACTTTGGCTCCTTAAAGTGCACACGTTCAATGATGACGAAATGACTCGTTCCTCTGAACACCCAAATTAGACCATTGATATTCTTAGTTCTTTCGGTAAAGTCACGTTGAAGGGAAACAACAAAATAATAAAATATATAAAACAATATATATTTTGTTGTTTCCCTTCAACGTGACTTTACCGAAAGAACTAAGAATATGAATTACTGCAGTCACGAAAGCTTTAAATCAAAATTTAGACCATTGATGTTTAGCACTGATGGTGTTTAGAGGAATTGCAGATCTTTCGAGTTAGCTGCCGGCTCCCAGGGGCATCGTTCAATGTGCCAGAGCGCACTGCCGCCACGACTCTTCGACGCGGACGTTAAAGCTCTTCTGGTGTTATAGGAGAGCGCTTATCTTTTTTTAATGGCGGAGCGTTAGGAGGGGGGGGGGGGGGGTTTGCCTTGTCAGATTGTTTGAAAACGGTGGACGTTCACTGCCAATCAGAATCGTGTGCACACGATCTGACGGTGCCCACCGAATTGCTCAGCGAGGCAGCTCCTCCGACCGATAGCTTCCTGCTCGGATGCGCTTTGGGCTCAACGGATCGTCCAATAGAAAAGCCTCCCTGATGCGCTCTGCCAAATTAACGCGTCCCAGCTTCTCCATAGCGAGTTGGCAAGATGACACTTAAATGAATGCACGAACCTCAATGAGAATGCTCGTAATGTTTACACCAACTGCTCCTTGTGTTCGCCCTGCAGCCAGAAATAGTTTGTAAATTAAAACAAATATACAGACACAGAACGAATGTCATTGTCCTTGCTGAAGCTACATTCTGTTGTTGATACCTCTCGTGTTTGGTATTGTTGTCAAGACGTTTAATATTTAATAGGTTCACATGTATTCATATTTCACACATTAATTCCACCCACTAGAAATATAACTACGCCTCAAGCTGTTGAACCGATCGGGTAACTGAGCAGGTCAGGCAATTGTAAAGCTCACAATTTTACCTGCCTCATCGAAAACAAATTCCACAGCAGTGCGCAAGCAATTATGCGTACATTGGATTAATTGTAGGGTATGGGAGTGGTGGTGCAGTGGTTAGCGCACTGCGTCATTAACCCAACGATTGAAGTTCCATTCTCAGCTGCTACTTTAGCAACCCACCCTGACCAGCGTGGTGAAGTATGGTCAAACAACTACCAGTATCGACACGGCGTGGGGAGGCCCTCATCCAGCAGTGGATTGAGAAAGAGCCGTGCGCTGAAAATATATATTATTTAGTTTAATTATTACGTGGAACATGCAATATAATACTCTGTCTAAATATGTTACCGCGGGAGACATTAAAACCTTGCCTCACACAAACTTGACGCAACGATCCCAATATCGACGACAACGAGTGTCTTGTTTGTGCATAGCCAACGTGTGCAACGTGTGGCCACGCTGTTCACTCCAGGACACGATAATTAAGACGTCAAGCTGTTAATTCGTCGACAGACACTGGATTGCTTCGCGCCAATTATTGCGCTGTACACATTGAAACGTTTCCAGCAAAATGTTGTAGGATGTTTTCTTGTAGGTGTAGCCTTCTGACTCATGACTCTTCCATTTAAAATGCACCACTACAGTTTCCCCCCACCCCCCTCCGCAAAATCACATATTTTTCTACAAATTATATAGATGAGGTTTATTTGCATTACCAAAGCAGGAGGACAATCGCGCACACGTGCCGACTGCTTGCAGCCAATCAAATGCGCCTGACTCTCACACGTGGCGGGTGAACTTATGACCGCAAAGCTGTCAGCTCGGATCTGCCGGGATCGACTCAGCCCATCATCTCTCCGAGGGTGATGAGAACTGCCCCATTTGTTGCTTTTGATGCGCGCATCCTCGTCATAAATGGAGAGTTAAAGACGCGTCACAGTCGTGCGAGAGCGACCATGCCACCCAGACTATGGACCGCCTCCTTACAGGTCGACTCAACCTTAAATCTCAACGCCTGTTTTATTGGAGGGTAAAACATATTGTTATCTTTCAAACTTTGATACTGGCAACAAAAGGTTCCGTAATAAGCTGCTCACTCCGAGCTATAAATGTTCTGATACGTGCATTGGCTTTATACTGTTCGACTTTTGGCGTTGTCTGTTCAAACACTGGTGAGACTAATCAGTAAAAAAACAATGCGTATTATGAGAGCATGTTTTGTTTGCATGTTCACCACAAGTATGTGTGGTTAATGCATAGTTGATGCCTTAGGAAAGGTTTGAACAACTTAACACCTGTATTATTGCCAGAAAGGGTAAAACCTATTTTTTTTCATAATTAAAGCTAAATGGCAGTCATCCATCCCTACGGGGCAAAAAATATATAAAGGCGCAGCCCTGTAATTTCTCACTCACGCCACTGCTGGTGGAAGGTGCCTCTACTAGAGGGAGCGTTGGGGAGCCTCATCTACAGGCTACTTGGCCTACTCTTCCATGCTGGCCAGACGTCTTTGCCGTTGTGGTGCCCATTAGTACTGCTGGGTGCTGGACAGAGGCAAACTTGCACCCATTGTTTCAACTGCCGCACCGGGAGATCGAATCGAATTGACCCTGCGACCTTCTGGATCCCGAGTCCCGTGCGCTCACCGGCGCACCGCGTCAGTGTCTGGGAGGCGGGGGGGCGTGTTGGTGACGTCAGCCCTTGCAGACCCACGGCGCTTGACCGTCAACAATTGCGACGTCGAAGCTGATGAGGATAATGGGTCAGATAAGCCGAATTAGAGTTCGCAAGGAAGGAGCAAGCGAACGAACAAACACCCCCCTTGTGAAAGACCCGGCGACGCACGATGTCCTCTGGCTTTGGATCTTCCGCACGTGAAGCTCACGTGGGGCGCAATCCTAAACCGCATCCGCAAGCAGTCCATTGCTTGCAAAATATATCCCTTTGGTGTTTGAACATCACACCCGTTTGATTGCCAGAAAAAGAAAAGTTAAAACCTATTGTTATAATCTTAGTTTTTTCGGTAAAGTCACGTTGAAGAGAAACAACAAAATAATAAAATATATAAAACAATAAAAAAATTCTCACGACGTTTCGACCATAACTCAAACGGTCATCTTCAGGTGTGTTGGTTTGAAGAAGATGACCGTTTGAGTTATGGTCGAAACGTCGTGAGAATGTTTTATTGTTTTATATATATTATCATTTTGTTGTTTCTCTTCAACGTGACTTTACCGAAAAAACTAAGAATATGAATTACTGCAGTCACGAAAGCTTTAAATCAAAACCTATTGTTATGTTTAATACTTTGATAATGACAAAACAAATGCCCCATGACAAAACACAGTCAGTCTGCACTCCTTCTATGGCGGAAGAGCAAAACTCCACGAGACTCTCACCCGAAGCCCTCTCGTCGTGGCAAGCAGCAAACCTCGACATTGGCGTTTAGCTCGCGAACATATCGCCATCACACACTGCTGGATCAAAAAGCCTCCCCATTGCCACCGTCACCCCGCTCACGGATCCAGAGGCTGCTGCCAGCCGATCTCAATCCTGCGCGTGAGCTCATTTCACCGCTACCAACTCCACGTCGGCGTTGCCCTCTTGGGATGCGTTAAACATTTATTGCTGTTTTAACTTCCACTCAGGGCACCAACTGCCGAGCACAGCACGCAGTTTGCTTGATTGTTGTTGTTATTGTTGTGTACAAAATGAATGTTGTTGCTGTCGTACCGAATGTTGTCTCCTCCTCCTCCATCCTCCTCCTCGCCAACGCTTGGCGAGGTGGTGGGCCCCGTAATTGAAGAGGGCATTCGAGCGACCATTCCACCGCCTCCACACTTCCCCCACCCATCAATTCACGGTCTAAGAAGAGGGGGGGGGGGGAGATTTTTGGGACAATTGCCACGTCTGAGTGTAAACACGCCGGGCAGCATTGCTCCCACCGACTGACTCATTGCGCTAATGGCACAGCTGTGGGGCTTGCGAGCGTTGCAATTTAGAGCTACCACAGACAAAGATGTTGGGCATCGAGCAGCCTGGTGCCTTGTGCCTTCCCCCCCACCACAACCACCACCGCCGCCGCCGCCTCCACTAGACGCTGGCTCTCAACAATGAGCGTTCAATTACACCCCCTGTACCCTAGCATTACGCGCCGTCCCGACAGACTGTGGGAGGCAAGACATCACTCGGAATAATTCCGGGGGCTTGGAGTTCAGAAAGAGATGTTTTGTTCAGACAAAGGATTGAATGGATGTCTCTCTCCAGGTGGCACTTGAGCGTAGTTGATTGTTTTTTTTATTTACCGATTATTAACAATTCGCCTCTATTTCCTTTAATGTGCCGCTGATTACGGTTTACTGGCAGGGAGATCCCATCGTCATGAAAGGCTTGTTATGGGGGACGCATCAAAAAGCTGTCTTATTTTTTCCAGCTGAGAGCGAGAGAGAGCTCCGATACAATCTACTTGGCATGGTCCATTGCGCATCAATCATTGCCATTGCCTCGGTTTTTATTGGCAAAACTAAGAGACACGGTTTGAACTTTTCACATTTAAATCGAGTCTGCTCGTTTTCAATGGAAATCCACACACACGCCGCCGCATGTACGCACGATCACGTACAAAGGACAAATATGCCCCGTGTAGTCCGAACAGACTGTTGGGGAAAGTGCTGTTAGCGAGCAGCACCTATGAAGGCCGGAACGGCACACGTGGGTGTGGGTGGCCAGTACCACGCCCTATCGCCTTTGTATCCCTCGTGACGATGTTTACACACCGCACCAGGTACTCATTTGAGGCTGAGTCGACCTAGAGGAGGAGGCCCAGGACCGATTAAGATAATCGTCACTGGTGTTGACCATGCATGGGAATCGAACTCAGGTCACCGGTTTGCAGTGCACTCACACATGCATAAACACACGTAACATTGAGTACCCTTACAATAGCTGTAACAAATAATGTACAGCCCCATGTCAATAGACTTCTTTATGAAAGACTACCCATATCAATTTGGACATAGCCGGTGACTTGAACACAATTCACCGTGTTTGTCGGTTGTGGGCTGGACCCAGTTCAGACATCAACTCGCCACTGATGCTAAATCTCCGATTAGCACGGTTGGCTACGTACGGTTGCGAACGAAGTTCAACGTACATACACACGTACACATATACAAGCTCATGTGGGCGGACGCATCGGGGCTAGGCAGTGCGCTAACCACTCCAGATGCAGTCAGGATGCACGCGTCGGTCGACCTGACGACACCCGCGTGGAGAAGCATGCAGCGACACTGGCTGACTCGAGATTGTATAAATGGGCTCAGAGGGCGCGTGACCGGTACACTTAAGAACGCGTGGGAGGTCAACGAAAATAAATCAGAAGGGAATGGGAGAATAAGCGACGCCGTATAGTCCGGAAACGGGGGGAAGATCGGACTGGCGATGGAGAGACCGACGCAGGTTCAGTCGAGATCGGCTCGGGGAGTTCACCGGTCAATTCCAGAGCAGCGCCACAAAGTGAATGGGCCACTTGACGAAGCACTATAGGCACCCTCTCGCAACATGCTGGCAAACGCTGGGGGAGGAGTGTGTAGGGGGGTGGCGTGGGCGGGTGGGTGGGGGGTCACATGCGGGAAAGTCAGTCGACATTCCCATGCTGTCCCGCGAACCTCACTTTTCAAACGCGACTTTGGCTGCCGATGTCGAGCAACAGCTGATACCGTTTTGCACTGAGCTGGTTGAACCGGACGGCGTCTTCAAGAGTGGCGGAGAGTGCTTCGGCCGTGATGATGCACCACCACCACCCTGTCTCCGTCGTACATTTGTGAATGGGGCATCGAGTCGTTCGTTACATGTTCCATGGTCCATTCTGGGTGAACACCGCCGCAAACTGCCCATCGGGTATCCGAAACTGCTTCCATGGTCTGCGTACGGATGCGGTTTAGGATCGGGTCCCCCGTAAGCTTCACGGCGGAAGATCGAAAGCCAAGGGACGCTCTGCGTCGCCAGGTCTCTCTTTGTTCGTTCGCTTGTTCCTTTCTTCATGGGACCTCCCTTGCCAGTTAAAAAATATAAGAATAGGTTTTACCCTTTCTGGCAATAAAACAGTCGTGTTAAGATGTGAAAACACCAAACTTAAACCTTTTGCAAGGAATCATGTCTGCATTAACCACATATACTTGTGGTGAACACGCTGACAAAAACATGCTCTGGTAGTATATGATGGCATTGTCTTTGACACTGATTGGTCCACATCAGAGACAGCTTGCTTTAGACTCACAATTTGCTAAAGAACCAGCAAAGCTAGCCGAATTCCCGTCACCTTGTCTGGTCCATACACGGAGTTGCTGCTGACTAGCTTGCACTCTGGACAGTAGCTCTTGGCGCATGCCTTCTTTCTGCTGTCCCCCGCTGGATATTTCGATGCAAATGTAGCATGGCGTGTGTCAAAGTGCCGCTTTATATTTGACTGTTTCATCGATGAAATTTTATCATTGCATATTAGATGCACCGCAGAACCTGCTCTCTCCACAAAGGCGAATTCTTCTGTCCATTCGTGCTGAAATGTACGGTACTCCTCATCTTTTTTTTATTTTTCGCAATCTTCTTCATCAAAAGGGTTTGCGCTGCATAAATTAGCTAGCTGACTATTTGATTAAAAGGACGGAAGTTTACTTCTTGACCTCACAACGACGCGTAGGCTACTGCATTATCCAATAAAAAGAGAGTTTTGGTGTCGGACAGCTGGGATTGGCTCCAGACACCTGCAACCCTGAGCAGGAGCGGTAGAAAACGGATGGATGGATTAAAATGCATGAGAATGTTTTATATTTTAAACGTTATTTTCAACACTGTGATTTCTGTAATGTTTTATTTTAATGTCAGCGGAATTATCCATTACGTATCATGTTAAGAAATGTCAGCTAAGATTTATTTGCGAGCCAGATGCAGTCATCAAAAGAGCCACATCTGGCTCGCGAGCCATAGGTTTGCCGACCCCTGCTTTAGAGCCTCGTCTCAGACAGTATTAGACCAGAGGACGCCAAAAGACGAACAGCACAAAGACAATGCCACGATCAGGGCATTGAGAGCTCGGGGTTGAGCAGCTACACCATGGGACCTCCCTAACACTGTTTGAGACTAGGCTATAAAGAAATCAGTTTCAAAGACAATACATATACGACAAGAGCATGAATTTCGATTTAAAGCTTTCGTGACTGCATGGATTCATCTTCATGGTTCTTTCGGTAAAGTCACGTAGAAGGGAAATAATAAAGTAATAAAAATAAAACATGATATTTTATTAATAAAATGTGTTTTATTGTGTTAAATTTTTATTATTTTATTATTTCCCTTCTACGTGACTTTACCGAAAGAACCAAGAAGATACAAGAGCATAGTTGTTTTGTTTGCATGTTCACCACAAGTATATGTGGTTAATGCAGACATGATTCCTTTGCAAAAGGTTTTAGTTTGGTGCTTTAACATATTAACGCAACTGTTTTATGGCCAGAAAGAGTTAAACCTATTCTTACATGTTCCCTCCTTGCGAACTCCATTCGGCTTTTCCGACCCAATCATGCTCATCAGCTTCGACGTCGCAATTGTTGACGGTCAAGCGCCGTGGGTCCACAATGGCCGACGTCACCAATATGCCACCCCCCCCCCCAGACACTGACGCGGTGCCCCGGTAAACGCACGGGACTCGGGATCCAGACAGTGCCAGGTTATCCTCGTAGCAAAAGTAGCCACTGTACATGTGCTACGGGCCCCCTTCTAAATGCTTTCAAGTTATCAATTCCGGTCCAGCGATTCTGCACTTGCTCTATTACTATAGTACTGTACTGCCTTCAACTTTTACGAACGACTGGGTGTTTAAGGTTAGCGATTTGTCGTATTGTCTGGCTGTACAGCAAATGAAAAAAAACACACTTTCTTTACTATGCAAATTAAACATTTGTGTGTTTTTAATATTAACGTGTTTTTTATTTATTTATTTAGGGTCCCTTCATAACATATGCTACAGACCCCGCACTTGCTTGATCCGGCACTGGATCCAGAAGGTCGCCGGGACAATTCTATTCGATCTCCCGGTGCGGCAGTTGAAACAATGGGTGCAAGTTTGCCTCTGTCTAGCACCCAGCAGTCCTAATGGGCACCACGATGACAAGTCAGCCATCAGTAGCTGGGTTGCTGACGGTGGGGTGAAGCGTGGGTACTGCTCGTCTCTTCCAAAGACGTCTGGCCAGCATGGAAGAGTAGGCCAAGTAGCCTGTAGATGGGGCTCCCTAACGCTCCCTCTAGTAGAGGTACCTTCCCCAGCAGTGGCGTGAGTGAGAAATTGCGGGACTGCGCCTTTGTATATATTTTTGCCTTGTAGGGATGGATGACTGCCATTTAGCCTTAATTATGAAAAAAATAGAATAGGTTTTACCCTTTCTGGCAATAATACAGATGCTAAGATGTTCAAACACCAAACAGATACCTTTTGCAAGGCATCGACTATGCATTAACCGCACATGATTGTGGCAAATATGCAAACAAACACGCTCTGCTAATATTATATGCATTGTCTTTGAAACCATTTAGCCTCGTGGGCTGTTTGGGCGAGTGCTGTTAGCGAACACCTATCAAGCTCGGCGTGATGCATCGAGGGACTTGAGTGCCCAGTGCCACTGCCAGCCACCATTGTCGTGGTGTTGCTGCGGTTTGCAGACTGCCAGGTACTCATTCTCGGCTGAATCAAGCACGTGGATGCCCAAGGCAGGTTCGGTCATTTAACTCACGTCTCTGGGATCACAGCTCCGTGTTACTCTACTTTCACACACAGAAATGATACCCCGTTGCAGTCTGTAACAGACTCTTTGGGCACGTGCCGTTTGGCGAGCACCGGTTAAAGTCAGTACGGTACACGAAGGGTTGGCGTGGCCGAAACCACTCCCAGCTGCCTTTGTCTCCCCAACGCTAATATTTAAAGGCTGAGTCGACCTAGGGTGGGGCCAGCACAGGGTCAAGACATCGCTCGCCACTGCTATCCATGCACACCCACCACATATATTGCACAACAGCGGCAGTGAGCAGACATCTTTCTTGGAGAGAGTCAATTTTGTCACCCATAGTACAGCACTGGCATATTTTCGATGCTATGTGCCGGTGTAGAAGCAACACGCAGAGACGCATACAACAATGCATCTATTTCTACAAAGACGAAGATCCCACGTCTCGCCTTGATAAATTGTTATGGGCAAGTGCTGTTAGCTGGACACCTATGAAGGCCGTCACGGCACAAGAGGGGGTGGTGTGGGCAGCACCACACCCGGCCGCCTTTGTCTCCCCAGTGCTGATGTTTAAATAAAAACCCACCAGGTACTCATTTCAGGTTGACTCGACCGTGGGGGGGCCCAGATGGAGCGATTCAGATATTGGTCACCGTTGCTGTGGCGTTGGGTAGCAGTAGAACTTGGGTCTCATGTGTTCGTCGTCCAGTGTGCTAACCACCGCGCCACCGCCCCTCGTGTATATCTACAACACACCACATACAGATACTGTAACACGAGTCAAGACGACACTTCCATAACCATGTGTGTGCACTTGCAAAAACACACACACACACGCGTGTGCATGCGCGCAGCCTGCACATCAAGGGCACATACACATTCAGAAGTGCACCGAACTCTAATCTAAACTGACCTTTGCAACAAAAAAAATCTGGCTTCGGCGACCACTTTAAAGTGGCTTCATCCAGATGTCGTCACTCTCTCTCTCGTTGTCTGTCTGCGGCCCGCCACCCATATCCTGGCCTTCCCTCTGATACCTTTTATAGAAGTCCATTTTTTTTCGGGTCATTTTTATGAGGCCAAAAATAATAATTCCGAGAAAGTCTTTGTTCGTTAAAAGGAAAAAAATATGGGAGGGGAAGGTTGAGGGGTGGGGGGGAGAGAAAAACATTTTAATGAAAAAAAACGGAACAGAATGGTCTCTTGATCGATTACTGCGAAGTCGGACATTCGTTTTTTGTTTAGAAGCTGTCTCGATAAGGCCTGACAAAACGCATGCTTCCTTTGAAAGTTTTCCTTTTTGTTTAAATACTTTGCAACAAACGTTAGCAATCGTGAATTAATTATCCCTCCGTCCGTCCGTCGGTCTGTTTGCCTGCTCGTCTGTCTGTAACATGGGGATCATGATAACTCTCACAAAGATGAGTTAATATTGATGAAGCTTTAGTTTTTTAAAGTTGTGTTGCTAATCGGGCTTAGGAGACTGATTCAAATTGATCAAAGTGCTGCCCAACACCAACGCTAAAAGGACGACAAATACGCTTACCTTTCGCCCTGACAGCTGCCCATCAGCATCCACGCTGCTCATACATGCTTCCAAGGACAAACACGTGTTGGGAAGTTCCGCAGAATCCATGCATATACACGATTTTTCTTCCTTGTTTAAAAAACGGGTTTTTTTCCCAGCACATTTGTGGGGTTTAACATTTATATATTTTTGCTGCATTTTACATATTAAGGGCCCACGTGATATATCTCATGGGTAATTCTTTATGATTATAATTGGTATAAAATTTTAAAGCGTGCATATTTACCCATAATGGGGGCAAGAAATGTGTCTGGTGAACTCAACAAGTTCGGTTACTTGCGATGACAAAGTGTTCCATCAACCCCAGCACAAGATATTGCATACCACCGAGGTTCATTCAGAAAATCAAGGGTTAAAAAAGGACGTGTTTAGCGATGTTCAGAATGGCCGCCTGTCTCTTCTAAAATCTTCTCAATATATTGTTTGTGCTGTCCAGAGTTTGTAGAGGAATAAGACAACTGGCTTGTGTGTTAACAGTTGGCAGTCATCCGTCAACACTCTTTTGACTGTAACTTAAAAAAAAATCCACATTTTGCAAAGACTTAACTGTGCCGCATTTCAAAGTGGGAAATGCAATTGTAATTCGTGCCGTTATTAAATGCCATTTTAAAATGGCACGTGTGAATTCCTCTCACGAGTGTCATGCTATTTTGGATTGTTCGCTAGATTTCCATTGTAAAGAGTTCTGGTAGGTCTATTATTTTATTCTTATTATTATTATTCATGACTTATTATTGTTTGCTATGTTTATACAATGTTGCTGCCGTTGTTCAACGCAGCCCATGTAAGCCCTCACTTCCCTTGCAACATGCTTGCCACTTTAGCTGGTTGGCTGCATACACGATGCGAAAGAAGTTCAACGTGCATACGTACATATTCTATGTATTCGTGCATATTCTATGTGTACGAACATGCCTTTGAAAAAATAACGAATTAGCTGAAAGGGCCTTTCCGGAAATAAATGGATTGACTCACTCATAAGTGGACGAGCACTGAACACCCTTGCAAGCAGGAAAACCATAGTTCCCAACCGGTCATCTCGTTCATCACCCTGAAATAAGGCCGAGTTAAAAATCTGTAAAACGTTAATAATTTGTGAGCGTATTCTTAGTTTTTTCGGTAAAGTCACGTTGAAGAGAAACAACAATAATATATTTTATTATTTTGTTGTTTCTCTTCAACGTGACTTTACCGAAAAAACTAAGAATATGAATTACTGCAGTCACGAAAGCTTTAAATCAAAATTTAATTTGTGAGCGGTTAAGATATTTTGTCGCGCTCGGTAAATCAATTGGCGTGTATGTGTACACCAAAATGCTCTCACAAATTTCACTTCAGAAGATACTTTTTTTCTCTCCCATATCTGATATCAGCCTCATCTAAATCACCTGGTCATCTAAACCTCTGAAGCCTCAACGGGGCATTTCAGCAGAAGGCCATACGCTGGTAGGGCGTACCGTCGTGTCAAATATCCATGGTAGCGAGATGTTAACTACCTCACCGAGTATGCAGGAGTGCGTGGGTTTAATCCCGACTATGACGCCTGTATATTTGGAGTTTGCATATTCTCCCCGTTGTCGTGTGGAATTTTTCTCCAGGTCTTCCGATTTTTCCCTGGACATTTAGAATCATGCATTTAGAGTATCTGGCTGCTGTAAATTTCCAAACAATAAGCCAATCAGTTGAGCCATCATTTGTGGCCAGGTTGCTTCTCAAAAAGAGCTCTATAGCTAAGTGAACCTTACCTGATTTAATAATAATTGCTTTAGATGTACCTGAAGGTCTCTGGCCAGAAAGTCACATTTAGGTCTTGAGAGTTCCCCAGTGTTTAGTTGGTTCACCTGGGAACTTTGTTGGATCGGTTTCTGGCCCTTGAAAGGGCTTTTGTATGCAAATACCTCTACCGATCAAACATGGGGTTCGAATGAACGACGTCCATTTCGCGTAGGCCACGGTATGAGTTGCGTTTCAAGTAACACGAAAAACGTTACAGGTGGGGGCCCCGTTAGAAGGGGCTACCGTCTCTCTCCTGAAGCGCTCTCATCGTGGCCGGCAGACCTCGACACTGAGTTCCCTGAACGTACCCCGCCATCATGCACGAGAATAATAATAGATCTACCAAGGTGACCTTCAAAGAAAACAGTAAACTCTTTATTATCTGCATGCGATTTATTCAAATTGCGGATTAACCACGCACCTGAGATTTTGACGTACATTTGTAGCTCATGGATTTTCCCTTAGGCCAAAATTAATAATCTGAAAACAGTTATACATTGTTATTCTTGGAAATGTTTATTACAAGTCATGTGCTTAAAGTGAACAACTTTGGGCTCCGGTTAATTCGAAATCCACGTGATTGCCTCTACAGTACAGTAGTTACATATCTTTACAATAGTGGGTGGAGTTTGATTGATTTTGATTGGCGTGGCTTTGCTATCCACTTAGTGGAAGCAGGATAATGTTATCATTGAGCACACACATCGATCGGTCGATCGTTTATTTTTGGTATAGAGATCCGCATAAAATGGATATTTTTGGATAATCCGCGATTTTTTATTATCCGCGGCAGTCCTTCCCATCATTAGCGTGTATAGTCGAGAGACTACTGTATATTGTTTTTTTTTTACTTGCAGAATCAACTTTAATTGGTTCAGCTGAGCCAAGTTCAAGCGAGGACGTGTGTTCCCTGGACTAGTCAAGAACGAGCACTGTGCCAACACGGTTCTCCGTGTGACCGTGGAAATGAAGACCACGTGTTTTCAGGGTGGGCCCTCACGTGACACGCCAACAGGAACTGGTGGGGAGTGTTCTGGGGCTTGCGCTCTTTCGACGCCCGATAGGCGTTTGGGTTGCTTCTTTGCACGATGTCTGACGTTTCATGCCACGAGCGTGGGAGCCTCTTCAGGATATGAATAGTTAAATAGTTCCCGATTAGCTCACTCCACTTAATAATACGTTACATTTATTTGAATAGAAGGTGCTTGGAAAATGTATGGAATTAATAATGTGTGCTTCCTACTAGAAAATTTATTTCTAATTTGAAGCTTTCGTGAAAGCAGGAATCCATACTCTTTCGGTCTTTCGGTAAAGTCACGTAGATAGAAAAAATAATAATAAATCACGAGGTTTCGATCGCAACACAAGTAATCGCCTCAGCAGTCTGCCTACTGTATTTTTTCACTTGAAGACGATTGCTTGTGTTGCGACCGAAACGTCGTTTTTTTTCTATCGACGTGACTTTACCGAAAGACCCAAAGAGTATGTTTATTATGTATAATTTGTTGATGAATAAATGCGTTGAGGATGCAGTGAATAACATGTTTTTTGTATTTCAATTAAGCTACACGTGATAGATGCCATCCTGTGACAGTTATAATCTCGAACAAATTCATGAAAGGCAATTCGTAAATCACAAGATTCACAATACACGATGCCATAAGAAAAAAAAACATCCTGTGTGGCCAGAGCAGTCCCGAGGGTAACAGCGCTTTGTGGGGGCCCCACGCCTTAGTGAGGGGGGGGGGGGAGCGCTTCGACGTCACGGCGTCACTTTAAGATGTTCCTTGTTCATGTTTTTGTTTGTTGCGGTTGCACCCGGGTCAAGGAGCCGCATGGCTCACAGGGTTATACCTAATGAATGAAACTGAAAATATCTTCGGGGTGCCCACACGGTATGATTTTTCCCCTGGGCCCTCCACCCCCTCCAACCCCCCCTGTGGACGGCCCAGCCGACTGCCCAGGTAGAGCTCCCTTGGGGAGCACCAAGTGGACGTGGACACGCGCGCCCCTGGCGATGATCACCGTCCAGCCACCACCACGCGTCTCTGGCGGTGCTCGGAGCGGGACCGGTGGAGGGGGGGGGGTCCCTGATAGGCGTCTCGCGGCGACCGCTACGCTCCAGCCAGGCGGCAAGCGACTGGTTATGATTCACATTTGTATTTTGGTGAAAAAAGCGAATAACTTTTTGTACACTCCGCCCACCCCCCCTCCCCCGTTTCTTTCCGTCACGTCCGGGGGGGGGGGGGGCTATCGGCGTCGTGCGTCACCCTCACGGCTGACTGTTGATGCCCGTGACCAAGGGGGGGTCGGCAACCTGCGGCTCCGAAGCCGCGTGCGGCTCTTTCTAAGCGACGACTCCGTGACAAATTCGTTCAGGGCCCACCACCGCCTCGTATACATCGCGTGCGCTGTGCGGCTCTTAAAATATTGAGGACGGTTTTTTTTTGTTTTTGACCAAATTCGGGAGAGATATATGTATATTTTTACAAAATAATCTTGTTGTTTTGGTTGCAGAACCGTTGGGTCCATGGCAAACGCCGCTGTCCACCTCATCACCACGCTCCAGCGTGCACCCGCTTCGCCGCTCCCTTTGTGCCGCCCCTAGCGGCGATCCATTTCCTTCCTCCGACTCCTCTCCCCCCCCCCCTCCCCGCAGAGCCGAGCGCGCAGCGACAGAGACCCCGGGCGAGCGCACCGAGATTCCGCACTTACGTGCACACCGTGCACATATTAAGGCGACGCTTTTGTTGATCAGGAGTCAAACCTGGGCTCAGAATTCAACTCGAGCGTGAAGTGACTGGCGGCTTACAACCCTCTACCCCCACCCCCCTCCCACATCGCCGCCCCAAAGATCCTCCTCCTACTTTCCAGCAGCCCAGACGAGTTATTTTTAGGTGCCGTCTGCTCGACTTGACTCGGGTCCGCCAAGGCGGATATTTGTGAACATTTACACGGCACCACGACCTTGTTTGTAATGAATAGGTTACCGTGGCGTTTACGTGACCAAACTTCTCCGCCCCTCCCCCCGCGACACTCGGGTGGAGCAGCCGGGCTTGACGAGACTTGCAAGAGAGCGGGGCTCGGCGTTTTTCACAAAGTGGCATGTAATCACTGCGAGAAAACAGTCGCTCGGCGGCAATCAAGATGATATCTGTTTTGTGCACAGGCTGTTTTAATTATGGAGGCCGTCAGAGGAGTCGCATTTCTCGGGTTTCTCAAAGGCTGAATACGCTCCACCACAAAAAAATGTGGTCTTTGTTACTGAATTAAATAATGATCATCATAACTGAAATGTTACGCGTACACATGAAGACGCATACAACGATCCCTCGTGCAGACTTATAGACTACTGGGGTGAAAGGCTGTGAGTGAGCACCTATTAAGTGTGGAACCCTTTACCACCAGGGCTGGTGTGGCTGGAGACGATGGCTTCGTCTCCCCACCTTCTGAGCTTGGCCATGCCCTAACGTACTCTTTATGGCTGATGAGAATCAGAGCAAGGCCCGATCATGCTTTCCCCCACTGATGAGCGTCCCCTGAAATGTGAGCAATACAATTGCACAAACAATTTGGACTTATGGGAAGGATTGCAAAATATATGTATAAAAATATATGAAATCTTTTCCCAGTGTTTTCCAGGGTAAAATAAATACATAAACATTGTGAAATTGCGATATACGAAAATAATTAAAGGGCTAAATAAGCACTGTAGTTATTACTCACTAAATGAGTGCGTTGTGAACAAAAAAGAAAAATTCCCCAAGTAACCGATGGACGTGGGTGGCTATGCAACGCAATCATTTAAGTGGATCGTGTAATTATTTAATTGCACGCGTGTAACTGACTACCGTGTAAATTTTGATTTAAAGCTTTCGTGACTGCAGGAATTCATATTCTTGGTTCTTTCGGTAAAGTCACGTAGAAGGGAAACAATATGATTTCATTGTTTCCCTTCTACGTGACTTTACCGAAAGAACCAATAATATGACTACCGTGTGTGTGTGTGTGTGATAATTCTCATAGGTGGTAAACATGCTTATGATCATAAGGCTCACGAGAGGATCATGTTGAGCGAACTGAGGTTGATTAACGTTATTTACCCGTGAAGTACAGCCGTATCGCGCAAACCCTACGACAATGAGGGAAATTGCGACATACAATCACACGGTTAACTGATGTTGTGTTAATCATCATATCCGTTGTGTTTTGTATAGTATCGAATTTGCGAAAAACTATATCACGCCAACCAGTGCCGGATTAAGCTAGTGCGGGACCTGTAGCATTATGTTATAAAGGGGCCCTAAAACACAAATGTTTTACTTGAATCGTAAAGTTATTATTTTTTTCATCTGCTATACAGCCAGATAATACGACGAATTGCTAACCTTAAACACCCAGTCGTTCACAAAAGTTGAAGGCAGTATAGTACTATAGTAATAGAGCAAGTGCAGAATCACTGAACCGGAATTGATAGATTTCGATTTAAAGCTTTCGTGACTGCAAGGATTCATCCTCTTTGGTTCTTTCGGTAAAGTCACGTAGAATGAGAATAAAATAATAAAATAATAAAATAAAATAACAATAAAATTCTCACGACGTTTCGGTCACAACACAAGTGGCCTTCATCAGGTGAAGGGACGAGACTGTCTCGAGGACAGCGCTGTCACTACATATGTAGTAGCTACATATGTAGTAGCTACATGTGTAGCTACTACATGTGTAGCTACTACATATGTAGCTACTACATGTGTAGCTACTACATATGTAGCTACCACATATGTAGTAGCTACTATATATGTAGCTACTACATGTGTAGCTACTACATGTGTAGCTACTACATATGTAGCTACTACATGTGTAGCTACTACATATGTAGCTACCACATATGTAGTAGCTACTATATATGTAGCTACTACATGTGTAGCTACTACATATGTAGCTACTACATATGTAGCTACTACATGTGTAGCTACTACATATGTAGTAGCTACTTTTTCTACTGGGATAATCCGGAGCTGGCGCCAACCGGACTGTTCGTCGCATGCTGAGCTTTAAAGGCACGCGGCTGCACTTCTCGCTTCGTGGATTATAAAACGCGGGTGTCGTTGGGTCAGCGACATTGCGATTGCGAATACTCATTTCAGAATAAAAATTTGTATTCATACTAGAGGAATCCGATGAGCTATGCAGCTCTTTTTTTTCACAGATGTCCACTGCGCAAACATTTTAAAAAAAAAGTTATAATTGTCAGCCCCTTTGTCAATCCACTGCTTGGCCGGATTAAGGTTCTTGTAGGCCCGCTATTGTTGAAAAACACAATTTTAAGATGTTATTGATAATTTTACAATGAAATCATCTCGAAAAGTTCACATCCGGTGTTTAATTTGTCTCACCATATGACAAAAAACGATTGGCATGACTCTGCCTATTTGTATATACCACTCTGCCTTTCCTTGCTATAAATATATTTATTCAAGAAGATCTCTTGGCTACATTTCTTATCATACATACATATAAACAACATTTTCTTTTTTAAAAAAGAAAGGTTCGTAGGCCCTTTTAATTTTAGTTGGCCCGAGGCACGGCGCCTGCTGTGGCCTATTGTATAATAGGGCCTTGCCCCCAACCATCTCGTGAATATTTTTTGTAGGAGGGAGGAACCTAGGATCAGATTTAAACGTCGGTGGCCAGTCACGTTGGCCATGGTTGGGAATCGAGCTCAGCTTTGTGAGGTCCAAAGAGCGGTGCCGCTAGCCACCGCGCCTCCGCTCTCCTCCTGCACTTATGCAGCGAAATAAAATTCCGTTGAGACTCGCCATCTCAGTTTTTTTTAAATAAGACCTTCAAACTTAATGTATTAAGTAACTTATTAACAATTTATTGTCCGTTTTACAAGGCATACATTGTCAAAGATTGCACACATATTGTATATGTTATTGCAGCATGTGGTAATTATTTTACACATATGTCAAGCAAGAATTCAAAGACAAGCTTTAAACATTACATTTTTGGTCAAACAACAGCCCTTTGAGATTATTTTATGACATTTTCCAGTAGAAGGAAATACTTTTTTATTTAATTCCTCAGAAACTTCCCTCCTTTTTAGTGTTGTATGAATATATATTTATATACAGTATATGGATATCACGTGGAAAATATGTGACTCATTAATATCATGCATTGTTGGTAGCAACTTTTCTTCATAGTTCAAAAGCAAGGGCCAGGGTTAGGGATGAATCAATTGCCCAGAAGCTGGTATTACTTTCCTAAATATAAAAGATATCTTTGGGAAATTTAATCAACACATAAAGTTAACCATATGTCGAGTTTAGTATCACACATGCCTTAAGAAAAGCTTGAATGTTTATCTTAATATTTACCCCTCTACAGTATATACATGAGCCTTCTTTAACAATTGTCGTAATTTCCGGCCCTTGGTCAATCCACTGCTGGACGAACGCCCCCCCAATGTTGTATCGGTCAAGGGCTTGTTTGACCATAGTTCACCGCGCCGGTCAGTGCAGCTCTGGTGAAAGGGGGTGGAATCCGGGACCCCATTTAAGACGTCGCTCGCCACTGGATGTCGGTTGTGCCTGGGAATCGGAACTCATGCTCATCAAACGACTGACGCCACTGATTCACGCTTTGTTTACCTCTTGATAACGATCCTCATTTAGTATTCTCAATATTTCCTCGTGTTGCCATTGTGATGCGTTACGCGAACAACAACAACAAACAACCGATTGAGTTAAACTTGCGGACACTTTCACTCACGTGGCAATAAATCCTGTATGACGCCAGTGAATGATGAGCTGCTCACTCGTATTGCCATCCAGGCTATAGAGGTGCCACTGCTCACAACAAAACCCACGTGACTACAGTAATAGTCTTGTACTCTTTAAGCGTTGTCGACAGCTAATACATTCCGTTTCGAGAGAAGCCTTTCGCAAAACAACGGCCTAAGTGGCAGCATTGCCTCCCTTGGGAGCCCCTGTGGTCAATGTGATGACTCAAAGTAACAATCGAAGTCGTTGTTCCGCATTATCACCAGCCATACGAAGTTAGAAGAAGTGCATTGTGATGACGAACCTTGCTTTATTGCACTCAGGTAAAGCGTGCATCTTAAGCATCCGCGCATGGCACCGGCACGGAATGGTGCACAAGAGGAAAAGTAAGTAAATGCAAGTAAAACAACAACAACAATAACAACAACAACCGTTTTGGAGGACTTCCTAAACTTTATTTTGCGCGACGTTGCTCTCTCGTTGAAGCGCCTTACGCGTGAAGCGACATCTCGTGACATTAGCACAGGCTCACACATTGGCTTTATTTTTTCGGAGTGGAAAACATCGTGTTTGCGGGCAGCCCCTCCACCCCATCTGCTTCTCTGTCGCCACCGCTGCTGGTGCCCTCCCTACCGCTGATCATCTTCCGAAAATTAGGAAGCGACCCCCACCCCCTGCTAGCCTCCACTCCCCTTCCCCCCCCATTCTTGTCTCCCAGGAGTTAGGGACTGTCTGGGCTCTCTCTCCCTTTGAAATCATCTCCACCCTAGCCAAACCCAAACCCCTTTCCTGTCTGAGGTTTCACTTTCGGTCTCCGAGAGGGATGGCGCACATGCGTGTGTGTGTGTGTGCGTGTGTCTTTGTATGTGTGTGTGTGTGTCTATGGGATCAGTGTGTGTGTGTGAGGAGCGGTGGTGTGGCGGTTAGCGTGCGCTGCGCTACGAACCCAGCGACCCGAGTTCGATTCCCGCTCACGGCCAACGACGGTGGCTGGCGGTTATCTGAACCGGTCATGGGCCTCCTGTAGGTCGACTGAGCCACAAATGAGTACCTGGTTCGGTGCGTAAAGATCACCGCGGGGGAGACTTATGCAGCCTGGGCGTGGTGCTGGCCACCCACTCCCTCGTGCGCCGTGCCGGCCTTCATAGGTGCCACTCGCTAACAGCACTTGCCCCGACAGTCTATTGAGGCTATACGAGGGCTGGGGGGGGGGGGAAGAATTTTGTCTTTGTGCGTGCGCTCACACGCCGGCACGTGACCGCCGTCTTCAGAGGGACATGTGCGCTGCGGGGGCCCCTCCGTGTTCTTGGAAAAGGAGACCACGCCGTACAGATAAAACCAAACTTCATCCTTTTGTGATTTCGCTCTCGTCGTTCTAAATCCGTTACGACTTTAAAGGACGTCCCTGCATATTCTTGGTTCTTTCGGTAAAGTCACGTAGAAGGGAAACAATAAAATAATAAAAATATTAAACAATAAAATTCTCACGACGTTTCGACTGCAACACAAGCAATCATCATCAGGTGTGAAAACCACAACAAGAAAATGTTAAAAAGTGGCGGGTTTTTTCACGTTAGCACCACGGAGAGCGATTTGACAGTTTGTTCAGATGGACGAGTCCATCTATGTTCGGAAAAGAGGAGGGGGGAGACGAAAAATAATGGATGCGGTCTGAAAGCCACCTTAAGCGTGATCAATCAATTAAGACCCGAAATGGTTTATCAAGTCCTTCCAATGACTGCATAGCGATCAAGAACCAATAGTATGAATCCCTGTAGTCAAGAAAGCTTTAAATCAAGACGTCCCTGCAGTCACTGAGAAAACGCCTTGCGTGCGTGAGGATGGTGGTGCATGTGTGTTAACGCGATTCCGTTTCACCCGGACTAGCCGCCCACATTCTGTCAACAGCGATGGCTCCTTCCACGTGGTTCGTTCATGACTCCGAATGTATGATATTAAATTAAAACTATTAAAGTCTTTGCTTTTAGGAGTGATTCGGTTTTTTTAGACAATGTCTTTCTTTCTCTTCCAAGGAAGACATTGAAAAAATATAATATCAGAACTCACTATTAAAGGACTGTGAGAAGGAGATTTGCATACAGTTACAATGTATATGTGCAAAATGTACGGAAAGTAGTCAACACAGACATTGGAAAGGGATTGTTTGTGCTTTTATATTTAGACCAAAAGCTCCGTCGATTGATTTGGCTCATATATATAGAGAAATCCTGCCGTATGTATGGACTTTTCTGATAGCCAGACCACGGCTCACTTCCAGTCAGTACGGTTAGCCGGGGGTTTACTGTTTAGACAATGCATAGGGCACGCACATGAATTGCCATTGTGCAGTTATCATCTTTGAAAATGATTACAACTAAAACAATAACATTGCAGGGATTGACGCAAAATTTTAAAAAAAATGTGCGTGTATTTACATTTGTATATACAGTATACTTTTGTCAAAACAAAGATCACCCGTAAAGATGTAACACACTTTTGGGGGCCGTGCTGTTTGCGGTGTTTACACACCGCACCAGGTACTCATTTGAGTCTGAGTCGACCTAGGAGAGGCCCAGGACCGGTTCAGATAATCATCACTGCTGTTGGCCGTGATCAGGAATCGATCTCGGGTCGCCCGGCTTCGTAGCACAGCGTGCTAACCACTGCCATACCGCTCGCCCATATACTCCGACGCACAGTGTAAGTAGACAGTGGAGTTAACTGAAATCTTGTTATTACTTTGGCATACACACAGCTCAGTAGATTGAATGGGAATCGTCATCATGACAAAGTGGACGGACCATACGAGGCATGATGACATTGGTGGGCGACGGGAAAACAAACGAACTCGCCGCAATGCGTCATTTGTTCAGACAATGTTAGCCACGTTGGTCCTGCTCCTGTAGGCATGTTGAACTTCTTTCGCACCGTACGTAGCCAACCGTGCTTATCGGAAGGTGGCGGTGGAAGGACGGGCAAACTGACACTCCAAGCCGGATGGCGTCCACCACCTCAACATCTCAACGCGCTCGTCGATTAAAAAACAACAACAACTGTGCCCTTAAAATTAACGACATATAATCGGCGACGTTTTAGGCAAACGGCCCTCCTTCACAGCACGTGGACCGGAAGAAGGGCCATTGGCCGAAACGTCACACGTTGCATGCTCGTTTTACTTTTAAGTGTCATTGGCATGGAACGCCTCGAATTGTTATGATTTGTGCTCGTTCGCCACTGCCAACGCAGCAGCAGCAGCACCACACCAATCGTTCACTTGAGGATCAGTGGGCTTGGGTTAGGCTCGGGAATGGGAACTTGGTTCCCCATGTTGTGCCGGGTGCTGAGCGCACGTACCTCCATTGGCCCCTGGGGCAACCTTTTTGCCCTTTGCAAAAGGTGGTCAGAGGCTGGATATCATATTTAACGTGTTAATACGCTTCCGCTTATTCCACGTTTAGTTCATTTAGTAAATGATTCTTAAAATGTATTTATAATATTATGTTTTATGCTGAGCGTCTGCTGCTGTGTCCTATTACGGCGCCTCTGACATCATTGATGAAAAGCACGCTATGAATGTAATTATTATTATCATCAACATTAAAGCTCTCTCGTTTATTGCTCCGCGGGATCCAACGGTGCCGCGACGAGTTTCAGGGCACACGACACGAGTTTCGGGGCACGTGACACGAGTTTCGGGGCACGTGACACGAGTTTCGGGGCACGTGACACGAGTTTCGGGGGACACGAGTGTTTTTTTTTTGGTGGACACGATGCGTTAGACACGACACGAATTTCGATGAACACGAGTGTTTTTTTGTTTGTTGGTGGACTCTATGCGGTGGACACGACACGAGTTTCGGTGGACACGATACCGCGGCCGTTGCACCGAGCGAGTGGAAGGGGTGAATAAGACCGGCTCTGGTTGCACGATCACCGCGCTGACAACGGAGGGCTGGGTGCGCCGCGTGAGATGGGCAGCCGCCACAGAGCGCGCACGCACCAAGGTTAGATCGGGTTTTTTTTTTCCTCCTGAAGACGATCGCTTGCGTGGCGATCAAAACGTCGTAATTTTTTAATTTTATTTACTTTTATTACTTTTCTTTTTTTATATATCTACGTGACTTGACCGAAAGGTTCAAATCAAGATTTTACCGAAAGAACCAAAGAATATGAATTCCCGCAGTCACGAAAGTTTCGAGTCAAAATCTAAGGTTAGATCTATCGTATTCGTCCGGATCATAAGATGCACTCCTGCCCCCGCCCCACCCCCTCCTCCTCCTCCCCCGACCACGTATTTAACATTTTAAAAAGTTGGGTGGGTGCGTGCTTGAATCCGTTAGATGTGTGTCCGTGTGTGTCGTGTGTGTGTGTGACCACGTTTGTAGGGGAGCGGTAGTGTCGTGATTAGCGCGCTGCGCTACGAACCTGGCCACACGGGTTCGATGCCCGCTCGCGGCCAACACTAATGACGATTACCTGAACCGATCCTGGTCCTCCCCTAGGTCGACTCAGCCTCAAATGAGTACCTGGTGTGGTGTGTAAACATCGCTACTAGGGAGACAAAGGCGGCTAGGCGTGGTGCTGGTTACCCACCCCCTCGTGTGCCGTGCCGGCCTTGATAGGTGCTCGCTAACAGCACTTGCCCCAACAGTCTGTCCAGGCTATACGGGGGATCTTTGTCTTTGTTGCGTGAACACGTTTGTAGGGGAGCGGTAGTGTAGCGGTTATCGCGCTGCACTACGAACCTGGCGACCCGAGTTCGATTCCTGCTCACGGAAAACATCAGTGACGATTATCTTCATCGGTGCTGGGCCTCCCCTAGCTCGTCTCAGCCTAAATTGAGTACCTTGTGTGGCGGTGTGTGATCATCGCCACTTGGAAGACAAAGGCGGCCGGGCGTGGTGCTGCCACCCACCCTCTCGTGTGCCGTACTGGCCTTCATAGGTGCTCGCTAGCAGCTCTTGCCCCTAGAGTCTGTTAAGGCTACAAGGGGGATCTTTGTAGTAACTTGTTTGACAATGGACACAAAGTTAGTTTTGGGGTGCGTCTTACTTTCCAGAGCGTCTTGTAACCCGGAGAGGCTTGTAAGGCTGAGCGTCAACTTACACCACGGCAACACAAACGTTTGAGTTGTGAGGGCATCTCCATCCTCACCCAGGCATTATTTTTGGTTGTAGCAATTTTATTGATCTTTCTCGGAATCATACTCGACGAACCTAGGGTTCAGCTTAGGACCTATCCAACCATAACTACCACTGTCTCCCGTTACCCTACGTGAGCACATGTCCACGGGGTATTTTTGTTTTTGGGCCGAGTTGACCTCGGGAAAGTCCAGGCACTTGGTTCACGAACAACGAGCATGACATCATCTTTGGTTCTTTCGGTAAAGTCACGTAGAATGAGAATAAAATAATAAATTGATAAAATAGAATAACACAATAAAATTATCACGACGTTTCGGCCACAACACAAGCGGCCTTCATCAGGTGAAGGGACGAGACTGTCTGGAGGACAGCGCTGGAGCGAACACAGCCAAGCTCAGACCGTGACCTCGAGGACCTGCACACGACAAGGTCCATGAGGCGAGCGAGGAAGATTGTGGCCGATTTCTCCCACCCTGGACACTCTCTGTTTCAGCTACTCCCCTCCGGCAGAAGGCTTCGGTCCATCAGGACCAAAACCTCACGCCATAAAAAACAGTTTCTTCCCATCTGCTGCTGGCCTGTTAAACAAGGCCAAGGGCTAACACTGTTTTTAACATTTGATCTACATAACGACACCTTGCCGATATTAACTATGTTACCCTATTTGTATTTTTATTTTTAAATTATATCTTAAAGCTATTTTATATTCTATATTTATTTAATTTTATATACTTCAGCCCCTTGGTGTTAGACTTTTAACCCTTATTATAGTAAGACTTGTTTGAAACTTATTTAAGATTTTAGATTCCTATATGTTGAATGTATGCACCATCCTGCCAAAGTAAATTCCGTGTCGGTGTGAACTTACATGGCGAATAAAACCCTTTCTGATTCTGATTCTGATTAAGCTGTGAGAAGAAACAGAGCACCTTGACAAAGGAATTAGCATAGAATTTAGCATTGAAATAGCTGAGTGATTAGCTTGTGACTGGTCATAGAAATAGTTATGTTAAAGTCAAAGCCTACACATCCACAGAGGCACCCCTTGACAAAGGAATTAGCATAGAATTTAGCATTGAAATAGCTGAGTGGTTAGCTTGTGACTGGTCACAGAAATGGCTATGTTAAAGTCAAAGCCTACACATCCACAGAGGCACCTAGTACAAATCAAACAGGAGAATTTAGCATTGAAATAACTGAGGGATTAGCTTGTGACTGGTCATAGAAATAGTTATGTTAAAGTCAAAGCCTACACATCTACAGAGGCACCTAGTACAAATCAAACAGGAGAATTTAGCATTGAAATAGCTGAGTGATTAGCTTGTGACTGGTCATAGAAATAGTTATGTTAAAGTCAAAGCCTACACATCTACAGAGGCACCTAGTACAAATCAAACAGGAGAATTTAGCATTGAAATAGCTGAGTGATTAGCTTGTGACTGGTCACAGAAATGGCTATGTTAAAGTCAAAGCCTACACATCTGAGCTATTAACAGTAACTGGGTATACACTACACTATATAATGAATACTACATAGTAAACCAATAAAAAACTAAAATATAAATTACCTTAATGTTATCAATAAACTCTATATATTCTCCAATCAGCTAAGCTACCAACAATAAGTCGTTATATATCACAATGCTATATGGCGAAAAAATGGGTGGATTCTTACCCTCAACTTTAGCACCATGGATAGCTACGAGCCCTGTTCAGACGGACGAGTTCATCCATGGTCGGAACGGAGGAGGGGGAGAGAGACAGCTGCGAGGCGCTGTTATACTCCATGTTGTAAACCATACCATTAACCGTGGTGTGAGAGGTATTAAGAGTCAATGCCAGCGCCATATAGCATTGTGATATATAACGACTTATTGTTGGTAGCTTAGCTGATTGGAGAATATATAGAGTTTATTGATAACATTGAGGTAGTTTATATTTTATTTTTTTATTGGTTTACTATATAGTATTCATTATATAGTGTAGTATATATCCAGTTACTGTTAATAGCTCAGCTTATTGAAGAATATATTGAGTACATTTATTATATTGATGTAATTTAGACTTAGGTTCTTTTCACATCGGTGTACTATATGATAGTCGAGTTGTTGCAGCCCCTTTGGCGTCCATGTACTAGGTGCCTCTGTAGATGTGTAGGCTTTGACTTAAACATAGCTATTTCTATGACCAGTCACAAGCTAATCCCTCAGTTATTTCAATGATAAATTATCCTGTTTGATTTATACTAGGTGCTTCTGTGCATGTGTAGGCTTTGACTTTAACATAGCCATTTCTGTGACCAGTCACAAGCTAATCACTCAGCTATTTCAATGCTAAATTCTCCTGTTTGATTTGTACTAGATGCCTCTGTAGATGTGTAGGCTTTGACTTTAACATAACTATTTCTATGACCAGTCACAAGCTAATCACTCAGCTATTTCAATGCTAAATTCTCCTGTTTGATTTGTACTAGGTGCCTCTGTGGATGTGTAGGCTTTGACTTTAACATAACTATTTCTATGACCAGTCACAAGCTAATCCCTCAGTTATTTCAATGCTAAATTCTCCTGTTTGATTTATACTAGGTGCTTCTGTGGATGTGTAGGCTTTGACTTTAACATAGCCATTTCTGTGACCAGTCACAAGCTAATCACTCAGCTATTTCAATGCTAAATTCTCCTGTTTGATTTGTACTAGGTGCCTCTGTGGATGTGTAGGCTTTGACTTTAACATAACTATTTCTATGACCAGTCACAAGCTAATCCCTCAGTTATTTCAATGCTAAACTATCCTGTTTGATTTGTACTAGGTGCCTCTGTGGATGTGTAGGCTTTGACTTTAACATAGCCATTTCTGTGACCAGTCACAAGATAATCACTCAGCTATTTCAATGCTAAATTCTATGATAATTCCTTTGTTAAGGCGCTCTGTTTCTTCTCACACAGCTTAAAGGTCGCGGTTTGTGCTTGGCTGTGTTCGCTCCAGCGCTGTCCTCCAGACAGTCTCGTCCCTTCACCTGATGAAGGCCGCTTGTGTTGTGGCCGAAACGTCGTGAGAATTTTATTGTGTTATTTTATTTTATCAATTTATTATTTTATTCTCATTCTACGTGACTTTACCGAAAGAACCAAAGAAGATGAATCCTTGCAGTCACGAAAGCTTTAAATCGAAATTTAACGAGCATCACAGTTTGGTTTTCAAAGTGGTGCGTAAAAACCCGTCGGAACAGAACAAAACTATTGCAGGCTGGAAAGAATTAGCTTGCCAACAATACTTCAAATTGTTATGGGCGATGTTACTTCTGATACACAGCACACAGGGAGGCAGAGTGGCCTCTCTGTGTGCGGCGAAGAAGGGCTGTCGCCTGAAACGTCGCCTATTATATACTTTTCCTTTGAAGGCTAAAATGTTGGAAATGCACAACGAGCAGTCTATGTTGGTCAGGGACTGGATCAACAGTGCGTGTATTGTAGCGCAGTGCGCAAACGTACACACCATTGTTTAACACAATCCCTCACCTACCCATGAAGACAATGTAGAGTAATGTACCGTTAGGAAGGACCTATTAAGGTCGGCACAGCACACGAGGGGACGCTGTAGCCAGCTCCGCATTAGGCCACCTTTGCATTTCCCACTGCTGATGTGTGAACATCACACTAAGTGCTCATTTAAGGCTGAGCCGACCCTTGGGGAAGGCCCAGGACCGGTTCAGATGTTCGTCACTCGTGTTTGCCGTCCGTGAGCAGAAATTTAATTTAGGTCACCAGGTTCGTAGAGTAAGAGCGCTAACCCACACACCATTGTCTACATTCGCGCTCACAGGCACGCACGCACACGCGCGCACGGATGTGGTATCACTGACACCAACACCTCAGTTCATTGTCTGCCTATGAATCACGATAGTGGAAATCCCAAGTTGTCTCATCGGCGGATATACAATCGCCGTAAATAATTTAATCGTGAAATCACATTACACATATTTCGCGCGCGCACACGCATGTCGAGAATACATATGTAGCCCTCGGCGTTTCCTGTAAAGTGCGGATTCATTCTCATTGGAAATTTCAGAAAAAAAGTCTTGGCATTGCTCAAATCAACACGATTGAAGGTCAGGACGTAAATGTGGATTCGTGGGCAATTATATTTAGTTTGATTCAGATGTCTAAATAAAATATTTTAAAAATAAACAATAAAATGTAGACAAATTCGTCAACGGTCAAACGTAGCCATATATGGGCAAATGTTTTGTATTTTAAACGAGGAGAGACATACAATAATTGTGTCATTTTTATTCTCAAAGAGACTTTGAATTGAGACGGTAAATCCTCAAGAGGTTTTAATATTTACAATTGTTACTTGATTATCATTTCCTGAAGAAGATGTTCGCATGAAAGTGTTAATAAAGAAACACGTTAATCAAACAGCTTATGTCTCTGTGGGTACTTGGGGTTTATTGTGACCATTAAATATGTGATGCGAGGGACATCACTCGTTCTGTGTGTGACCCAGTTGCATAGCTTAACAGCGTGCTTCAATTTCACCTTGCATACAAAATTAGGACTCTTGTCAATCCATAGCTGGATGAAGGCCTCCCCACGCCGCAATTGTTCGTGAGATATGTTTGAACATACTTCATCACGCCGGTCAATGTGTGCTGCTGGTAAAACCCAATACATGCATTTAGATCATTTTGATTATTTGGCCGCTATAAATTTCCACGTGATAAGCCACTTCGTTGGGTTATCGATTTTGACCAGGTCGCTTTTGGAAAAAAAAATCTAATAGCTCAGTGGGCTTTACCTGGTAAATTAAAAAAAGAGTCCATTAAACAAATCGATTTAAAATAGTTTATTTACATTTAAAGTGATTTGCTTACCTTTCTTATACTTTTCCACTCCTATCGTATTTTTGTATTGCTCGTTGGTGTCATTACTTTCTGACCCGTCACAATTGAACATCTTTGAAAAAGAGCTTAATGGCTCATCGGATTCCACCACTATAAATAAAGATTCTGATTCTGAGATGATATCGCTCGCTCCCGATGGTGTTACATGTTCTTTATGTAGTTTATTGTAAAAATTCGGTCAGTCCCTGTGATCACTGTTACGTTGCAATTATGGCTTTATTCTTTGGTGATTTCGAAAACGTTTTTTTGCTTTGGACATGTTTGTTTTGTTGCAGTACAGAGTTAGACTGATGGCCTTAATCTAAGTTTTCTTGTGGTTGTTGTTGTTGTTTGACTTGCATCCCACTGGAATTTTTTTGCACACAGCGTTGGTGTACGGTGCTTTTTTCAGGAATATTTTGCTGTTTTTTTTCATGGATTTTCTGTTTGCACAGTCACATAGTCACTTTAAGATGTTTTTCTTGTTCGTGTTTTTGGTTTATTGTTTGTTGTGGTTGCACCCTATTCAAGAGCCGAATGGCTCACAGGGCTATACCAAAATAAATCAACAACTGAAACTGAAAGCCGTAGCTCGGAATTGAACCGAGATCACGTAGATTCACAGTGCAGTGCATAAATCAATGTGACATCGCCACTGGCCATTCTCAATCCTCTGCTAGTCTACTTGATGGCAGCTTTGCCATTTTCTCGCTTGTCAATGCCATCCCTATGGATTTGTGAAAGTTAAGCTGAATGAGAAAACAATTGTACCGTCGACATGGTTTTTTGTGTTTGAAAATAGAATTTAGATATCACGGAATGACCTATAAACTGAGGGTGAGCGGAGGCTTGTTGAATATATTCTTGGTTCTTTCGGTAAAGTCACGTAGAAGGGAAATAATTAAATAAAACAATAAAACAATAAAATTCTCACGACGTTTCGATTGCAACACAAACAATCATCATCAGGTGTGAAAACCACATCAATAAAAAACGCCACTTTTTTCAAAAATGTCTTGCTTTGGTTTTCACACCTGATGATGATTGCTTGTGTTGCAATCGAAACATCGTGAGAATTGTATTGTTTTACTTTTATTATTTCCCTTCAACGTGACTTTACCGAATAAACCAAGAATATGAATCCCTGCAGTCACGAAAGCTTTAAATCGAAATTGTTGAATATATATTGAAACCTAGATAAACTAAACTAAAACTAAACATTTTTTTAACCATGTAAAGCCCACTGAGATACATACCTCTTTTTCAGAAGCGACCTGGCCACGGATAATAGCCCAATGAAGTGGCTTATCACGTGGAAATTGAAAGTAGCCAAACACTCTAAAAGCATGTTTCTGAACGTAGAGGGGAAAAACAACGGAGGACCCGGCGACAAATCCACGCGACCATGGGGAGAGAAACACGCAAACTCCAAATACACAGCAGGTGTCAGGGCCGGGATCGAACCCACGACCATCCTGCACACCAGGCGGGAGAGAGTTCACATCTCATAGCCACCGTGATGATGATGATGAGAGAGAAACACGCAAACTCCAAATACACAGCAGGTGTCAGGGCCGGGATCGAACCCACGACCATCCTGCACACCAGGCGGGAGAGAGTTCACATCTCATAGCCACCGTGATGATGATGAGAGAGAAACACGCAAACTCCAAATACACAGCAGGCGTCAGGGCCGGGATCGAACCCACGACCATCCTGCACACCAGGCGGGAGAGAGTTCACATCTCATAGCCACCGTGATGATGATGATGAGAGAGAAACACGCAAACTCCAAATACACAGCAGGCGTCAGGGCCGGGATCGAACCCACGACCATCCTGCACACCAGGCGGGAGAGAGTTCACATCTCATAGCCACCGTGATGATGATGATGAGAGAGACACGCATACTCCAAATACACAGCAGGCGTCAGGGCCGGGATCGAACCCACGACCATCCTCCACACCAGGCGGGAGAGAGTTCACATCTCATAGCCACCGCGACACCTCTCAAATAAATGTCGTGGGTCTTGGTGTCTATCACCTCTTATCACTTGACGGGGCGATGCGCGGAGGGGGTCTCCATACTCCACGTCTACCCTGGGCTATCTTTCAAAGCATCGTGATTGTGGTCATTAATACCAGCAGAGCGTAGCGATCAGGCATGGTAATTAAAATAAACCGTACTGACTAGAGACAGTAATAAATCGGACCCATAGTTATCAGGGACACTAACAAATAGGCATGGTGAATATTAGGGGCAATTAAGAAAAAAACAAAGATAAGGGGGGAGGGGGGGGGGCGTAAATGATGATCTGAACCTCGACAAAGATTCCCCATTTCATCTCACCGACTGTGGGGCGATTGCTTTAACCAAGCACTTATTGAAGCTGACACGCACTACCAAACATGCTCAGCCACCTTTGTCTTCCCAAAGTCTGCTCCTTAGAAAATGATGATCACCCTATTTCTGTAACTTCATTGTGTAATTGTAACCATGATCAGCCTAAAAGTTATCTGCCCGAGGCGACTCTCACTCCAGGGGTTTAATTATTTAACATAGATTTACATTTGTGCAATATTTTCGATATGTTTTTTTTGTGCGTATTTCTATTTGTTTCATTGCTTTATTTTGTTTTACTTATTTGGCTTTTTGGCATTTCGCTGTGACCCAGGTTTACTCCTGGTAACTTGAGTTCCCACCTGGTTGAACAAAATCAACTTTAAACTTGAACAAAGATGACGACGATGACGGTGATTATGCTGCTGCCACGTTACAAAAGCTACTTACTTCAAGTTGAGTCAACTTAGGCCAAGTACAGGCCAGCAGTTTTCACTCGCATCATCGTCCAGTATACCAACCTCAACTCCCCTTCTCATAAACGCATTCACTACTTCTCATGCTTTCTCCTTTTCAAGTTTCAAGTTTCATTTATTAGGTACTAGCTTTACTACCCGGCTTTGCCCGGGACTTGGATCCACCACGCCCGGCCGCCTTTGTCTCCCCAGTGGCGATGTTCACACACCACAGCAGTTACTCGTTTGAAGCTGAGTCGACCTAGGGGAGGCCCAGGACCGGTTCATATAATTGTCACCGGTGGTAGTGGCCGTGAGCGGGAATCGAACTCGGGTCGCCGGGTTCGTAGCGCAGCGCGCTAACTGCTCCACTACAATGCGTTACGCTTCTACATGCGAGGGTCACGTGACAGATTTGACGTCACAGCTCACTTGCCGTGCAAAAAAATATATTCATTATTGAGCTCACCCCCCCGCCCCCCTAAAATACAAGTGTATTTTTTTTTTAATTTTTGCATGGTGTACAGTCTGGAAAGTACCCACATGGCAAATTTCAAGTTTGTTGCATGTCGGGAAGTACGCTAAACATTTTGAACAGACATACATATTCACAACTTTGCCTTTTATATACATGGAGATAGCCCTGTGAGCCATGTGGCTCTTGAGTTGGGTGCAACCGCAACAAACAAAATATGAACAGAGAACATCTTGAAGCGACGACGTGCAACAGAAACGTCCTGGATAAACCAGCAAATCTTCCAGAAAAAACCCCCCACCATATTAAAACGCTGTGTGCTAAAATCCTACATGGATGCAATTCCATTTGTTTTTGTTTTCTGGCCGTCACAGTTTTTTTTACTGAAGCAAGTTTCATCGTAGAAGGTCCAGATATGCCACATTCTGGCCGTGTATGATGTCAGGGACAAATAAAATGGACTAACTGAAAAGTAAACAAATGAATAATGGATACGGACTGGCGCAGACTCAAGACATCGTCTTGACTGTCAAGTTGGCTTGGGAAGGAAACGTTGCGCTGGAATGGATATGATACCCAACGGACGAGACTGATGATGGAATGGCAGTCAAAAGAGCGAACGCGCCTGAGAGGCCAATGACGGCTGAGATAGAGCGGTGAGATCACCCCGGATCGTCGCTGCGCAGAACCCGCTTGGAATGGCGTCAGCCTGAGAAGGCTTTAACCCCTCAGCGGATGACAGATCAGGGGCTCATCACGGTGATGATGATTACGGCGATGATTATGACAGACGTAAGTATATTTACACGTTATCGATACATCCACTCGCAAGTGTGAGTCGAGACAACTTCATTACGATATGACGGCGGTGCGGGCGTTGAGCGCAAGAATCTGCGAGGTTCCGTTGAAATGCATTTTTAGCAGGTTGATCGTGAGCGAGTGGGACGCGGTGTTCATTCCATCCCTCTAAGGTCTCGCGGCTTCCCGACGTGGTTCATGCGAATTCTGCGAAGATGAATTAAAACCCGCCGTCGAATTTCTCCGAAGAGGCTGAACACGGACTACGGCGCACTTTCAACCAAGCCCTGAAGCAATGCACGGGTTAATCAATGCCCCAAAACTAACATCGAGGCCAAAAGGACACGCGTGGATGCTCTACTTGCAGTTCACTCAGATTTCATAATTTCGTAGGAGCGAAGATTATTTTACATTCGACTGAAGTGCGGGCTGTATTGACTATTGTTCGCATTTCATCATTTTCATTGTTCGGTGATGTATCTCGCGAAGTTCTGTAACTGATCTCGGGGCTTCCGTGGAAATCTACTCACAGCAATCATGTTAAAGCAATTTCGGGAAGGGCGAGTCCAGCTAAGTCGAGACGCTACAGAGCTTCATATGCGTAGTGTGGGTGTAGAATTAAGACTTCAAAGCCTTATTAGGTTTTCAAAGATGTGTGGGCAAAAGCCACAAGTCACAGAAACTACAAACTGTCAGACCAGTCCATTCAGTGAGGCAAAACCGACTTGTGAAGCTCTTTCTTTCGTTATGTTTGCCCACGCTACATGACTGTTTGAATTACATTCATTATCAGTGTAATTGATTGAGGATTAGTCAAAACATATTTAATGACGTGATTTAATATGGTGTTGCAGTAACTGTATAAATCCCTGGTTTCTTTTTTACTTTATTTAAAACAATTACGGGAATCTACGGTATATTTTTTACATGTGCAGACAGAGCAAATTTTCTTCACAATTCGTGGTGATTTTTTTTGTCTTATATGTAAAAATGTTTTTATCTAACGTGTTCAATAGACTTAATTAAAAAAAATCGTTAACATCGCTAAGACAGTGTAGATCAAATGCAGCCGTCTTATGCTTTTGCATAACAGCTCGCCACCTGTCAACACAATGAATCATTAGGGAACATTTGTCTGCAATTGAAATGTAAATACAATAATCAAAACACGTTGCTTTTTTGTTCCCTCGCATACAAAAAAAAACCCCTAAGCGGATGAAAGATGATGTTGATTCAAAATGCACATGGCATTTGAAAAGTACAGCTGGTCTGCGCTAAACACATTTGACTTTTGTCAAAAGTGCACTTCAAAGAGTTGCGCCAGAGATTCTCAGACACTCCCACAACTCTTGGTTGCAACCCCCGCCAGGCTGCGAGGGTACAATGCGGCGAACATCACGCACAGATCTAAGAACTAAGGGAGCTCCAGCTCTACAGGGAGAAAAAGGAAAGAGGAGGGACATTTAACTGGCCTTCTCCGTAAATTGCACGATCTGCCCTGCAATTAAACCAGTGCCTATCTTGTTTGGACCCGTGCAAACACAAAGCGGTCTCCTTGTTCACGGTGACACCATCGGAGGTGTGTGCGCGCGTCTCTCCGCGTGCGTGCATCGTTGTGTGCGTGGTCGCCGCTCAATGGGGGAGCGGTGGTGTCGTGGTTAGCTCGCCGCGCTGCGGACCCGGCCACACCACTTTGATTTCCACTCATGGCCAATAACAGTGGCGAATATTTGAACAGATCGCGGGCCTTCCCTAGGTAGACTCGGCCTTAAAATAGTTCCTGGTGAGGTGCGTATTAATCAGCGGTGAGGAGACAAAGACGGTCGGGCATGATTCTAGCTACACCACCCCCTCGTGCGCCGCATTGGTCTTCGTAGGTGCTCGCTAACTGCATTTGCCCCGACAGTCTGTTAAAGGCTGTGAACGTGTGTGGTGTGTGTGTTGCCCACGAGAGTACAGAGGCTGCTGAAACAATCAATCAATCATATTTTGCGAAGCGCAAAGCGGTTTACCACCGTGCATTCGTGCCAGGCGGTGGTGGCTACGCATGTGGTCTGTAATCAAGCTCTGTGGAGGCGGGCGTTGGTGGATGGCACATTCGTTGTTAAACTCCCTTCCCACGAGCAAAAATCTGGACTCAATCTGCTTCGTTTGAATGGGATAGAGTGTTTCCCCCTCGCATGCGTAGGTTTTCTCCGGGTGCTCCGGTTTCCTCCCGCATATGAACCACTCATGAATGATATGGTGAAATTATTTCACACCGTACGTAACCAACCGTGCTAATCGGAGGCGCGGGGGAAGGACAACAAACTAAACACAACAACAACAAGCAGTTCTAAAGAAATTACAAACAAAAGCTATCTGATAACACCTTAACACATAGAGGACTACAGAGCTTGGGGAATTGTTGTTGCCGGCTCATCACCTGGCTACTGCTGCCTTCCTGCTTGTCCATGGTTTCTGCTCGCGCCTCTGAGTCGTTCTTTCTCCATGAGAGTGAGTGATCACTGTGAAGCGCGTTACAAGATCTCATATTCATATAGAATTAATTACTCTTTGTTTTTTCGGTAAAGTCACGTAAAATGAATTGTTTGCATTTTTCACGCCATTTCTTGATTTTTGAAGATTGAGTTTCGGATGAAACATACAGTCGACTCGTGATTATTCGCGTGCGGTTTATACGCTTTGCGGATTAACGGCAAACCTGAGATTTTGACATACATGACTTACTCATGGATTTTCCATTTTACCCAAATTAATAATCTAAAAACAGTTATACACTGTTATTCTTGGAAATGTGTTTTACAAGTTACGTGCTTAAACCGAACAAGTACGTGCTCCGGTTAAACTGAAATCCACGTGATCGCCTCTACAGTTCAGTAGTTGCCATATCTTTACAGCAGTGGGCAGAGTTTGATTGATTCTGATTGCGTGGTTCTGCTATGATTCCGTTAGTGGGCCGAGTCTTCTGCTGGGCGGGAGCAGGAAAGTGTGATCACTGAGCACAAGCATCGATCGGTCGATCGTTAATATTTGTTCTAAATCGAAAGAGCAACAATTGAAATCGTCCGTTGTGCTTCATAAATTACTCATTCACACCTATATAAATGTTTCTTGGCAAACAGATCTGCAGAAAATTCACATTTTTGGATTATCCTCGAGTTTCAATTAGTCGCGGCCATTATCTCCATCATTAGTGCGGATCATGGAGAGTCTAGCGTGCATTGATTGTGTTTGTTTAAACAAGTTCTGATCTCTCTTCAGACTTTGCAGATCGTTTGCATCACCTAATAATCCAACGTCTTTCCACGCCGATAAAAGTGATGTCACCCGCTGCCACGTGGACACCGCTTTTTTGTGATTAAAGCACCAAAGTGGCAGGGACGGTTAGGAGGGAGCGGAGCGTGTCAGCAATCACTTAAGATTAAAGGGATTAACGTGTGTGTATGTTGAACTTCTTTCACACCATACATAGCCAGCCATGCTAACCTGAGGTGCGGGGTAAGGACCACAAACTAAACACAGCTCTAAGTAATTTAGTTTGTCAATCTAGATGATGATTTAATCCTGTATAGCTCCAGTGGCTTGCTAATATCGGAAGAGCGGCGATGCGGTGACCCCCCTTTGTTTTCAGCCACAGGTAGCATCAGTGGTAAGACATATCTAACATGCTCCTCCAATTCCTCAGGGTTCCAGTGCGGTGAAGTATGGTTCAACCACCTCCATGAGTGTGGAAGGCCTTCGTCCATCAGTGAAATTGCTATTAAGTCACGTGTATTGATGTACACGCATCCATGCAAATTTTGGTGCAAAATATACATGTTGTTTTAATCTCAGTGTCTTCTCAGTTACAATTTGTACAAGTCCATAATCTAGGTTTTTTTTAATGACATCACGTAAATATAAGTGTGTCGTTAAACCCGCCACCACCCGACACAGCCAACTAGTAAGGTTTGTCATGTAAACAGAACATGCCAATTAATTACGAGTGGAGCACACCGGTTGTGTGTTGGAGAGAAAAACACCACTGCAACATTTACCATTCGATTTTGACGTTTCGACACTAATTACATCTAGCGTCATCAATGCAACAGCCACAATTGTACGAGTAACTTTACTGGTCAGTAATTGCGCAGCATCTTCTGCCCCTTCGCTTAATATTGCAGAGGTCTGCATTGATCTTTGTAATTCGCGTAATTACCTTGAAGCCTCAAGTGTTGCCCTGCCCACGGAACGCAGCGGCAGATGAGTGTGTAGCTTCTCACCCGTTTCAATATTGCTGTACGAGGCCATCTGGCTAATACCACAGCTACTAACTACTCGCAGGGCTAAGTGTCTCATCTGTGCAGGGGAGAATGTCAGTTGCGCTGTGCACTTGCTTTTAATTATACGGAATTATCCAGATTTCTTTGCACGCTCACCCCAAACTGGTGGGCGTTGTCAATAAAGTTACACGAGTCTAGTGTCTCTCTCTCTCTCTCTGATACACACAAAGACAAAGATTCCCCGTATAGCCCTTAACAGACTGTTGGGGCAAGTGCCGTTAGCGAGCATCTACGAAGGCCGGCACGGCACACGAGGGGCTGGGTGGCCAGCACCACGCCCGGCCGCCTTTGTCTCTCGATTGCTGATGTATACGCACCGCACCAGGTACTCACTTAAGGATGAGTCGACCTAGGCTCAGGACCGGTTCAGATATTCAGCACTGGTGTTGGCCGTGAGCGGGAATGGAACTCGGCTAGCCGGGTGCGTAGGGCGCAAAGCGCACCAACCACTGCACCAGCACAAACAAAGATACCTCGTATAGCCTTGAACAGACTGTTGGGGCAAGTGCTGTTAGCGATCACCTATGGAGGCCGGAACAGCACACGAGGAGGTGGTGGCCAACACCACGCCCGGTCGCCTTTGTCTCCCCAGTGGCGATGTCTACACACCGCACCAGGTACTCATTTGGGGCTGAGTCGTCCTAGGGGAGGCCTAGGACCGGTTCAGATAATCGTCACCGGTGTTGTCCGTGAGCGGGAATCAAACACGGGTCGCCGGGTTCATAGCGCAGCGCGCTAACCTCGACACTACCGCTCCCGATACACACACACGTGCAACAAAGTGCTCGTTTATTAACGCTTCGGTGGCAGCACCGATGTGTCGTGTTGGACAGCGATTTCACAACGCGTGGAACAAATCAGGTAGCACGACGATTCGCTGGCAGCTGCGACCAAAATCATCGGGCAGTTACCAGACAGGCGATTTGACCCAATCGGTCACGACAAGGCTAAGCTTAAAAGGACGAATGGTCCTTGTTTTTGTTGTTGGTGTTTGCGGGTCAGGTGACACAATTACAAGGTTCGCTATAGACGTGCAATGAGACAATGCCCACGATGACAGCAGAAATTGCTTGGGTTGATGCCCCGAAGTTGGGTTTCAAAGAATCAACGTAGACTCAAGAGTAATTGCCATTAATAGAACAGAGGAATTTTTCACAGGGAACCTAATTAAGCTGTAAAAATGTATTGTCAACACGGTGGTGCGTGAGCGCAGCAGTGACTGATGGCACGTAAAGGTGGGAAGGTATATATGTGTGTATGTATGTATGTGTGTATGTATGTGTGGCACCTGGGTCTGCCCCGTGACCTCCTGCCAGCGGGCGTTCGACACTTCACGTGGCCTCAAGGTGCACATAGCCTGGCACAAGCGTCGTGGTGATGTCACCGCCATTTAGTGGCGAATGTCGGTTGTTGTGTTGTTGTGTGTATGTATGTACGTGTTACAGTTCATAGGGGGAACGGTAGTGTAGCGGTTAGCGCACTGTGCTGTGAACCCGACGCCCTGAGTTCGATTCCCGTTCAGGGCCAACACCAGTGACGATTATATGTACCGGTACTGGGCCTCCCCTTGGTCAACTCAGCCTCAAAATTAGTACTTGGTGTGGAGTCTAAACATCGCCACTAGGGAAACAAAGACAGCTGGGCGTGGTGCTGGCCACCCACCCCCTCGTGTGCCGTGCCGGCCTTCATAGGTGCTCGTTAACAGCACTTGCCCCAACAGTCTGTTCAGGCTATATGGGGAATCTTTGTCTTGTTATAGTTCAAGAGACAAGAGCAGGTATCTCGCTCGTCAGCACCACCTGAGGTATGTATGTGTGTTGAACTTCTTTCATACCGTACGCAGACAACCGTGCTAATCGGCGGGTGACCTAACCGTAGCGCTTCCAATCTTTCAATGAGGCCAACAATAACAGTGAATTACATGACAACCATTTGAAATGAGTGGGGGTTATCAAGCGCATCGTTCGTATTGGCCGTATGAACGAATGAGTACATGCGTATATATGTGACACTTCTTTCGTACCGTACGTAGTCAACCGTGCTTAATCGGTGGTGCGGGGGGTTGGGGACAACAAACTAAACACAAAAGGAGAAATGAGTTTTCAATTGCGATGATTTCCAAGTGCACAGCTCCAGTGCCTTCCTCATATCGGAAGGAAGAGCATTCCAGACGGCCGCAAAAGTGCATCTGAAAGCGCGCAATGCGGTGAGCGTCTTTGTTCGAGTACGAGCCAAAAACCGCTGCTTTATGGAGGGCCGGAGTCCTCGCGATGGTTTTTTCTCCTTCATATCACAATGCCTTGAACTCTTGTGGTGGTATGAAAGGTGCACTGTAAATAAATATTAATTATTATTATTAACACTACTGGTTTCTGCCTTGGCCCATGGACTAATGAGTCAGTTAATTTATTGCAAGTAAGTTCCATTGAGCTAAGAAGAGAAAAGACTGCAGACTCAGACAATTGACATTTCCCCCTTTTTTCACGGGGCACTTGCCACGCCACCACTGACACATACAACGAATATCCTTTGTTATGTAACGTTGTGACTTCGTGGAACGGCGGCCCAAATTAGCTCACGAGGCACCGGCAATGCCAGCTCGCTCGCACCGTTGTTTTCGTGCGGTGACAAAAACGAGTGAACACGATCAAACGCCAATGCTGCGAACTGGCATATGACGAAGGGAATGAATACGTACGTTGAATTGGTTGATGAAATTCGATGAAAGTAAAATGAAATTATAGTTTGCAGCCCTTTGTGCGTCAGCGAGCTCCAGGAGGAAATCCCCTTCCCCGCGCCGTGTTGGTCAGAGGGCTCTTTGACCATTCTTCTCCGCGCCGGTCAATGCGGGTTGGTAATGAATTGTGGGCGGAGTGGTGGCACAGTGGTTAGCGCGCTGCGTATACATTTGGCAAGTGAGTTTGACCGCCGGCCACGGCTAACATTAGTAGCGAGTGGTGCGTGAACTCATCATGAGCGCCCCCCCCACCCCCCCCCCCCCCACTTTCGCCGAACCCGCACTGACCAGAGTGGTGAAGTACGGTCAAACAATAGGAACTCTTTCATCCAGCAGTGCATTGACAAAGGGCAATACGAATTATTCCAACAGTCGATGGACCTACTCGACCGATGTCTTCCGGCAACATTTGTTGAAGCGAAGCAGACTCTGGGGGCTGCTTCCTACTTTGCGCGAGTCATCAGCGGCAGACCCAAGCCACAATTCTGCTGCGATGCCGCACGTGATAGGGAATGGCTCTCCGCCAGCAACCACCAGGCTTGTTCGGCGCAGCGTATTGAAGCTGTACACGCTCATCAGGCTCAACGGTGAAGGATTATGGGATAATAAAATTAAACAGTGTTTGTATGTATGAAAATAAACAAAAGCCTTTCAGCGTACAAAAATATAGGGCAAGTAAATAATGTTGCGTACGAGTTTGCGGTTGTGCTGCTGCTGTGTATCTCTGCGGTGTGTTTTGTTTTCGGGTTCATCGTGACGTCCGCCGTTTCGCTTAACGCAAGGGGAGCTTCTTCAAGAATGTAATACAGGGTGCTTAAAAAAAATGTGAACACTGATATGGGACTATCGTTTTTTTAATGGGAAAATAACAGAGAGTACTCTGTAACATGATAACAAATGTGATGTTTATAGCTTCAAAAAGTCAAAGAGTCTCCACTTGTTTCATCATTAGACCTCCTTTGCCAGTACCAAAATATAAGAATAGGGTTTTTCCCCTTTTTTCTGGCAACAAAACTTAAACCTTTTTTTACAAGGATTCATGTCTGTATTAACCACAATACCTGCAGTCAAAATGCAAACAAAAAGTATACTATGATAATATATACATTGTCTTTGAAACTGATTGGTGCACACCAAGGGACGGCTTTCTTTTGAGCCTCGACCCATTTGGTGCTCGACCAGATGACGCCAACGCGTGCCTGGAATCTTCTCCAGGTGGTCTTCAGAGCCCGGAAGCGACACATTTCTCATGGTATTGTTGCAAATTCTCAGAAGTGTCAACATTTTTTTAAAGCACCCTGTGATTCCTCGAGCAATGGAATGGAGCAATTCCTGGAGAAGCTCCCAGCACGTGGAAGAAAAACGTCGGACATCGTTCCCAAACAATACGTGGTGGTGTTGTTTTTAAAGCCGAGAAAAAAATTAAACAGCTGAGATAAAATAATACTTTAGTCCACCGGCCAATGGGCCTTCTGAAACAAAGACGAATTGGAGACATAATTGAATGGTTTAAATTGAACATGTTATTTATAATTCTTGGTTCTTTCGGTAAAGTCACGTAGAAGGGAAACAATACGGTGGCTTTCAGACCGCATTCCATTCTCTTCGTCTCCCCCCTCCTCTTTTCCGAACATAGATGGACTCGTCCATCTGAACAACTGCCGAATCGCTCTCCGTGGTGCTAACGTTAAGAAAAAAAAACCGCCACTTTTTCAAATTTTCTTGCTGTGGTTTTCACACTTGATGATGATTGCTTGTGTTGCAGTCGAAACGTCGTGAGAATTTTATTGTTTTATATTTTTATTATTTCATTGTTTCCCTTCGACATGACTTTACCGAAAAAAAACAAGAATATGAATCCCTGCAGTCACGAAAGCTTTAAATCAAAACGTTATTTATTGTTAAATAAATCCGACAACATAATTTGTTAACTTAACGTAATTTGCATAGCGCCTTAAACAATGTGCTTTACAGAGACGTCAGAACGGTGTAACAACGTGTGAATGTCATGGTGGAGAGATGAGGTGAATAAAATAGACGAGAGGAAGCAATGGAGGTGTGGGGAGGGGCGAATCTGTGATGATGCGTGGATTCGGTGAAAGCTAAATTGATGACAGTAAACGATGACGAACGCATTGAATGGACGGGGTTAATGAGTGTAATGAGACTATGAAGAGGGAGCGGTAACGGTGGTGGTGGTGAGTATGAGCGGGAGCTTAAAGGGGGTCGTGGTGGTGAGCTAGGACACATTAAATGAGTTCTTTTGGAGTGAGGAGCCGAAACGAGCGAGCGAAGTGACCCTTTAACCCACAGAGCCACGCGCGTGGACCTTGATACACAGCAAACGCGGGCGCGGTGGATGGGGCCGCTCAGAATAAACTAGTGAACAAAAATAAAACGTTTGTGGACTAAACAAATAAATAAATAAACCACTATTTTTACGCGATCTCAGCGGCGAGCGCGCGAGAGCCTGGAGCTGCGTCCCTGAGTCTGCCGACCTCACGATCGAACGTTCGCCTCCGATTCGCGAAACATGCGCGCGGTATAAACTTGCGTTTATTTTCATTGGCGTTGAAGGGGACTAATTGTGGTGGGTGGGTGGGGATTTTTTTTATTCTCTACATCATATGGTACGTCTGAAAATGTTTGCTTCGCGTCTCTATGTATATTATTTATTTCACAATCAGATCGTGTCGCGTGCGAGTGCTTGTATTTATCGGGGCGGCAAGAGATGTGGGCATGCCTGGCGTCTCTTCGGCGAGTGCTCTCCACGCGTGCGTCAGTGCTCAAAACCACAATTAGTAACATCCAGTCACCTGGCCTGAGGCCGCATTCATTTACGTGCCATTGTTCACCGATACTTATTTATTCACTTACGTGCTTGTTTTTTCTTCCCTCTCGCCGCTCTTGCTTTTGCGCCGTCTGATTGTAGGCCCCGCCTGCGTTTGTTGCAAATGCCTCGCCTAGAAGATCGTTTCTTTCGAGGGCCGTTCGAAAATGTTGGGAGAATTTCACTGACGCCACACTTTCGTCGACCCGGTGGGGATGGTGTAACGTGTGGGGGTAACTGCCACGAGCGTGGATGCTGTCCGTACGTTACCAAGACGTTCTCGACAGCGCGGAGGAGTGGGCCAAAGTAGCCTCTCTTCCAAGGGGCTCTTCAGAGCGCTCGTTCTCGTTGAGGCCCATTCCGTTGGCGGCGTGGGGTGAGCCAGGCAGTTGGCAGGGTTGCACGTCTGCCCTCACCATTGCCGACGAGACGTGCCCTCGAGGTTCCAATGGAAACAAACCCGAGCCCAATTCACTCGGTGGCAACGGTGAATTCGCCGGCGAATGCTTGACAGCGATGTGCCCGCGTCTCCTTTGGCAACGGCGAGGGATAAATCGGCGAGGCCATGTGCATCAGCGCCTCGCCGTGGCATCGACAGCATCGCCCGTGACCTTGATGCGTGTCTGTGTATGTACGTTGAACTTCTTTCGCACCGTACGTAACCATCCGTGATAATCGGAGGTGCGGGGTGGGGGGGAAACAGCAAACTGAACACAAAAACGCAGCTCTACTCAAATGAGTTTTCAATCTCGATGAATTAAAAGTGCATAGGTCCCACGGAAGTGAATCTGGCCCGGAGAAGTCAGAACATCGACAAATAACGCATGGTAAAAGCATTGTGACACGTAATCTCCAACAATATTTAACATTGTTATAATTGCACGGAAGTAAGTTAATATGTAAATAACCGGGGGACTTGGTGTATTGAGAAAAATCAAATAAGAAGTAGCGGGCCTAACAGGTCTTCACGGCTGCGTTGTTTACCTCTCTTGTGGGATATTCAGCGCGTGGCTTTAGGAACACGAAGCTTGATTTCATGCTGAACAATGCGTGGTACAACTCAGAGAGGCGTTGTAATTCATCGAACATTTTGCGTCTGGATCCACGCATACCTCGGCAGAGCTGGATTATTAAAGGGAAATCACGAGCTCGGTTTTTACTTCTTCTTCTTTCACCGCATCTCATCAGCAGTTTGAGGCCTGATACTGTACGTGGATATTGCCGCTGGATAATCCGCTGCAAATGGACAAGAGTCACCAACAACGATGTGCATCTCGAATATCCGAGTTGCTCAGAGTGCGAGCTCGGTGACGGGGAGTCAGCGCCTGAACGGCGGGACACCGAGCCGGTGGCAATTGGAGACAGCGGGCAGGTCTCTAATCGTGCCTCTGCGAGCACCGTCCACCCAACAATCTCTCGCCCTGAAGCGCTCTCGTCGTGCCGAGCAGACCTCGACACTGTGTTTGTAAATCTGAATTGCCTCGTGAACAAATCTCTGATAAAAACCCGTATCACCCACAGCGTTGTATCAGTGATCAGCTACGGCAGAAGAATTCGTTCTGCCGTGTTTCAAACCTGATTTGTGCTCGCGAATTCGGTCAGAGACATGTCGTTTCGTCTCCCCAATATAGCAGTCACCACAGGTGCAGATGAATCTGTAAACTCCGGGGAACTGTAAGTCAGGAATGACATCCTTCTAAACAAACACAAGATCCTGGTCCGGTTCAATACAGTACACAAAATCCGTGACCTGATCCCTTCCGTGAAGGATGTCATTCCTGACTTACAGTACCCCGGGGTTTACAAATCGATCTGCACCTGTGGTGACTGCTATATCGGGGAGACGAAACGACATGTCTCTGACCGAATTCGCGAGCACAAATCAGATTTGAAACAGGGCAGAACAAATTATTCTGCCGTAGCTGATCACTGTTACAACGCTGTGGGTGATCACGATATAATTTTCTCCGATACCAAGGTTCTTTGCAAACCCACGGGTTTTTATCAGAGATTTGTTCACGAGGCAATTCAGATTTACAAACACAGACACAATTTCAACCGAGAAAATGGTTTCAAATTAAGCAACCATTGGAAAGACGTTCTAAATCGAAACAAACATTAAACTAATTTTCAATGGTACAGTATATTTTTTCAAGTAGTGGTATCCCAAACTTTCGCAGCTGCTTAAATTCCCTTTTCACACCATCAATATGTAAACTCCCCCTCCCCCCCTCGCCGGTCTGCACATGTTCACCCCCTCTACAACGTTCATCATGCTAAGTCCGCCAATTAAACGCTAATTTTTATGCTAATTCCTTTGTCAAGGCACCTTAATTCCTCTCACACAAGCTTAAAGGTCGCGGTCTGAGCTTAGCTGTGTTCACTCCAGCGCTGTCCTCGAGACAGTCTGGTCCCTTCACCTGATGAAGGCCACTTGTGTTGTGGCCGAAACGTCGTGATTTTTTATTTTTTTATTTTTATTTTTTGTTGTTTTATACTTTTACGTGACTTTACCGAATAGAACCAAAGAGTATGGATCCTTGCAGTCACGAAAGCTTCAAATCTAGAATTAGTAACGAATTGCCATACTTTGTTTGCGTGACAAACGTTACTAATTGGCTGTGTCGGGTGGTGGCGGATATAACGACGCAATTATATTTGCGCGATCTAACCCAAATACCCTCTATTATGGATAACATTTGTTCGCGAAAGCCCGACTCCTCCGTGTTTAAAGTGTCACCAAAGCAGGAAGCCCTGCGAACCACGATCAGTCAGACCCCATTGGTGGGGGTGGCGGCTTTTGAGCAACCAGAACAAGAAACCTACACATAACTGCGAAGTGTGAGAATTTGTCATTGTGGGAAGTATTATTTCATTGCATTCCAAATGGAGACGAACGCCACCGCCGCCGCTGTGACTCAAGAGACCGCGTTGCGACACCCGTTTACTCGCAGTGAAAACCAGCGGTGCGGTTTAACAACAATGGGGAACTCTGATTTTAACGGCGAACCGTGCCTCTCTCTCTCTCTCATTGTCCGCGTGTAACAACGAGGGCGGAGGGTGGGGAAGAGAGGGGCAGTTGCACACGTGATGTTTTTCTTTTTGACATTGCGCGCACGCACGCACACACACACCACGCAAAAAAACCCGCACGTCCGCAGATGGAGAGCCCACGCGCTTTTCCCGTCACCTAGCGCAGGGGCGGTGGTTGGGTGTTGACCACGCGCGACGCGTCCACGCGCGCGTTGTCGCACGCACGTCCGCGAAAGTTTGCGGAGAGATGTGTTTTTTTTATTCTTCTTGGGGAGACAATCTTTTGCATCGTCAAGTCGATTTCATATTTTTTTTTTACGTACGTGGCGGGGTGCCTTTGGGGCGAAAATCTGCCGTTCAAAGCGCCGTCACGTTAATACTCAACATCAACCGAGACATTTCTTAGCAATAAAAACATATATATATGTGCTGTGTCTGCGCAGCGGTTGCGGAATTCCCTACCTTTGGAAAATCGTTTATTCGATAATGTGGTTACTTTTAAGTTTAATCTTCAACCCACATATGCATAAGTCAGTTGATTTTATTTAACTTCTCTGCCTATCTTGGCCTTTTATTATTCTTACAAGGCACCTTGAGGCATCAGTGGACGGTGCCTTAAAAATAAATGTAAATATTTAACATTAAATTGTTTTTATTTTTTTCCCATTGTTTGGTGTCCCGCGTGTCAGATTCGCCCCAGTCGTGCGGTTCACCAAGTGGTTTGTTTGTGACAACCCGATCACGTGGTGTTTGTTAGTGACGCTTTACAGCTCTCATTACTTACACGAAAATGTCTGCCCATAAGAGTTCACGAACCCACCGGTTTATTTACCTCTCCTGATCAGATTCATCCAATCGTAATTCCTACAGCCATTTATACATATGTATAAAACATGATAGTATGCTAAAAACAAAGCATGCAATCGGCCAATCAGAACGTGACCAACAATTTAAAAAATAATCGGATCATATTCCGATCCAACCTCCGTTGTTCCAAATCGCTGAACCCACTTTGATCCGAATGGGACCGAAGGTACATCCACAATGAAGACCTATCGTTCTTACAGTTACCTCCGGACGAAACTGTACAAGCAAATGCAGGGTAAGGATGGCCCAAATAAGACAAACTAAGATGGTTGCAAAACAAATATGGATTATGCTGTGGAAATGTACTTTCGCTTACTGACGTAAAATGAGTGTGAAGACCGACAAATTATATTATCTTCGGTGTTTATTCTTCCTTTAAACGATTAGTCCCTGAGTGACGATTGAGAAGAGCTGATAATAGAACAGGTCATTATTAAAGTGTTCAAATGCGTGAACAGGCATGGATTTTAAATATTATTTCCCGCCCCCCCCCCCACACCGTGAACTACTTCTAGTTTCTGATCTATCCAAACCAGATATGGCTACCCTCTCTAGACAAACTGATGATGTGTCCAGTATAAAACGCATTCAGCTACCCCTGCCTGCTCAGCCGTGCGTTGACAATAACCATTATTCTTCCAATTACTCGACTGCGCTTCCTCATCCGACCCGGTAGTCAAATTCCCCCCATGCGGCCCATCTCAATCCAATATTTCCACTGCCCTCCATGTGCCTGCAATACAGATATCCGTCAGGTTCATTTTACTCCCTCGGCAAGCACGGTGACCCCAGCTATTCTACCGCAGTTCATCGAAAGTTCACTCCGTTTGTCCGAATAGGCAGCAGTGTCCACATTTTTTTTGCGTTGAGGGCCATCAAATAAATGAATCGAGAGATATAGGAACTATATATTTTTCTGTCTATTGAAAGAGATAATAGCTATGAGATATATGGGTGACGTGGGGGAACAGCAGTTTGCAAATTGAGCTATAAGCCTGGCCCACCTGAGTTTGACCGCGGGCTCCAGTAAGTGGGTTGATGAGCCTCAAATTTGCCCCGCAGGCCGTGACAATCCGGGCATTAAAATATCGCCGAGCCTTAAGTTCAGTTTAACTCGGAGTGCCATGCTTCGTAACGTCGAGTGCATTTTGTGTGTTTGGAGGCAAGCAGATTTCCCGGAAAAATAACTCTAATGCCACATTGGGACGTGGCCAGCTGAGTCATTGTCACTGCCTCCTATAAGTGCAACTGTTGTCTCTGCAGATGGGCGTCACGTGTATCGTGGCTGGAAAAATCCACCTCACTGTGATCCGCCAAATTCCTTCTCCAAATTACTTGGATTACAGCCACGCAATGCCTCCACACCTGCCACTCCTCCGATTAGCGCGGTTGACTACGTACGGTGCGAAAGAAGTTCAACATACATGCGTACATGCTAATACAATTGTAAAAAACGATATATTCATACTTTTTAAAATTGAAGATGCCGTTGAAAACCTTGCGGCGTGAACGCGGTTGCAATCTCTATCCAAGCCCGTTTCTAGAAAACCTGATAATCCATCCAGCCAGAGCACATTCAGCTGCCCTGTCTGCTTAGCTTTGAGTTGAACATCATCATCACTCATCCAATAATGTGGCTGCCCTTTTGTGTTTCTAATCCAGCCCAGAAAGTTAGCTTTTAACCTCCTTGTCGCCCATCGCAATCCCACATTTCACTTGCCCTCCATCAGACCTGCAATGCAAGATATACATCACGCTGTCCTTTTATCTTTTATTTATTTAGTTTAGGGTTCCGTCGAGACGACTGGCCTCCCCGTGGCTCGCAGTCTGTGGGAAAGTGAAAAATTATAACGCGAAGCCCGCCTCTCGGCGGATTTGTTTTGGCCGTGGAAAGGGTGGCGTTGCTGGATTTCCGACTCCATAATTTGAGATGTTTTTTTCGTCGTTGCTTTGTTCGAGAGATCACCGGCACAAAAGCGCCGGTTTAAATAATTCTTCCCAATAGATGTTTAAATGTAGGGTTTGAGCTACCTATCTTTAAGTCATATTTTTCTCGCTTTCTTTTGATTTTTTTCTCTCTCTCCCTCTCTCCAGCCCGGCCAGTAATTGCTGGCTTCTAAAGAAGGCCTTCTCCTTTCATCTCTGGTAATTACAGAATAACACGCGCGGTGGCCATAAAGAGCTTTACAGTCTTTTGTGCGACCTCGCCTCTCGCTTTGTTAAAGGCTTTGCCGCGTCGACATAATGGTGTCACCCATCCCTTTTGAGTTGCTCACTTAGGGCTCCATTCAAGGATGTTGGTTTTTTTTCTTCTCTTTTTCTATTCTCACCTTCCCGCCTCCCCACCCACCCAATCCGCAGACCTCTGTCTGCACGCTTTCACTTGCAGCAACGAGACGGGGGTTATACACGGTTCGTATAAACACAGTCCGCAGTCAGACATCGTCACGGCTGTTTTATGTTTTTGAACCGATGCAGAATGGCATCATCGAAGGGCTATGCGTTGAGATTAATCTTTCCGCGGTTGTCACTACCTATGGACCACCAGGTCAATTGTGATGAAACAATAACGCCTTTGAAGGGTCTCTGTAAACGGACCCAGTGATTGGACACTTTTGTGACACACCAATGGAGCCGACAGACCAGACCACTTGAGGTACAACACTTTGTGCAGGTTTACTGTGCAGCGCTGTTTGACAGTGTTAATGTACCACAAGTGACTTTTACTGGTGCTGTTTTATTGCTATTCAGTGATCCGGCTGTGCGCATACGTTGCCACGCCTAAAGTTAAATGTGAAATAAATAAATAGTTTGAACTGTCTTTTGTTGAACCAAGGTGAGAATCTAAGAGACAAGAATCAGTCTCATTTGCAAAAGTGACCTTAGTCACCACAATGACAAAAGCAAAACAAACCGAGTAGAAAGACGCACACGAACAACTCGGGGCCACGAAATAATATGTCCATGTCCAACTACAATATTGAAATAAAGCATTCATGACATTTATGCAATGAAATTGATATTTAACCTGAGCTGATATTTGTTTGTGAACTTGTCTAAAAAAAATGTTGTCGCAGTTTATATATATAATGTACATATTACAATACTATTTGTGATTTTGTTGGCTTTGAACGCCAAACAAAACCAAATGCGTTTGATCCAAATGAAGCGACAGGATCATGAACATCCACGGGTATGAACACCTGTATGGAAATGACTCACAAAGAGATTTGAAGCATTACAATCACACTGCTTAGCTCCGCGATAAACGTACTGACCACAAGACTTATGTACACTACCCGGACACCTTAACACTCGGAGTGGAGGAAGCTTCAACTTACTCGGAGGTCCAATAGGACCTTCAAACACAATCGTCAAGCGACCAGGAGTGAGCGTACGCCTTCGTCACTTGTGACAGAAGCGACTGTCTGCGCTCACATTAGAAAACACGCGCGGTGTTGCCAGCTCGACAAAATTCCTCTCTGCTACCCGATTAGTGCGGCTGAGATACTGGCAGTCAGGGGTCAAAACCGCTTGGGGGCTCTTCCGTGGTGGGGGTGGGGGTGAGGGACAAGAGTGTCGGAGGGGGCCGAGTCAAGTGAGGTCGCGGGTTGGTCGGCAATGGTCCACGTCAACCTCGCCTTCGTCCAGCATGAGATTGTTCATGGCCGATGGTGATGGTGGTGATGATGATTTCTATTCAATGAGCAGGATTCTGCACGAGAATTGGCTTCGAGCACACGCGACGCTTCACTCGTGAACACACAACTCTTTGCCACGTAACTCTGCGTGCCACGGTGGCAAGATGTTAAGTCCCTCGCCTGGTATCCAGGTGGTCGTGGGTTTGATCCCGACCCAGACGCCTGCATTTAGGGTCTGCGTGTCTCTCTCCCCGTGGTCACGTGGATTCTCTCCATTTAGAATCCAACAGCATGCGTTTTAGAGTCTTTGGCCTCTGTAAAATTCCACACGATGACAAGCCCAATTCGTGGATCTGCCATTTGTGGCTGGGTCGCTCCTTAGCTCAGCGGGTAAATCGAACATGGTTATTTTTTAATGGCGTTGCCTTCCGCAAAGCCGGTGGGACCTTGAGATGAGGGGAGTCCCGGGGTGACGCACCTGATGACGTCGGGCATCGCTCTGTGAGCGTGTCGCTTTGCGCCGCGGGGAACACAAATCCTCTCGTCCCCCCTCGCCTGCTGTCCACGCTGTCCTCACGAACGCCCACGCTCGCCGGAACAGCGCCTTCATATGTCCCCGCGTATCCGACGTTCGCCGGCATTCCTGCTATTTTTAATTCACTTCCGAACCAGATATTCGGTCCGTCCGCATGGAGTCCCAAGGCTTATTTGAATCCCTTCTTTAAGACACATCTACTCCGCAAGGTATTTTCACCTCCTTTGTATGTATTGAACCACGAGGTATTTTTTTTTTTGGGGAGGGGGCGGGGTAATCTTATCAAGATCCTGCGTGCTTTTATTGCGTTTTTACTGCCTGAGGGGGAGGGGGGGTATTTATAAATATTTGATCTGTACAGAATGTTGTGACCTCCGGGTAAATGGTGCTTTATTAATGTACATAACTATGATGATGATTATTACTATTAATGCCACAGTACGGTGTAATTGCTACGCTATTTTGCCATAAGCAACAACATGTCACTTGCCATTTGTGGCTCTTGCCAATAGATGACGATAGGAGAGAGCCCACTGACACTCCCAGTTTACTTTTTCCATACGAAAGAAGCTCAACAAACATAGGTAACGTATAACGTCACGGCAAATCCAGTAGCGTTTGTTTCACAAGGCGGATTCCGCTGACGACACTCACAAAGTCAAGAGGAGGTGTCGAGCTTGCTTGCATGAACGAATAAATGCTACTGGAAAACATTGGCTCGCAAGTGACAACTTCACATTCATCCCCTCTCTGTGTGGTGCCGCCGCAGCGGAGCCGCTCCGTCGGGGCCGTGCCCACCGCCGTGAACGCACGCACACCCCACACACACACACCCCACACACGCACACCCCACACACCCCACACACGCACACCCCACACACGCACACCCCACACACGCACACCCCACACACACACACACACGCACACCCCACACACACACACCCCACACACACACACCCCACACACACACACCCCACACACACACACCCCACACACACACACCCCACACACGCACACCCCACACACGCACACCCCACACACACACACCCCACACACACACACCCCACACACGCACGCCCCACACACACACACCCCACACACACACACCCCACACACGCACACCCCACACACGCACACCCCACACACACACACCCCACACACGCACACCCCACACACGCACACCCCACACACACACACCCCACACACGCACGCCCCACACACGCACACCCCACACACACACACCCCACACACACACACCCCACACACGCACACCCCACACACACACACCCCACACACACACACCCCACACACGCACACCCCGCACACGCACACCCCACACACACACACCCCACACACACACACCCCACACACGCACACCCCACACACGCACGCCCCACACACACACACCCCACACACGCACACCCCACACACGCACACCCCCCACACACACACCCCACACACACCCCACACACGCACACCCCACACACGCACACCCCACACACACACACCCCACACACGCACACCCCCCACACACACACCCCACACACACCCCACACACGCACACCCCACACACGCACACCCCACCCACGCACACCCCACACACACACACACCCCACACACACCCCACACACGCACACCCCACGCACGCACACCCCACACACGCACACCCCCCACACACACACCCCACACACGCACACCCCACACACACACACCCCACACACGCACACCCCCCACACACACACCCCACACACACCCCACACACGCACACCCCACACACGCACACCCCACACACGCACACCCCACACACACACACCACACACACACACACCCCACACACACACACCCCACACACGCACACCCCACACACGCACACCCCACACACGCATACCCCACATAAAGCCCGAAGGGAAGTCACCTGGCCGGCAGGTTTTAGTCCAGAAGCCCCTGATGGGACCAAGCTTCACGGTTTCCTACGGCCAGGGAATTGGGCAACCTACCCCCGAGGCTGACGGGCACCGCGGCGCCGTGACCTGAGATTGTAATCACGTGGTCACGGCAGGGGCTGTTGAGCCACCGTGGATGGGACCACACACACGCAACACGGGTCAGTGGGCTGGTAGCGGGAGGAGCAGAAAGCGGACGTCGAGGGGACCACTGCGGTGACGTCACCAGAGCTAGGATCCGACTATCAAAAGAGCGGGAAAATCCGGGCCCCTGATTGGACGGGAGGCCAAGGGAGCAAAACAGCGGAGCGCCTTTGTTATGGGTAGGATAAAAGGAGGGTGATTCAGGGAGTGAGAGAGTAGTGTTCTTCAAGGCATCGAGATCAGCGGAGTGGTGGGCCAGCCGTTCGAGTCGTCCGTGTGACGAGGATCCAGCGTAGCCGGGCCCAGTTCTCCACCGAGACATCGTACAACATCGCCCTTCCACAGCTTCCTGCGCATCAGAGCGGGAGCAAGAGTAAGTAAGGGAGAGGTGAGTTTGGGCTAATTAGCCAGAGGGTAGAAAGTGGAGCGACAGGCAGGATAAATTGAGTCCCGGATCCCCGAGGGATAGACTAGTGTCTGCTGACCCACACAAACACACGTAGTTTAGCGGGTTATTCGCGGGGAATAAATCGTCAGTAGAGGATAAACTGTGTCGTGTGGTCTTTGTGAGTGTGAAGAGGAGGGTGGAGTGCCTTGTGTTCGCGTGCATGCGCGGCTGTTTACAGCGAAGAGAAGGGTGGAATGCCTTGTGTGCGTATGCACGCGTGGCTGTTTACACGGCCTTTAAATCGGCTCAGAGGGACCTCCTCCAATCGGTTGCGAGCGCGCGGCAGACGCCCCTGCCCTCTGACCCCCGACCCCGAGTCCTTCGCGTGCGATTGGTGTACGGAGCCGGGCAGGTAGCGGAGTCGGGTTTGTTGGTGCCTGGGTACGTAGGGCGTGTGTGTGAACGGATCCCGGGGGGCTAAGCGCCAGCCGCAGACCATGCCTCGCACAGCAGCGGCGAAGGTAGGAGAGCTGGAGGGTAGCAACCCTCCCCCGAGTGTGGAAGAGCAGAGCCTCGGATCACAAGGGAGTGGGGATTCGGGGAGCAGCGGTCCCCACATCTGTATTTAAGGCCGAAACAGGATGAGGATTTCTCAACAACTCTGGCTGTCGCCTGATGATGCTGGTTGTAATTACCGGCGAAACGTCACAGTCCTCGAATTGTAAATGGTGTAGTGGGTTTACTCTCCAACACACTGCACTAGTAACGAATTGGCACGTTTAGTTTACGTGACAAACCTTACTAAGTGGCTCTGTCGGGTGGTGGCGGGTTTAACGACACATTTATATTTACGTCATCTAACCCCCAAAAACCACTCTGTTATGGATAATATTGGTCGCAAAAGTGTACGTGTTCAATTAAATTTTGATTTAAAGCATTCGTGACCGCAGGGATTCATATTCTTGGTTCTTTTGGTAAAGTCACGCAGAAGGGAAACAATGAAATAATAAAAATAATTTTATTGTTTTATAATTTTATTGTTTTATATTTTTATTATTTTATTGTTTCCCTTCTACGTGACTTTACCGAAATAACCAAGAATGTGTTAAACTAAGTTCAACATACGTACGTATAACGTCACACCAAATCCAGCATGGTTTGTTTCACAAGACAGACTCTGCTGGCGAGACTCAGAAAGTCAAGAGGAAGTCCAGAGTTTGCCTGCTTGAACAAAAAAAAAATGCTACTGGAAAACATTAACTCAAAATACTCCTGGAAACCTTGTCTGCTTTCAAATGAATGCACACATTTACAGTCATTCTCTAAGCAGTGGCAAATGACACCAAACAGCATTTAAATAGATTACCTGAGAAAAGGAAAATGTGACACGTGACAAATGTAAATGTTAAACCAAATATGTGTTAGAATTGCAATACCCAATCCCCGGCGTTTGCATGAAACGGAATGCAAAGTTGGTATCAAAGGTCCCATTGTATTGCCATACTCATCACGTGTTGCAATGCTGTTTTTACAGAAAACAGTAAGCCTTTGAATCGACTGCCTGCTAAAAATCCTGAACATCCAATTGTGAAAAGTAATCAAGAGCCCTGTTAGAAATCTACATGCCATCGCGCAAGAACACACGCCCCCATCGATATCAACCCCTTATCAGTGCCCTACCTTATTACAGACAGATTCAGACCTTATTGGTCACCCCGTGCTCCTTATAAATCTCAACGTTAATCCTACAAAGTCCTATCACCAGGGAGAAACTCAAACAAATAGACAACAAAAATGTTTTGCCCGTATTGAAACGGCTGTACGCCGTATGGACCTGAAAACTAAATTTCCCTGTACAAGAATACGGAGTAAACCGTATGGGTTGACGGGTATGCGAACCAATATCTAATGCGGTTTATTTTTATTTACATTATTTGTGAGCAAATCTGCTAACCTGTTAATTGAGAAATATAAAATAACAAAACATGTTTTGGTTCGATGACAATTCAAACGTGAATCGTTAGCCTCGACCACAATCATGTTTGATCAGCCTGCGTTTTCACACTGTCACCCACGTGGTCTCCTGAGGACATTTCAAATAAAAGTTCTGAAGACGTGTTTGTTTTGACGTTTGGCCCCAAGACGTGAAAGTGTTGCCGATTTATTTCATTTTGCAATCACGTGTCTGAGAGACCATTTGGCCGTGGCCAAATATTCCAGTGAGACACGTGGATTATTTAAGATCACTGCTAATGTGTTGGCGTGTTTGTGTCACAGGGGTTCATACGATCGTCGACAATGTCTCAAGTTCAGACACGACCACGATTCAAGGCGGCTTTTCGCAAATAGTGATGACTGCAAACGTGTAGAGATTAATGTATAATGAGGATGCAGTTGTAATGAAACAGCTTCGAGTAAAACATTGGTGATGAGTGTGGTTCTCATAGCTACTTGCAACGCTGCAGAATAACAACAAAAAATAAACACAGTCTGTTCTTTTAATGATCGTGTTTATGTAAGACTAAAATCCCCAATTTAATATTTACGATCTATGGGGTAATTGCTTTGTCCCAAGCACCTATTAAAACAGGCATGGCATTCGAGAAGATGATGGGGGCTGTTTCAAACATACCCACCTTTGTCTTCCCAGAGATGACGCTGCTACAACCACATCAGATAATTATTGAAGGCTGAGCCAACTTAGGGCGGCCGCTGATCAGCAAACTTGACGTGGGAGCGCTGCGGTGGGGAGATGTAAACTCTCTCGCTAGGTATGCAGGAGGTCGTGGGTTCGATCCCGACCCTGACGCTTGCTGTGTCTTTGGAGTTTGCGTGTCTCTGTCCTCGTGGCCGCGTGGATTTTTATCCAGGCGCTCCTGTTTTTCCCCTCCACATTTAGAATCAACATCACGCGTTTATTATATTTGGCTGCTATCAATTTCCACGTGATAAGCCACTTTGTTGAGCTGTCATTTGTAGCCAGATCGCTTCTGAAAAATAGCTACATAGCTCAATAGGCCTTACCTGCTAAAATAAAAAAAAATAGTTTATACGGTACTTTAGTTTAAATAGACTTGTAATCCACGGGTCGCGAGTTTGATTTCCCAGCCCGAGCGTTGAAACACCGTTTCTAGAACCGTTCACACCCCTGCCCATCCATTCATACAGTTATACATGTGTAGTGTAGTAGAACGACACTACTGTATTTTCTCGGTATGGGGGCTGTAGGCGGGTGTCACGGAGGTCGTGACAGGCCGTGACACTCTGCGTGAACCCAACAGGACACGTGACCGGATAAAGGGGGGCCAGGGGCCCCAGGGGGGTCACGTGGTTGGGGGCTCGGGCCTTCCCGAAGGATCTGGAAGGGGGGCGTGGCCTGGGGTGGAGCCGGCCACGCCGGAGTGGTTATAAGCGGGGTGTGGACGGAGAGCCTGGATGTTCTGCGCTGTTCTGCTGCATCAACTCTGGGATGAAGCCACCATCTACGATCCTCGGTCTCTGGTCCAGAAATGTGGTATACTGGTGTGTTAGCTAAGTTAGGAACGGTGGTTACCACCACCCTATGTCGTTATCCTGTTAATGTTAAGAGTTACCCGTTGTGTTTAGCTAATAAATAGTGTTGCCTCCAAAGTTCGAGTGTGCGCCTGAATTTAACCCACTACACATGGGAACACGACATTTAATCGGACGGCAGGTCACGTGTGGTGGAGCAACATCTGGGTACTCTCACGTATTCTGATACGTCTGGCCATGTGTGGAAGAGTATGCCAAATACTCTGTAGAACTCTCTGTAGTGTAGGCCTTTCCACCAGCAGTGACATAGGCAATACATTGCAGGGAAGCTTCTTTTTTTTGCAATGAAACAACTTTGGCCGAACGAAGATCAATGAATGAATGGGCTTCTCCTGTGCACGTAATGTTCACGATCAATAAAGGCAGGCGCGATGGCGCACGCCTGCATGTATGTATGTTGAACGTCTTTCGCACCGTACGTAGCCTACCGTGCTTATCTAAGGTGCGGGGTGATGACAACAAACGAAACACAAAATGCTGTTCTAAAGAAATACGTTTTCAATCTCGATTTAAAAGCGAATAGCTCCAGTGGATTCCTAACATCGGAAGGAAGAGCGTTCCAGACGGCCACGGAAGCGCGTCTGAATTGACCGTCTCTGTTCGATGATTAGCCAAAATTCGCTGGGAGGATGACCGGAGTTGGCGTGATGGTTCATGCGCCTTGTGATGCCATGGGAAGTGGGGGTTGGTTCATCGCACGGGAAAGTTGTGAATCTCACAAACCAGGCTGTGTTGCTAGGCGGCCAGGGGATAGGCAGTGCAGCAGGTGACATTAATTCATCTGTGCGAAGCTCTCAGTGTTCTCACCTTTGTACGTGTGGGTGGTATTTTCCCTAATACTCTCTGGTGTCCTCCCATGTGCCAAAACGATCTTCAATTGACTGGGCCCAAACAACTCAAGGCAGGATCATCAGGGAGGTTTTCCTGAATTCAGAGGCCATTACCAACGATCAGGTGCTGCAGTCTCTTAATGAATATTCAATATTCTCTTTTTGCAGTGCATTATTGCATAATTGAGAGTGAATGACACATTCTGAATATGGAAAGGGAGCTTTACTTTTTTTTAAATATAAACAAAAATGTGTCTTTCTCACGTCTATCTTACATCTTTCAAAATGACACACAATTGTAGAACAGACTTTCAGGCTGTAAGGCCCAATTAATATGTTGGGTATTATTTATTCATTGTTGTTGTCTCATCTTGTCTAATAGCTGTCAAGGTAGTGTGTGTTGATGGTTTCATGACGCCAGGTATCTAACCAACAGCGTGTCCCTGTGAAGCAGATTGACCTCGCAATCAGGGTGAATGGTCATAGGTGAGGCTACCAAATGTCCTGCTTTTGCCTGGACAGTCCCGGCTTGAGAAAGGCTGTCCCAACGTCCCAAAGCTTTTGTGTAAAAAAAAAATTCCCCCCAATTTGAAATTTTCTGGCTTCATACTCAATTGGAAAGGGCGGGGGCTGCTTAGGGAGTGGGCGGGGCTGCCCAAGGAATGGGCGGCGCTACTGATGGAGTGGGCGGGGCTGCCTCGAGGAGTGGGTGGGGTTACTTTGTGTCAAATGTTGAGCCTCCCATAAATGTCTGTACCTTCGTGATAGGTGAATTGAGTCACACATTTACATATACGCACATCGTGTGCATTTGCATAATGTAGCTTTGGGCTTAGGTGTAACACTGCGACTAAGGAATTGTGACTCGGTGACTTTCCTGTGTAAATATATCATAGAAAACATGTACAGGCAAACACAGCATTCCTGTGCTATTTTTGTTCTTATTATGCCAGTAAGGTGGCTGGATGGCTCAGATGGTTATAACCGTCAGAGCGCACGTGACTAAAGCAGCTTCTCACGTGCGGTGAGTTCGTGGTTTCAGCTTGTTAGCGATCTCGCGAAAAACACAGAAAATGTGATTTAGCAGTTAATTTGGCTAATTTCAGCTCTGACATTTTTTTACATTCAGTTTTGTTTTATGTGCGACAAAAACTCTTTACAGAATGTATAGAAGCTTCAGACAGATGTGATCTCATTTTCTGGGATTATTCTAGACTGGGACCTACCATGGGAATGTGGAATTTCCACGGCCATCATTCATATTAACGTCGACAAAGATTCACATTCTCCTATTTCTCGAGCGAACTATGCACGCTGCTCATGAAATATGAGGGGCGCTAAAAAAAACCCGTGTGTTTATTAATCATATTATTTACATCTTGACGGAATGGCCAAAACACATCGCCGTGGCGATTTGCGTTGGTGGTGGGAGACATCGGGCACATTCTCACTCAAAACAAAAATCGCACAAGAGGTAACTTTCTGCGCCGCGTGAAATTGAGCCCCTTTTTAAATAATTATTCTGTTCAACAGGCGCTTTTTTATTGCCCCGTCGGTGTTGCCCAGCGTCTTGAAAATGCGTGCCGCGACTTCCGGTGCCATTGTCAATCTTTATCCATCCATCCGTCTTCCCATTGTTTTTTTTTAATTGTCGTCGTCACGGTCTTTGCGGGCGCGCACACGAAGCGCTTCAAATCCATCGATCGCGTTGTTTTTAAGAGGAGCTCTCTCGTCATCGAGAGCCGCCCTTGCGTGTTGTTGTGTGTGTGTTGCGTAACCCCCTCCGTGAAACGTGCCCGATGGCTGGATGAGAGAGAGGGGCCTCTGGGCTGGGGCTAACGTGAGCCTCATCACGTGATGAGTAAGCGTTCCCTCTCAGCAATCCCTGGCGTCACGGTGTCATGGGGCTCGGCCTCCTCTTTGCCTCCGGCGCTGAAGAAGCGCCCGATGAATCCTCGCTGACATCCAGACGCCGCCCCCTCACCGCCTCCCTCGCCCGTGTCGGGCTGCCCTGCCGCAGGGTGAGGTTCTTTACGAGGGTTCGTAGGCGTCGCTGCGTCTCGTGACATCGAGCGTTTAGGGGTAAAGTCAACTCGGGGCCCATACTTTAAACTCGAATATGAGGGAGCACACAAACAAAACAAAAACACCCAAGTTCTATGCAGGGCAATCTTCGGCTTTAATTACACGAAGTGAACAAGACGGAAGACAGCAAGGAGCCTGTTCCACCCGCTACACAAAACTAAAATAACATTCAATATTGTATTCCATCCTCCTATAGGTCTTCTGCATGTTTTACATTATATATTGACAGGTCACATTCTGCTGATGAGACTCAGAATGTCAACCCAGTTGGGTTTTGCCTGCTTAATCATTTGCTTTGGGAATTGTTTTTTTTTAATATAATGGACCAGATCCTTGTCTGTTTGAACATTATTTTATTAACCACGGCAATTAACCTTGACCGCATAGGATACGTTTTCTACAAGTGGGAACGCCGCCTATCCAATTAACTCCCCGGGGACTGAGCTAGAGGCGGATATGTGAAAAGGTCAGATATGCAAACGTCTCTGTCGAAAATGACCGTTAGCACCACCACGCATGAAGACTGCACTGGATGTGAGTGGTCGATTGGTCAGGGCGGATAAGGTGACGGTCGGATATGCGATGCTGTACGTTGCACGATGGCTATCGTTGGATAAGTGCTCACGCACTTCATGCGATTACTAATTTCTTTTATGTTACCAGGTAAGGCCCACTGAGCTCTATAGATATTTTTTTTTCAGAAACGATCTGGTCACAAATGATAGCTCAACGGAGTGGCTTATCGTATGGACATTTGTCGCAGCCAGACACTCTGAACGCACCTTTCTAAATGTGGAGGGGAAAACCTGAGGACCCGGAGGAAATTTCCAGCGACCACGGGGAGAGAAACACCGCAAACTCCAAAGTATACAGCAGCAGGCGTCAGGGTTGGCATGCAGAGTTACGTGGCAACGAGTTGTAGCTTCACGGATGAAACGTCGTGTGTGCTCGAAGCCAATTCTCATGCTCATTGAATAGAAATCATCATCACCATAATCATCATCATCATCAGCCATGATCAATCACATGCTAAATGAACGCCTCTCCAAAACTGTCGCCACCCCTTACTGATTCACGATGTGACGATCCACTTAGCACCCGCCAGAAGAGCTGAATTCATCGCTCCGTCTCCCCGGCGGGCGTTCTCCCACACTCGATTAATTCCCTGTTTTGTTGGTGGCAAGTGTGTCACTACTTCCGACCATCGCCATCATCCCCTTTCCATCAGTTCAAGTCCCAGACCGTTGCAGTGTATCGTTGGGCATTCATCGGTTTGTAGTTCCTCGTGAAGTTACGGTGCAACAGGAAATAGCCGGATTGAGTTTTACAAGTCCTCCTGCCACAACAGAGTTACAGTTCAACTAAAAAAGGCCGCGAGCCGAACTTTTGCCGGCATAAAGTGTGTCGGCAGTCTTCAAGTGACCCTTCGCTGACATCAGACAGTGGCAGCAGTCACTATCGCCCCAGCGGGGGTCTTCTGTTTAAGAAGCTGTCGACAGCTTGTGCCGTAATCGCAGGCCGCGTCTCTCCGCGCTCAAGTGACGGAACACGTGGCTCGTAACGGAGGGTGCACAACAGCAGCAAGGGCAGACACTGGGGGTGCCTCGTCCCATTCAAGCGATGAGGAATGTGTGCCATCTCAGTTGTTGTTTTTTTTGCCAAAGGCCGTGCCCAATGTCTCCTTTAACTAGATTGGGGATAAAATCTTCAACGGCGCTCAGTGGGTTTCAGTCGTTTTGGTATCGAGATGTGAATCTGGCCCAAGGCTAATGCCTATTTTTGTGGGGTGGAACCTGTGGCGCTGTGGTACGCGAGCTGCATTTTGAGCACGGATAAAAAAAACTGAGTTTGATTCCTGGGCCAGAGGCTCTGATCATTGATGAGTCACTGGATGGCCATCAAACTAAGACGGTCACTGCATCGCGCCCTTTCGGATGCGCTTCTGTGGCCGTCTGGAACGCTCTTCCTTCTGATATTCGGAAGCCACTGGAGCTATGCACTTGGAAATCATGAGCACGGTTGGCTACATACGGTGTGAAAGAAGTTCAACATACATATCTAAACCAGTCCTGGGCTTTCCCCCCTCCTTCACCAACCCGCATAGAAACAGCGTGGTAAAGTATAGTAAAACAACCCACATGGCCAACATGACAGATGACACCTTCATCCAGCAGTGAGTTCACTTAAAAGCTGTGAAGATGTTCGGTGGAGGATTTCTGGCTTTGCTTGGGAAGTTGCGATTGTGGTCTGTGATGTGCAGAATATCTAATGTACTAATTTCTCTCTTGTTGTGATATCTTTGTTGTTGTTGTTTGTGCTTTTTGTTTTAGTGCCATTCACTTAATTTGTTTATTCATTTTAGATTTTGCTTGATAGTGGCTATATATTGGATTTGGTCCTTATATATCATGAGCGTGCATCGTTGTGGGATGCCATTCGCAAGAATGACGCGATATAAAATGAAATAATTATTCTTTTTATTGTTTTTAACCTTCATGGACTGAACCTGGAATGATGCATGCTGGTTCCGTATGGAGATATAATAATCTTATTCTATCCACCCAGCCCCTTTACGGAGGTCGCTGTGCCCACAAATAGCAACAGCTGCTCCTCTCCGCTGCTGATTTTTACCTCTCATTCCTCTGCACCCCCAGTGCCTCCTCTGCCACCCCAGTGCCTCCTCTGCACCCCCAGTGCCTCCTCTGCCACCCCAGTGCCTCCTCTGCCACCCCAGTGCCTCCTCTGCCACCCCAGTGCCTCCTCTGCCACCCCAGTGCCTCCTCTGCCACCCCAGTGCCTCCTCTGCCACCCCAGTGCCTCTTCTGCCACCCCAGTGCCTCCTCTGCCACCCCAGTGCCTCCTCTGCCACCCCAGTGCCTCCTCTGCACCCCCAGTGCCTCCTCTGCCACCCCAGTGCCTCCTCTGCCACCCCAGTGCCTCTTCTGCCACCCCAGTGCCTCCTCTGCCACCCCAGTGCCTCCTCTGCCACCCCAGTGCCTCCTCTGCCACCCCAGTGCCTCTTCTGCCACCCCAGTGCCTCCTCTGCCACCCCAGTGCCTCCTCTGCCACCCCAGTGCCTCCTCTGCCACCCCAGTGCCTCCTCTGCCACCCCAGTGCCTCCTCTGCCACTCCAGTGCCTCCTCTGCCACCCCAGTGCCTCCTCTGCCACCCCAGTGCCTCCTTTGCCACCCCAGTGCCGCCTCTGCCACCCCAGTGCCTCCTCTGCCACCCCAGTGCCTCCTCTGCCACCCCAGTGCCTCCTCTGCCACCCCAGTGCCTCCTCTGCCACCCCAGTGCCTCCTCTGCCACCCCAGTGCCTCCTCTGCACCCCCAGTGCCTCCTCTGCCACCCCAGTGCCTCCTCTGCACCCCAGTGCCTCCTCTGCCACCCCAGTGCCTCCTCTGCCACCCCAGTGCCTCCTCTGCCACCCCAGTGCCTCCTCTGCCACCCCAGTGCCTCCTCTGCCACTCCAGTGCCTCCTCTGCCACCCCAGTGCCTCCTCTGCCACCCCAGTGCCTCCTCTGCCACCCCAGTGCCTCCTCTGCCACCGCAGTGCCTCCTCTGCCACCCCAGTGCCTCCTCTGCCACCCCAGTGCCTCCTCTGCCACCCCAGTGCCTCCTCTGCCACCCCAGTGCCTCCTCTGCCACCCCAGTGCCTCCTCTGCCACCCCAGTGCCTCCTCTGCCACCCCAGTGCCTCCTCTGCCACCCCAGTGCCTCCTCTGCCACCCCAGTGCCTCCTCTGCCACCGCAGTGCCTCCTCTGCAACCATTTTCTCAGTCGTTCTCTGCCCCCGATCCCCTTCAACTCGCGTTACCATTCCGGAAGCAACGCACACCTGCGCCCCAGAAACTTGGAGGAAGGGATTGGTGGATCGCACAGGGATTGAACATCCGCGTGTGGGCAGCGATCGGCACAGTGCGCTTTAAAACAGACGATCTAAATTCGATTCCACGCATTGGATTGACAAAAGGACCGACAACTGCAATCTGTTCAAATTTACGCAGGACTGCCAACGTACTTGAGATTACCATTGTGCAATGCTCCTTTGAGCGCAGGGCACATTGACTCAATAATCATTTTGTAATCATGATTTACCACCGCCCGAGAGCTTCATTGACAGCACGGACATCTGGTTTATCAGGACTGGGCTGGAATTTTTCAAATCATTTCAAAACGAGGGGGGGGGGGGGTGTCTGCCTCACGTAATCCACCCCCACGTGTTCCCCTCCCTAATACAACAGCTCATCGTTCAGCTTTGCGTAAGGCGCATAGGGAGCCGTACGAATATCGACGTGCATTGCAAATGCGCGTCTGTAGTTTAGTCCTGCGTTATGATGGCAGCATGCATGGTTTAGGAGCGCGATGCCAATGTCGAGGTCTGCTGCGAGCCACAACGAGGAGGGCTTCAGGAGGGAGTTTGTGCCGTGCTTCTGTTCCTCTTCTGTAGAAGGAGCGCAGAGTAACAGTGATTTCACTAAACGGTCCATATGTTGAGTTGCATGACCACAATCGCACCACTGTGGTGTGTGTCTTTAATGTGTCTCGGCGAGGCTCTACGTATCTCTGTTGATGCTCTATGTGTCTCTGTGCATCTGGATGTCTTTACTATACGATCTATAGCTTGGGTTGTATGAGCACAATCGCACCTCTAAGGCTTGTGTCCTCAATTCTCCATTCATGAAGGAGATCTACGCATCGGCCTGCTCTTGATGTTCTAATGCGGTTGATGGTTCCACCGACGAATGTCACAGTGGCTGTAATATTACACCTGGTGAAAGAGAAGTTTATGTTTAATCTATCATGTAAATAAACACGATTTTTTGGAATACAAATAATTTATATATTCTACAAGATACAGACTACATCAATACTAAGCTTACACCTATGTACATACAATGCAATTTTTTTTTATATCATCTGCTAAATACGGAATGTAAATACAATACTCCATGTACAATAATTACGGCGACAGTGTGATATGTCACACGATGTAAGATCCACGCTACTGACATCGTCACATCGTGATTATCTTTGCTCATAAAAAAAACATTCTAAGCGTTTTATTTCCTGACAAAAAAATATCAAAATCAATCATCTTCATTTGTAAATACATATCTATTATCCATTAAATATATATTTTTCCAAAATCATTTTTGGCTTAAAAGACAGCGAAGATTATGATATGAGGGCATAATTTGCGTAGTGAGTTTAAAGAATGTTTTTTAGTGTGGCTGACAGAAAGCGGTTGAGGTCATCTCTATGGTCACCGAAGAAACAGCAAAGAACAAAAACAATTCTATGCAAATGTGAAGACAATCACAGAGTTATGGAAAGCTGACGTGACGACGGTGGTTGCATCGGTAACACTTAGAGGAATGCGTCATGAACATTGACATCTCTGGGAACCGCAAAAGCGACGATGACGAATGCGGCATGAGCAAATAAACACCGTGTACAAATACAAGGTGTGGGTCATCGACCAGGTCAGATGTTGCTGCTCTATAAATCAGACTTTTTGTTGTTGGAACTATAGGATTGGTGCTTTCAGCCCCAGTGGCCCCCGTAAAATGACACGTCCCGGCAGTCTGTGACGATTACGCAACATTCTTGGGACTCGCCGTCACGCGTTGATAGCCGGAACACCACCACCGTAAATCAACAGAAGTGCTCCGAAATCACTGCGGCGGGGAGAACACGAAGTGTCATTTCGAGGCAAGGTGCGCGTGCGTCAACAGCGAAGCGCGGTGTCTCTGTACAGGTTCGCAACATGCGTCACAGGTTGCTCCGCGTGCGGTTTGCCCCCAGCCGTCATTTAGATATTCCTTGAAATGGAAAACAAAAAAAGAGTGTGTTATGGAAGAACCCCGTTGCGATCGATTTCGAGAGGGATGTGAATGCCATGCGGATGAATCACAGGAAAAAAACAAAAATAACGATCTGGCTCTTGCTACTGAGACGCTTTGTAACGTTTGCATCGATACCTTTCCCCGCCCTGCTCTGCACTTGTTATGCCAGCAGTCGCATTTCATAACCCGAGCATCATTACGGTGTCCGGAATGATGCCATGCGTTGGTGTGTGTGTGTTGAGTCCGAGTGGGGAGTCGTAGTGGAGTGGTTAGTGCGCTGCGCTATGAACCCGGCGATCCGGAGTTCGATTCCCACTCACGGCCAACACCAGTGATGATTATTATCTGAACCGGTGCTGGGCATCCCCTAGGTCGACTCAGCCTCAAACGAGTACCTGGTACGGTGTGTAGTAAACATCGCTACTGGGGAGACAAAGGCGGGCGGGCGTGGTGCTGGCCACCCACCCCTTCGTGTACCGTTCCGGCCTTCATAGGTGCTCGCTAGCAGCACTTGCCCCGACAGTCTGTAAAGGCTATATGGGGGGGGAGGTCTTTGTCTTTGTTGTGTTGAACCTCATCAGGCACGATTTATCCACTGCTGGAAAACTCCTGCGTGGCGTTTCCTCCTTTGGCTGCCAATCCGTAAATCGTCTCAATCATCGGCCACCGTTTCTCAACAGCCAACGCGACGTCCCTACTCTGCGTAAGCTCGTCACACGGCAACGATTGGACGTCTGTGAAAAAGAGCTTCATAGCTCATCGGATTCCTCCAGCATAAATAAATATCCGCGCGTTCCCCCACATCTTCACGCTTTACATTGTGTTGGTTCTGTGCCCATGTATTATCCAGATCGTCATAGCAGGTCGCATACACTGAATAACCACGGACTTTTTTGTGGCATGTTGCTCGCCATGATCCAAGTTCAATCTTCCAAAAGCACTTCGACCTGGTCTTGCCTAACTCCTTGTTGCATCCTTTTGATCCAGATCTGCCTTTCCTAGTTGCCCGAGATATACGCAGAGTACTGCTGTGTGCTATTCCTCTTGCGTCCTTCCAACAGGAGGTCGTGGGTTTGATCACCGTCTCTGACGCCCGATATTTATTTGGAGTTTGTATGTTTCTGTCTCTCTCTCTCTCTCCATGGTGGTGTGGAATTTTATCCGGGTCGTCCGTTGTTGTTGTTGTTGTTGTTTTTTTCCTCCACATGTAGAATCGACATGCGTTTAGAGTATTTGGCTGCTATTAGGGGCCGTCCATAAATGACGTCACGCACCTAGGTGGGGGGGTCAGACATTTGTGACGATGTGTGACAAGGGGGGGGGTGGGGGGATTGAGAAATGTGACGTCACATCAAAATGCGCAACTTTAAATACATATAGACAACACGTTCTACTTCATTAAATAGGCTTTTTAATGTTTTCTCCTACAACATCAGAGTGCAGCGGCACATTAAATACGCACTACAATGACAATAGTTTAAAGCGATTTGAAGCATGTTTTTTTTTTTTGGGGGGGGGGGGGGACAGAGCTTTGTGACGTCATATTTGAAGGGGGGGTCTCACTTTTTGTGACGCCGTGTGACGATGGGGGGGGGGGGGGTAAAAAATCGTCCAAAATCGCGTGACGTCATTTATGGACGGCCCCTAAGTTTACACATGATAAGCCACTTTGTTGAGCTATAATTTGCGGCAGCTTCTGAAAGAAAGAGCTACAGTATATAGCTCAGTGGGCCATGCCTGGTAAAAAAGAACAGTTTAGTTTTCATTCGTTATTGTTGAGCGAACTTGTTTCACGCAACGTTAATTTTGCTCACATTTATCTTGAGCACATCTTTTACCCAGCTCGATTAATCTCAACTTCTTTAATACACTTCCCTGGTTCATTTGCATTGGTCGTTTTAAGGATGCTGATGTCATCAGCAAATCTGAGATGGCTAAAACTTTACCCATTTAGAGATTGAGGCTTTATTTCTCCCAAAGAAGCATCATTCCACAATAACGGATGATGATGTTGTTGTCATAGTGGCTTGCATTCGTTCGCACATTCATATTTATATTAATGAGATTGCCTTAGCCGAGCAAACAAAACGTGTTTGTGTGTTTGTTCATGTACACATGGATTTGTTACAGCCAATCAGTATGCCGCGTGTGAGTTGGAGTGTGGAAGAGTAGGCCAAATTACGCTCGACCAGGCGCTTCCTAGAGCTGCCTCTTGTGAATGGCCTTCCACCAGCAGCCGCGTGAGTCAGCCATTGCA